>NC_053496.1:78546344-78915094 GCF_905171775.1 Rana temporaria | reverse complement strand
TTTATTAAAAGCCAGCAGCTACACTTTTTGTAGCTGCTGACTTTTAATAAACATAAAAAATGTCTGCAACTTCCCTTTAACTATGGAATAAACAGGAAGTAAACGCTTTTAGTGTGGACAGAGCTCCACTCAAAGGGAGAACTTTTAGGTTTGCTGGAGTTGGGTTTTAAAATACCATTGAAAGCATTGTATTAAGTTGTATATTTTAGAAGTGCAAAAAAATGCTGTTTATCCAGTCAGAAATCTTGTCAGCTGATAACATCCTGAACTATCTGCCTCTAGCTTATTATAAGTTAATGTTGTTCCCAGCTGTCTTCATGGACTACAAAACACATCTCTCTTTTATGGAGAAGAAAAGCAGGTGTAATGTAGCCCTAAGCCCCCATTAACACTGAAAGCGACTTTGAAATCGGGCTACTTCAGCGCAATATCAAAGTGGCTGGCCAGTACAATTTCATGTGCGGCTTGTCGGCATCTGTGCGATTTCATGCACATATGTCAATGCAAGTCGCACATGAGATCGGCAAAAATAGCGCAGGAACCTTTTTTCAAATCAGTTGAAGTAGGAGTCCCCCCAATTTGAATTCTATGGTTCCATAGGCACAAATAGGCTGCGATTTTTGAACTGCCAAATCACAAGTAGTACCGGTGTGAACAGGGGGCTAATACAAAGTTATGTAGTCCCAACACTCTCCTTGTCCTAGGGTGTGAGCGCTGATCTGTATGGTTGTCACCCCAGAACAGGAAGTGTGTTAATAATGGGAGGATTAAATTGTAAAATAAAGGAAAAAGTAATGTGAAAAAGTACATGTAAGGACTGGTTAGCTACAATACTATCAATTTTTGTCTTTTGGATTCATACATGCTTTAATGATAAATACCTGTGGAATGTTATCTATATTTTCATACATTGAAATGCTTTAATCATAGTGAAAAGATGTTTAATGTTTAATCCGCTGGATACTTAATGTGGATTAAGTGATTATAGCATTCTGTTAACAATGTTTGCTGTTGAATTACAAAGAGGCTAATGATAAAGGTCAGATTCCTAGATTGACTTCTATAAGGCTTATTTGCTGGATATGACAGGGTGACCTGTAAAACGCAGAAATCCATAAAAAGTAGTGAGATGAGTCTTGTTTCTATGGGTATAATTGCTGTCTGCACATTACTCAGTAAGCTCTCACGTGTAGACTACACTTGGGATATAAATGACAATTGCTGTTATGTTAACTCTAAAAGCTGTATGCCCATACCACTGAATATTATTAAATTAGAAAAACTTTTAGAGATCGTATGGTTAAAGTGTTGTGTAAGTGCTTTAATTTATATATTAGGTGGATCTGGTGTCAGATTGGTTTAGTTTCAAGGCAGAAACTTAATCCTGAACAGTACTGTACTGGCAAATAGCACTCAGTATTCTTTGCTGTCCATGGTGCTGAAACTGTTTTACCGTACTCATTGCTATAGATCAGGGATCTCCAAACTACGACCCTCCAGCTGTTGCAGAACTACACGTCCCATGAGGCATTGTAAAACTCTGACATTCACAGACATGACTAGGCTTGATGGGAATTGTAGTTCCTAAACAACTGGAGGGCCGTAGTTTGGAGACCCCTGCTATAGATGAACCTTGTTTCAAGTTTATCTCTTCGCTCTTGTAATTGTAGTTTACCCAAGCTGATTAACAGTTCTACCCAACTGTCTAATTGCCATAGCAATGCGCAATAATGTGTGCTGGGTATTGTGACCTTTCATGTGGGACTAGAAGTATTGACTGGAATGCAATTACATTTGTTCAAAGAAAAATAGCTGACAAACCTCTAATTCTGTTTATCAGCCATGAAATGTGGTAGAAACAGTGGGTAGAAATATCATTATCGTCCTGACCTTAGGTGGCGTTATAAAGGAACAGTGAAATTACTAGACCACAGTGGTAATTAAAGAAGACAGTTGAGTGGGCTTTACAAGGACATCTGTTCACACCCTTAATCATAGATTGGGAAATCACTTGGGATGTTCTAAGGTTAAGATGGATCACTAAAATGAGGGACGAGTGTTTGTGAGAAATCAGTCATTCATTTTGCTTTACACATCTACAATGCAATGGTTCAAGCTCAACTAACATAAAGTGGATCTGACATCCCAGAAAAGAACACAGTGCTATCCTTTAAGTAGCAATTATGGATCTGCTCTGTTGGTTGTCTTTAGACTAGAAAGGGACCATTTGTAAGGACAATTTCATACTTATCCATAAATTTGTAGTGGCATGAGGTTGATCCTCGTTCAGGGCATGGGACTGTTTGATCAATGTGTCTTATATGATGAAAGTGACGGCACATTGGAATGTCTTTTGGCGGATGTGGTGCAGTTGTACTGTGAATACAGGATTCATGGGTTGCTTAGACTGAGTATCTTTAGCCATGCCACATTCATTGGTTGATCTACTGTGGCATGATTCAGGTCATTGGTATTATTCAGAGAAAATAACACTGTCCTTTACTTAGTAAAAGTGCATTGACAGTATATGATGAAACAGTTATTGACACTAAGGCTGCATTCACACTACATTCACACCTGAGCGTTTTGTCGCCTGAAGCGCGACACTCCAAAACGCTAGAGGGGAAAAAATACATTATTCTCAATGGAGATGGTTCACATCTCCACTCCAAAACGCCTGACACCGAACGCCTGAAGCTCAAACAAGTTCCGGACCCTTTTTTGTTGCGCGAATCCGGCGGTTTGGGCGTTTTTGAGCGTTTGTATTTCCCATAGAAAGTAATGGAAATGCTCGATTCAATCGACTAGCGCGACAACGAGCGTTTGCTACGGGCGTTTTGTCGCTTTAATCAATAGAACATTTCACCCAGGCAGAAGATAAATACAATCTACCAACATAGCAACAAGTGATGAAAAGATGATAATTTATCCTATTGGCTAAAATAAAAAACGTTGAAGTACAAAAACGTCGGACGACGCTGTATGCAAAGGCGCAAATACGCATGAATATGCGCGACAAAACGCCGGAAAAAAAAGACCAAACAAGCTACGCTCAGGTGTGAATGCAGCCTAAAATAATATAGTTAAAGGGGTTGTTAAGGTTTGTTTTTTATTTTCTAAATAGCTTCCTTTAAGCTAGTGCATTGTTGATTCACAATTGGTTACCTTTTCCTTCGATTTCCCTTCTAAATGTTGTTTTCTTTGTTTTCTTTGTCTGAATTTCTCACTTCCTGTTTCTCCTCAGTAAGCTGTTCTGGCTGACTAACCCCCAGCCAGAACAGCTCGGATGATGGTGGCAAGTTTACTGAGGAGAAACAGGAAGTGAGAAATTCAGACAAAGAAAAAAAAAATTAGAAGGGAAATCGAAGGAAAAGTTAAGGGAACCAACAATGCACTAGCTTACAGGAACCTATTTAGAAAATAAAAAAACAAACTTTTACAACCCCTTTTAAAGGAGTTGTATGGTTATGGCATAAAATTTGATTTTATAACATCAGCATTGTAGAGAGCTAAATGCTCCGCTGCTGTTTCATTTTCATTTCTGAGGATTACATATCCCATGGTACCTTTTTTGCTTGCAAACAGTTAATCCTGCACTGGCTCCCCCACCTGAAACTCCTCCTCTCAGCACCTCTGTAGTTCAGAAGGCAGGCCCCATGAATTCTGTAACAGCAGTGCATATTCACAGGACATAGTGAACACGTGTCACAGAATTCAAGGAAATAAAAAGTAGGTTTACAAACTTTGAGATCATTCAGATTAACAGAAGTAGGCTAGAAATAATTGATATTAAATGTGAAAAAATCTATATAAGAATTTAACATTTTGACCATATATATGCATAAACGTTGTAACTAATACTAGTAAAACAATATCTGTTTTACAATACAATATTTGTTTTCCTTTTTGAGCAACCACTTACCAATAGTTGCACAATTTCTGCAGTAATTAACCTGTGTTTGTTTTTTTTTATTTATGTTTAGCTTAAAAAAAGTAAAACTGAATGTTTTTGGGATCTGCATGTTTAAATTGGAACTTCACCCAGTTGGGTGAAAATTAGGAGTCAGCAGCTACAAATGCTTCAGTTCCTGACTATCAAGAAACATATATTTACCAGCCCATAATGGCAATATCTTCCTTTGTAGCCAATTCTTCTCAGGGCTTTGGTTTTCTGGAACTGTCACCTTGGATTTGGGAGACAATGGTGTTTCCTGATGACTCACAGCCACCTCCCCACTGCACATGCACAAGATATAGGGGTGCAGGGGGGCTGGTCTTGTAGCCCCCTAGGATGTCCTTGGAGTAGGAAGATGGTAGAGAAGGCCAAGGCTATATCATCGTTGCTTAGGTGAAGATTGAGGAAGTAGGAGCAAGAACCACCAAAAAAAAACTGTGTCTTGAAGGTGAAGGTGTGCTAATACAAGGATGGGGCTTATTGTGTGACTCAGGATTGCCCTTTTGGTCT
The DNA here is from genome assembly GCF_905171775.1 of Rana temporaria. Lineage (NCBI taxonomy): Eukaryota > Metazoa > Chordata > Amphibia > Anura > Ranidae > Rana > Rana temporaria. Next base: position 78,910,629 of record NC_053496.1, on the reverse strand, counting down.
CTACCTCTGTAATATTTGTCCTCTAAAAAGGTACCTGGTTATGGAATTGTGCAGACATGTATGGGTGATAAAATGGATTTGGGTCCACTATGAAATGGGAATATTTTTAGCTACACAAGGCAGCAACAAAAAAACACTTGAACAGGTCCAACCTAAAAAGGGCTCTCTATGTTAGTATTCCATTACACCTGTTGTGTGAGTTGTTGAAGAGGCCTTAGATAACTGGCGTGCAAAAGAGAGATTTAAAGGGGTTGTAAAGGTACCACCCCCCCCCCCCCCCTAAATAGCTTCCTTTACCTTAGTGCAGTCCTCCTTCACTTACCTCATCCTTCAATTTTGCTTTTAAATGTCCTTATTTCTTCTGAGAAATCCTCACTTCCTGTTCTTCTGTCTGTAACTCCACACAGTAATATGAGGCTTTCTCCCTGGTGTGGAGTGTCATGCTCTCCCCCTCCCTTGGACTACAGGAGAGTCAGGACGCTCTCTATGTTGCAGATAGAGAAAGGAGCTTTGTGTTAGTGGGCGTCCTGACTCTCCTGTAGTCCAAGGGAGGGGGCGAGCACGACACTCCACACCAGGGAGAAAGCCTCACATTACTGTGTGGAGTTACAGACAGAACAGGATGTGAGGATTTCTCAGAAGAAATAAGGACATTTAAAAGCAAAATTGAAGAATGAGGTAAGTGAAGGAGGACTGCACTAAGGTAAAGGAAGCTATTTAGGAAAAAAAATTGTACCTTTACAACCCCTTTAAGCTTTGTGAAATTCCCACTTGATTCGATAGCTGTAATAAGGACTAATATAGGAATTGCTCTTCATGTCACCAGAACCTTTTGAAAAATCGTATCTTCTAAATCACAATTTGATTTGGTTCGCATGAGGCGATTTGGTTCGCATGTGCCGCGCTATATAAGTTTTTCATTCATTCATTCATTAATTCAGTAGTCGCTACCCCAAACATGACATTGCTTGGTGACCTATCTACCCATCATCAGCATATGATTTTGCCTAGTTATGTGTTACTACATTGAGAAAGTTTGTATTTGCATTGGAAGTTCTATTTGCTCCTGTGGTGCTGAGCAGGGTTGCCAACCACCAGTAAATTTACTGACAGTTTGTAAAAATCTGTGATTTTTTTTACAACTGCCAGCAACTATCAAGGGCTTATAATTTCTTGCTGTGTTGGACTTTTTAAGTGTAAATCAAGAAAATTACTTTGTTATAGGTATTGTCAGTGTTTCCATATCATGTTTATACTGTTCTGTAATTTCTCAGGTTGGCAGTAAAAAATGTGCTCCACCAGTAAATTTTCCATGTTTTGTCAGTAAAAAAATGCTGCGGGAGGTTGGCAACCCTGCTGAGAAGAACATGGACTTGTGTATATAGTAAATTTCATTCATATTCCATTCACCAGAGATCCAGATTAGAGTAAAAATGTGAAGCACAAAGAGAATTTGTAAATTTACCAATACTCTAATATAGAATTCAGAAACGTCTGGGGTACTTTAGATGAAGACAGGCAGCATACCATAATACCATAGCTGTATAAGAAATCGCAATATAATTTAAAAATGAGAAAGAACTCCTTGTCTCTAGGTCACTCAGGAGCAGTAGAATTACAAATGATTTGACATGGATATATCTCAACCTCTGAAAAACTCACAGAACATATGTATGTCAAATGAACCATGAACATCTTGAACTGTGCTTGCTTTAGTGTATCAGGAATTGTTATGAAACAGGGACGTGTCATTTTCTTCCTTACTCCCTGAAACATCAGGTAGTAAGGCTCCATGCACACTGAAGCTGATAAAAGCTATACAAAAAACGCCAGTAGCTTTGCAGGGAGCCTTTCAAAGTTTTTTTGCGTTTTTGCAATAGATTTAATCAGCGTTTTTTAGTGTAGCTTTTTTTTCTTCAATGCATTAAAAAACGCAAAAAAACGCCGGCACCGGCGTTTATGAGCGTTTTTAAGCGTTTTTGAGCGTTTTTCTACATTTTCAGGGTTTTGTGTTTTTGAGCTGCAGTTTATCAGCTTCAGTGTGCATGGAGCCTAACACTTATTGTCTGTTTTTGGTATATACAGTATGTCACAGTATTATGTTTAGTAATGCAGCTTACACATGTGACACAAACATATGAAATAACTGATAGTTATGTAACATTGAATATTTTTATGTCTGCCTGTTCTGCTATTTCAATATGCAGAATATCCAATTACTAGGCTTACAATGACACCCTTAGGCTGCATTCACACTGTAACGCCGCGTATGCGGCGTATTTTGCCGCGATTTGTGTAACTTTTTTTTTTCCACAAATCATTTCCATTGCTGTCTATGGCCGAATGCCAATGCCGCCTGAAAAAAAGGGTCCGGGACTTGTTTTCAGGCGGCAGGCGTACGGCGTTTCGGCGTTCGGCTTGAGATGTGAACCATCTCATAGACAGCAATGGAAATTCGCCCCTCCAGCGTATCGAGCGTTGGGCTTCGGGCGTTTGTTGTCGCCTAGGTGTGAATGGTGCCTTAAGCCCCATACACACGATCGGTTCATCTGATGAAAACGGACTGATAGACCGATGGACCGTTTTCATCGGACGAACCGATCGTGTGTGGGCCCCATCGTTTTTTTTATCCATCAGTGAAAAAAAATAGAACCTGTTTTTTTCTTATGGTTAAAAAAACGATAGAAAAAAACGATCGTCTGTGGGGAAATCCATCGGTCAAAAATTCACGCATGCTCAGAATCAAGTCGACGCATGCTCAGAAGAATTGAACTTCATTTTTCTCAGCACGTCGTAGTGTTTTACGTCACCGCGTTGGACACAATCGGATTTTTAACCGATGGTGTGTAGGCAAGGCTGATGAAAGTCAGCTTCATCGGATATCCAATGAAAAAATACATCGGATTAGATTCCATCAGATATCCGATCGTGTGTGTAATGGGCTTTATTCTCCAGTAATACCCTATACACACCCACTAGTCAATGGCACCATAATCTTATTTTCATAAAATTGTCTCTTCCTATACTTTTTTGCTTCCTTGTAACATCCTCCTTTAACTCCTGAACCAATCCTTTTTCTCCCTCACATCCGTTTTTTTGGAACGAGCAGCACATTCTAGTTGTGGTCATGTGCACTACTCTATGCACACTACAAATCCCATAGTCTATAGTTTTTAGTGCATCTTAGGAGTGAGCAAGAGAGGATGGCTATGTTCCTACTTACACTGGAACCATGAAGAACGAATGTAGCCACACTCTAAAAGGAAGTTGGAGCTGCAAAAAAAAGAAAAAGATGGAATTTGAAAATGTGTCTGAGGCTGAAAGCAATAGACAGTCGTTTTTTTTAAAGGTGGAGTTTCACCCTAAATAAAAAAAATAAAAAAAACGCCCAAATCCTGCAAAAATAATTAAGATTGTTTTTTTACTTACCAGAAAGGGCGGTTGCTATGCAGAAGTTCCTAATCTGCCTCTTCCCATACCGCGGGAGGTCTTCTTCCTCATCCAATCCTGCGTTGTCTTCTGGGGAATGGGGCGCGCTGCCCAATTTACAAAAGCGCCACGCAACTCGCGCATGCGCAGTAGCAAACGGGCAGTGAAGCCGCAAGGCTCCACTGCCTGTTTCCCTCAGTAAGGATGGAGGCGACGGGAGCTGCCAGGATTGAGCGATCAGCCCTGGGGTGGGGGGGCATCGCGGGCGCCTAGGACAGGTAAGTGTCATTATTAAAAGTCAGCAGCTACAGTGTTTGTAGCTGCTGACTTTAAAAAAAAAAATCGGGTGGAACCCTGCTTTACTAACATCCCCTCTGTGAGCTGACCACGTTTATCATAGCTGCTGAGCCATGAGATTGCGGTCAGGATATGTGCCTTCTTTATCTGGCTTCTCTCCTATGCGTCTGTGTGTCTCTGCAGCTCCCCCCTCCTCTCTCCATGTCAGCTCCGTAGTGTGTGTAGTGGGAAAACAATCTCACTCCCCCCCCCACCCCCCATCCTCTCCTCTCCTCACAGCCCCTCCTTTCTCCTTCAGCCTTCATTCACTGACTATACTGTTAACCTAAAAAAGAAGGGGAATCTCAGCCCCTCCCACTTGGCTCTCTTAGAGCGGGATACAGAGCAGAGAGAGGAGGTGACCACAAATGGGGACAAGGAAAAAAGGTATTTTGGATTGAAAAAAATGAACACATGGAGGCTAGATCAGTTTTAGCCATTTGAGTTTACAATCACTATATATATTTATTGTCCCCTTGTTAAGATTACCCTTCACTTCCTCTCCCATTGCCAAAACAGGAAGTGAAAGGAAATCCTTGAGGGGAACCATGGTTGCTGCCAGTGTAAGTGGGAACAGTGTCCCCATTGAAAGATTTCCCCTTTATCACTCTTCTGGTGACAACCTAAAATTTGGAATTTTCTTTTACTGTCAGTCATGATGGTGGAGTTTATTTGTTTGAAGACATGTGAAGTTTGATACATTTATACTTTTTTTCCCCCACGCAGCACGTTTTAAACACAATATTTATTACACACACTAAGTGTGCCTGCAGCTTACTATTGTTGTTGATGCACAAACGTTTAATTGATATAATTTTCATAATGGGGTACAGAAAATGCTTCTCCACTTTATTTAAAGGGGTTGTAAAGGTTAGTTTTTTTATTTTCTACAAAGGTTTCTTTAAGCTAGTGCATTGTTGGTTCACTTACCTTTTTCTTTCGATTTCCCTTCTAAATGTTTTTTTTCTGTCTGAATTTCTCACTTCCTGTTCCTCCTCAGTAATCTTGCCCCCATCATCCGAGCCCTTCTGGCTGGGGGTTAGTCAGCGTGCTCGCCCCCTCCCTTGGGACCAGGGCTGTCTTAATGAGAGGGCACACCTGGGCACAGGGGCCCCAGCTGCATGGGGGGCCCCCTGCACTTTCCCCAAAGCAGCTGGTCCTTGAGCCCACACTGCCCCGAAATTGGGGGCCCCATGATGGCACTGAGAGTGATAGATACGCAGGGGAGGCAGTCTGCCTCCTACCTACTTGATGTCTGTTTACCTGCACTGTCATCATTGTAGGGGCCCCAGAGCATTACTTTGCCAGGGGCCCATGATGCTATTCAGACGGCCCTGCTTGGGACTACATCCCTGCGGGGAGACGCTGTGTTTTGGCTGTGTCTGTACATTACAGCCCCTACAGACTTTTATGGGGCTGTGTCCAGTTAGTCTCTGGCCTTGGGTTACAGACCCATAGAAGTCTCTGCAACTGTAATGTGCAGAACTGGGGCTTGTGTCTTGAATCACAGTGCGCTGCCAGAACTGTCTCTTCCAGTGTAACTTATCATGAATGTACTGATGGTTACAACCTTTAGACTGGGTTCACACTGATACTACACGACTGTCATACTACTTTGCTCTGTGACATCAGTCCTACATCGGTCCTACATCTGTCTTACATCCATCCTACTTAAATGAACAGGATACTACTTTGATTCACATCTGAAAATTGTAGTCTTCTGAGGGCTTGTGCATTTGTTTATTATTGGGGAACTATTTATAGTGAATGGCATTGCATCACCTCACATATATTTTGTATGTTTTCATTGCACACAGAAACAAGCATTAGAACATTTAACAATGCACATCTGAATGCCCACACATAGGTGTGAAGGGAGCTTCAAGGACCAATAGGGAGGCTTGGAGGAGAGTAGGGACACAATTAAGTTTTACAGGAAGAGTCAATATTTGCATATAAATGCAGATGTCTATACACTTTGGGGATGCTTTACTAAAACTGGAGAGTGCAAAATCTGGTGCAGCTGTGCATCGTCACCAGGGCTCAAGTCCTGCGGGAACGCGTGGGAACGGATTTCCTGCACTTTTTTCACAGCAGGAACTCAGTTCCCTTTGCAGGACTAGAGCAGCCGAGAGCAGCCGAGCCAATCCTTCACTAAGCGGCGATGCCCAGCTCGAGTCACTGTCAGGGGCAGGCGAACCTTAGTAATCATTTATGTTACTGGCCGCTTCTTGTATATGGATTCATCGGGTAGTGTGCGGGTATTCCGTCACTTCCTCAATGCCGCAATGTCTCCTGGGAGCTTTTGTCATTGTTCCCAGGAGACCTTGCGGAGGTCTGCCACAAGTCGTGAGATTTAGAAAGAAGCCGAGGAAGTGACGGAATACCCGCACACTACCTGATGAATCCATATACAGGAAGCGGCCAGTAACATAAAGGATTACTAAGGTACAGTGGATCGAAAAAAAAAAATGGTTTAGTAATTATGCATATGAGCGTATCATTTTTTTTTTTTTTTTGGTGGGGGAGTGGATCTTGGGTGGGAGTTCCCACACTTTTTTCCCTAGGACTTGACCCCTGATCGTCACCGTTCAGCTTCTAACTTCAGCTTGTTCAGTTAAGCTTTCACAAAACAACCTGGAGCCCTGGTTCACACTGGCACGATTTGACATGTCAAATCGCATGTTCAGTTGGTGGCATTTGCGTCTGCGGCGTCCCTGCGTCTGCGGCGCTGCACCAATTTCAAAAAGTGGTTTCTGTACTGCAGAAACTGCACAGATGTCTCTGTAATCGTGGCCAAAATTGGGACTGACAAGCAGGAGTGAAATTGTGCAAGTTCAGCTGAACTCACATGGCTTCATTCCCGCAGCCCAGTGTGAACCTGGGCGGAAGCTGATTGGTTTCTATGCAAAGCTGCACCAGATTTTGCACTCTTCAGTTTTAGTAAATCCACCCCTGTATGTATGTTTATACTTATCACTTTGACATAGAGTTTTTATGTATTTTGTTATCATGTACTCTATTCATTGTCCCAGGCTTTCTTTAAAGGCTTGTTTACACCACATGTGTTTGCCCATGTTGGTTGACAGGGTGCCATCACATGAACAGGGCAAATAGCCTTGTTTTTATATTTAAAAAATTTACAAAGTTCACCCATTTCAGCTAACATGCTGTGTTGGTGCGGGCTGTATAAAAGTGAGGGAGGTAGTGAGATGCTCTAGTATGGATTAGAATAAAAAAGGCAATATGAAAAACGAAAAAAATGCACCTCAGTGCACCTCACTAGTACACGCCAATGCATATATGCTAACATGTGCTGTGGTGACTCTACCCTCAATCGACATTTTTTTTTCCATTTTTGTACTTTAAACTAAATATTTATTATTAGCCTGGTAACATTTACATTTGCAAAAACTTGTTTGCAAAAGATTTTATTTCATTATTTGATGCTCAATGCAGTTTACTGTTGCCATAAACTACAAAAATATTAAGGTTTATATTCCTGTCCTCGTGTGATACAAAATGATTAATTATGGTATATATTCATTAATTGATTCTTTTAGATTTTAACAGGAAAATAAAAACATTTTGGTCAGATTACATTTCCATATTCTTTAACAGAGTCCCTGGCTATAGTGAGCTTGTCTACTGTAGGGTTTTTGTATCTGCCTCTGTTCATCAGTTCCAGGCTCTGCCAAGCCACCTGCTACAGTGACTGAGAGCTTTAACTTCGGGGAAATAACATTTCACAAATAAAACAGTTTCTCTATTCACAACACATAAGCCTTCCAAATAGGAACATTTATGTAGTAGATTTCATCCACTGATCCAGAATATAACGAAATCCAAAGGAGTTTAGTACAAGGGCCACATTCATTAATGATGTACGAATTCAGAATGAAGTTCTTTACTTTAAGAAGCTGCACATATCCAAGTCTCAATAACCTTGTAATTGGTAGATTATTCCTTTTAAACTTAAAGGAACACTCCACGTCTGTGTGAGAGTATGTTTATGTGTCTGTCTCACTCTCTTTTTATAAAATAGAAGGTACCGTATATACTCGAGTATAAGCCGACACGAGTATAAGACGAGGTACCTAATTTTACCCCAAAAAACTGGGAAAAAGTATTGACTCGAGTATAAGCCTAGGGTGAGAATGCAGCAGCCACTGTAAGCGGAAAAGAGGGTCAACAATGCCCATGTGCATGCCTCACTGTGCCCGTTGCCACCTCACTGTGCCCAACCTCACTGTGGCCATTGCCACCTCACTGTGCACAACCTCACTGTGCCTATTGCCACCTCACTATGCCCATTGTCAGTGTAAACCTGAGCTAAAGGACATCTCCTTTTTTTATTGTATTTTACAGGCTAAACAGGTTTTCATGAAAGAGGCCCCCCTACTGAAGTCCACATTTACCCCTTCCCACTGGCTAGAGGTAATCCAATCCATCCAGCAGGCGACCCATTGTGTAGACCATTGAGAACTAGCTTTTAAACTTCTCAATAGATGGTACTACACCCCATACAGGATTGATAGCTTCTCTTCCTCAATTTCTCCATTATGCTGTTGGGGCTGTGGCCATACAGGTCATTGGCTACATAAATGTGGTCCTGTCCTAACATCACAAGATTTTGGTGCAAAATGTTCCAAATTTTGTCAGAGGTGACAGGAGTTATAACCCCCCTAATCTAGCTTTAGCAATCCCTAACTTAGGGATAGTTAAGTGTCTGCCCCTATATCATGCAGTGACCACACACATTTTGATTGTGACACGTACCATCACTACAAGGCTTTGGAAATCGAATATGACCCCCAGCCCCTCTAAGGTACTCGCCCTGGTACATCAAAACCCTGTTTTTGAAAACCTGATCTCTTTAGGCCCCATGCACACGAGACGCTGCTAAACTCGAGTTCAGAGGCATTTTGGCATTTTTTTCAACTGCCCCTGAACACATTTAATGTTATCCTATGTGTCCATGCACACAATCATGTTTTTTGGCGTTTTAAAGCAGTTGGGTTTATGTCCGTTTTTTCAGACGCAAGATTTTGGGTTCAGAAGCGTTTTATTTTTGCGTTTTAAACTTTGGGAGGGTCTACAATGTCTTTGAGATAAGCGGTGACTGCCGCAAACGCGGTAAAACGCCGCTAATCGCGGCAAAACGCTGCGCAATTCGCGACAAAAACAGGTGTTTTAAACGCCGGTTTTTGCCTTTGAAAACGTGAGTTTAGAGGTGTTTGTAAATGCTTCTCGTGTGCATGGGGCCTTACACTCTGAAAAGCACACAAGATTTGTAGCTTCATGGCAGATTTGGGTGGACTGGTATAAACTGTAATCTGGCCTAAGGCAACACTGGTCTGTTTACACACTTGTGCCTAGATTTGTGGCAGCAATTTGGAATTGTGTGGAATTAAATATGTTGAATATGTAATATGTATTTTTTTGTGTTGATGAGGGAATCCCTCCCGCAGAGCATATTGTGTTCTCCCAGCAGGGGGGGGGGGGGGGGGCACAATGATCATTACATTCTAGAGACATGCTGGTTGTATCCAATCCAAGTTGATCGATGGATTGACTTGGGTACAATCAGCCTGCCCATAGATGGTTTGAATCTTAGCCGGTCCCTGCTGAACCAGCTGAGATTCTAACCATCTATGGCTGGCTTTTGCATTTTAGTTTGTTGTGTTTGTTCCTGAGGTTCCAGAGATCTGATAACCAAGATCTATGTGCTTATTAGATAGAAGATGGTTTGACATTCTCAAGCTTCTTTATATTGTGACTTTGGTGCATTAATAGTAAGCTTGTCAAATGCTTTGCATGAAATGTCACACTCTAAGGTTACTCAATTTTCTATTATTCTATGAACATTTTTTTTTTGTAAATGTTGTTGTAAAACTAATAGTTATACAAGATTAATGAGACATGGAAATGTACTGTATTGCATGTTCCTGCAGTTAACCTGTTTGAAGTGATATTGCTTTGCAATGTTTCTGCTAATAGAGGTTTGTATATGCCTCATCAATGCTTTTTCACCTCCTTCACCATTGAGGCTGACCTCCAATAAACTATATTAGACCACTAGAAAATAATTAAAACCAGCAGAGATTCATTCAGGAGAAGTTCATTACACAGAGGCCATTGTGTATTTGTTATACAAGGCATCAGTTGATATAACTGTTGATAAAATTAACTGGGAATTGACATGATGTCAGCTTAGATATTCTGACTATTATGAGCAGTAATAGATCTGGGTGCAAGTAAAACAAATATGTACACTGTACTGCACTTTTATTTTTATTTTGGAAAATTCATAGTATTTGAATGTAAAATTATGCTATATCTGAGACAAAGTATAGATGGGTTTTTCAACATGTACAGTACATTGTTGTATCCTTTTAGTTTTCATGATTTGCTAAAATGTTATATCTGTTTTGAAAATCTATCTGTGAATAAATATATTATTAGAGTTCCGGTTATTTTCATGAGATACTGTAGGTCTTTATTCAAAGTGTATGATACCTAGGAGGTTATTTACGAAAGGCAAATCCACTTTGCATTACAAGTGCACTGCAAGTGCAGTCACTGTAGATCTGAGGGGGACATGCAAGGAAAATAAAAAACAGAATTTTTGCTTGCACATGATTGGATGATAAAATCAGCAGAGCTTCAGATCTACAGTGATCTACAGCGAGTGCACTTGCAATGCGCTTGTAGTGCAGAGTGGATTTCCCTTTAGTAAATCAACCCCCTATTGTTACCTATATGTTCTTGGTGTGTCCCTAATGTATTCTCTAAACCAGGGCTCGACAAAACCCAGGAGCTAGGTCGCAATGGCGACTGGAAATTGCATCCTGGCGCCTGGATTACACTGCAGCAGTGGTCGGATCCTCACGTAGACTAGGGTTGGCAGGCCGATAATTAAGGCCCCGGCTTTGTGACCTGCTGGAGCAGGATACACACTCCTATTTGCGAACTGACGCCCCCTGGTGGACAGTGCCTCCCTTGCTCTGTGTCAGTGGAGCAGAGTCGGACCGAAGCCGCCGGCAATTCATCCTCTCTGTTTACATCCAGTGAGGAGGAGGGGGATCTATACTGTGGGGGGGGTATGTAGTTAATAGAGGGGTGTCTGTACTGAGGGGGGTCTGTACCAGGTGACACCAACCCTAGTGATGCCACTGTCAGAGCCACCTCATCAGTGTTATCTGTCAGTGCCGCCTATCAGTGCTACCCCATCAGCGCAGCCCATCTGCATCACCTATCATTGCTCATTAGTGAGTGTCACCTGTCAGTGCCCATCAGCACAGCCCATCAGTGCTTATTAGGGCAGCCTCATCAACGTCACCTAACAGTGCCCATCAGTGAGTCATTAGTGCCGCCTGTCAGTGCTGCCTGTCAGTGCCACCTCATCAGTGCCGCATATCAGTGCCCATCAGCGCAGCCTGTCAGTGCCCACAAGTGCCACCTGTCAGTACCCATTAGTGTCGCCTATCAGTGCCCATGAGTGCTGCCAGTCAGTGCCACCTCATTAGTGCCCAGCAGCACAGCCTGATCAATGCAGCCTATCAGTGCCCATAAGTGCCATCTATCAGTGCTTTTCAGCATCGCCTATCAGTGCCGCCTATCAGTACCCATCAGTGCCATCTAATCAGTGCAGCATATCAGCACAGCCTCATCAGTATCACCTGTCAGTGCCACCTATAAGTACCTATCAGTGCCATCTAATCAGTGCAGCCTATCAATGCTTATCAGTGCAGCCTCATCAGTGCCACCTGTCAGTGCCAAGCAATACAGCAAATCGGTGCCACCTATCAGTGCCCATAACAGCAGCCTCATTAGTGCCACCTTATTTTTTTTACTTTTTGGTCTTTTTTCGCTCTGCACCAGGCCCGAGCAATTCTTATTGCTTGACACACCGGACATGCAGTTCTGGGCGCTGGAAGCTGATTTAAAAAACTGGGTCCTAGCTTTTTTAGCTGGCTCCTAGATTCTAAGCAAATTTGTCAAGCCCTGCTCTAAACAGAAGCAGAACAGGTATTGAAAAAAAAAAAACAAGAATAAGTGCAAGACGTCATACTGCTCTGAAACCACATTTATGAGGGTATACTAAAAATTTTGCACATCCTGAATATCAAAGTTAAAATGCTCAAATGAATCAGCCTTAAAAAAATAAAATAAAAACTTGCTCATATATTTATTGTGATGATTTTAAAGCTGTTGTCAATATAAAATGTTTGTGAACAAATTATGTTTGCAGTGAATCTCCCCATTTAATTATAATTATGAAATAAGGGTCAATTAAGAAGTTTGAGATCCACACAATCTATTTGTGTCACTTAGGCAGAGTAAATTAGAGATAATAGAGACAAGAGAGCTAAGATTTGACAGTCCTAAAAGAATACACAAATGTGTCCCACTGAACTGCCATGGAATAGTTGTGGCATTGATGAATTTTTGCTGTTAATTAACTCTACTTTGGTCCAATGGTTGAACATAGTCAACATTTTGAATTTGTAAAATGTATTTGTTTTAGATAGAGGCATCTTGAAAAAACAACCTTTACATACTTTCTGGCAGAGCTGCTGTATCAGGAAGTATAGGTTCTTGTGGGACTTAGATCGCTACATGCAAGTTCAGAAGGGAGTAATTTTCTAATGCGCCAGAACTAGTACAGCTGTAAATGTGTGATAAATTCATAAGGTAATAAAGTAATTCCCAAAGAACTCAGTTCTGGAAATTAAAAGAATTTCCTTGTTAGATCTTTGTTATAAATGAAAGACTGAATTGAAAAAGAAGAGCCAGCGTAAAATGGTCCATAGGTGGGAGCGAGCACTTTTGCAACTCATGCATATTTGGTACACTGCACAAGATATGTAATGACTCTGCAGTATAAATAGATGGACCATGAAATTGCTTTGTGAGGTGTGAACCTGTTTGTGAATGGAGTGTAAAACTAGGTATACCAGCTTCAAGACTCAGTTGCTTTGAAAATAAGCCTTACTAAAAGTTAAGTGACACATTCCATATCCTATCTCCAATGCCACTAATGCACATGTTTGTGTTACTTGAACTATTTTAGAATTCAAAGAGCAATTTCAGACTTTGAATGAAGCAAGGCTGGCCCCATGCCTCCATCCCTAATCAGCATAAAAAAGATATAATAGATACATAATAGATGCGTTTACTTACAAAATCAAATTACACATATTTATAGAAACACATAATGCTCAATTCACAAAGCTAACACATCTATCATTTTAAACGGGTTTTACATCCCTTTATACGTTTATGGAAATGCCAAAAACCCACTTGAAGCAGATCAACTGGTGGGTCAGAGGGAGGTCAACTGTAGGTAATGTGCACCTTTATATTACTTTTAAGTAATATCTCAAGCAACTCAAATTGGTATCAAACTGATACCAGCAACACAAGCTCAGAGGTCCTAAAGATTCTCCTAAAAAAAATTATAGTTCAGTAAAATTTTTAAATTACAGTTACATGGCTATAATAAAGGTTTGGGTTATATAGCTTTGTAAATTAAGTAAAATTGTTACAAACATAGATAACACCAACAATTGCCAATTGAAAAGATACCTGAACAATAAATATTAATACACAAGTATAATATTGGACAGAGTACACAAGCATCGTACTAGGGTAGTAGGATGCCCATGTACACTGTCCAATATTATACTATTGTACTCTGTCCAATATTATACTATGTGTTAGGCTGGGTTCACACTACGGTTTTCCCGTCCGTCAGCCGCATACGATTTCAGTATTGAAAACGTACGGGCCCGGACGGGAAAACGTATAGATAGACAATGCATTGCAAATCGTATGCACTCAGATGCATCCGGGTGCGTACGATTTGCTGGCAAAACGTTTTTTAAACGTACGCAAAACCGTGTTCAACCACGGTTTTGCGGTCGTTTTTAAAACAGTATGGCAAACGCATACGTTTTCCTTTAACATTAATGTCAATGTAAAACGCACATATGTGCGGTTCCATACGTTCCCATCCGTTTCAGCCGCATACGGTTTTTCATATAAATCGTATGCGGCTGACGGACGGGAAAACCGTAGTGTGAACCCAGCCTTATCTATGTATGTAACAATTTTACTTTACACATGTAAATAATTTTACTTGAATAAATTATATACTATTAATTACTGTTATCTTTACTGGTGGAAACGTTACCCACTTCATTTAAAGTCCCGGGGCGAATCCTTTTGTTTTGACTATATGTACGGTAATAGGGATGGAAGTGTGTTTACTGGGGACACCATGCATTGGAAGGCAGCAGTGACAATGTGCTGGAAATAGTGTAATGCACTGTACTTTTAAAACAAACTTTAGTGAAATGTAACAAAGTAATGTATGATTAAAGTATGTGAACCTCAGTTTAACCACCCCAACACTTTCACCCACCTCCTGCCCAAGCCATTTTTCAGCTTCTAGCTCTGTCACACTTTGAATGACAATTGCGCGGTCATGCAACACTGTACCCAAATGAAATTTTTAGATGTTTTTCTCCCACAAATAGAGCTTTCTTTTGGTGGTATTTGATCACCTCTGCAGTTTTTATTTCTTGCGCTATAAACAAAAGAAAAGTGAGAAGTTTGAAAAAGAAAAACACAATCTTTTTTACTTTTTGCTATAATAAATATCCACATTTACAAAAAAGTTTTTAGGCCGATATGTATTCTTCTACATATTTTTGGTAAAAAAAAATCTTTGATTGGTTTGCACAAAAGTTATAGCGTATACAAAATAGGAGATAGATTTATACATTTTTATTATTATTTGTCTTTTACTAGTAATGGCGGCGATCTGCGATTTTTATCATGATTACGATATTTCGGCGACATATCGGACACTTTTGACACATTTTTGAAACCATTCACATTTATACAGTGATCTGTGCTTTCAAAATGCATTGATTACTGTATAAATGTGACTGGCAGGGAAGGGGTTAACACTAGGGGGCGATCAAGGAGTTAAATGTGTTCCCTAGGGAGTGATTCTAACTGTAGGGGGAGGGGACTCACAGGGGGAGGAGACCAATCTGTTCCTCTGTAAGAGGAACACATCATTGGTCTCTCACCTGACAGGATGTGCATCTGTGTGTTTATACACTAGGATCCTGCTCCATTACTGGGAAATCGCAGATGCGTGGCGGACATCGCGGCCACCGGGCATGCGCATCGGGTCCCCAGTGATGCAGCTGTCGCGCACACCCCCCCTAGTGGCCTGGGAAGGCGAGGACGTCATATGACGCCTGCCCAGAACAAGAGCCGCACTGCCCAGCCATCATTTGATGGCCGGCGGGCGGCAAGTGGTAAAATAGAAATGAAAGGCAAAACAAATATGTCTGTACTGTGTGTGTTTATGTGTGTGTATATGTGTGTGTGTGTGTATATATATATATATATATATATATATATATATATATATAATTACTGTGCAAAAGTTTTAGGTCAGATTCACACTAGTGCGGTGAAAATTTTAGCTCTCTTATCTCTGCAGAACTGTTCAGCAGATCAGCTCCGTTTTAGCTGCGAATTTTGAGACCTGGGAGAGGGGAGGGGGAGGGGGGAAGTGTATTGAGTAGAATGTGAGAAATCCTGAAGAGAAATGGACACATCTGCGAATCAGATGCGTTCCCATAGAAGATAATGGGCCTGAATTCCCACCTGAGCCTCACCGCAATGCCTAGAAAACACACACGTTTTTCGGCAATGCGCAGTGCGAATGCATCGCACATATGTGAACCAGCCTCATTGAAAACAATGTATTTAGAAATGTTATGCGAATTGGATGCTAATTTATCGATTAGCAAAATAGAAAGTAAAAGAACAAAAGAGAAATCCAAATTAAATCAATATTTGGTGTGATCACCTTTTGCCTTCAAAACATCATCAATTCTTCTAGGTACACTTGATCCAAACATCTTAAAGAACTAACCACATATCTTCTGTGGATGAAGCCTGCCTCAGATCCTTCTGTCATTTTTAATCTCAAACAGATTAGCACAGCCAATGCTTCTGGTATTAACAGCCATTAAGAAACCCTGAGAAATGTTATGTAACTGTCGCTACAGTGTATGCATGTAGACAGGAAGTGACTGCAGATGAGAAGCAGTACTAAGATGCAACATTAGAAAAAAAAAGGGAAAACAAATATTTAACCACTTCCTATCCCAGCCATAGTCATATGACGTCCACAGGAGGGATCTCCCATCCTAGGCGGGCATCATATGACGTCCTGGGCTTCCCTGTCGTCTAGGGGGCGTAAGCGCGTCCACCGCATCACTCGGGAGTCGGTGTGCGATTGCCAGTAATAGGGCAGCGACGCGGATCTGTGTGTCTGTATACACACAGATCCACGTCCTGTCAGGTGAGAGGAGACCGATCCGTGTGTTCCCAGTACAGAGGAACACTGATCGGTCTCCTTCCCTTATGAGTCCCCTCCCCCTACAATTAGAATCACTCCCTAGGTAACACATTTAACCCCTTGATCGCCCCCTGACAGTCACATTTATACAGTAATCAGTGCATTTTTATAGCCCTGATCGCTGTAAAAAATGTGCATGGTCCCAAAATAGTGTCAAACGTGTCCGATATGTCCGCTGCAATGTCACAGTCACAATAAAAATCGCAGATAGCCGCCATTACTAGTAAAAAAAAAACAATGCCATAAATCTATCCCCTATTTGTAGACAATATAACTTTTGCGCAAACCAATCAATATACACTCATTGCTTTTTTTTTTTACGAAAAATATGTAGAAGAATACATATCGGCCTAAACTGAGGAAAACATTTTTTTTTGTTTAACAAATTGGGATATTTATTATAGCACAAAGTAAGAAATATTGTGTTTTTTTCAAACCTATCACTTTTGTTTATAGCACAAAATATAAGAACCGCAGAGGTGATCAAATACCACCAAAAGATAGCTCTATTTTTGGGTACAGTGTTACATGACCGCAAAATTGTCAATCAAGGTGCGACAGGGCCGAAAACTAAAAATTGGCCTGGGCAGGAAGGGGGTGAAAATGCCCTGTATTGAAGTAGTTTAGGCCCCTTTCACATGGGCGGATCCGTTTTGATGGACTCCGTTAGCTCAACATGGATCATTTCTTTGATCCCCACTGAGCAGGCGGATGATAGGTCTGTCTCCAATCACTGTGCTGTGACAGACCTGTCAGAGCCCCGCTCTCCTCTATGAGGAGATCAGATGAAAATGGACTGCCTGTCCGTTTTCAATCGATCCGCCAGACGGATGACGTTACGCCGTTCGTCTATTTTCAGCGGATCTTGTCAGATCAGATGCCAGGCGGGTGTCAGCGGACACATATCTGATGACATCTACCTCCCCCATTGAAGTCAATAGGTGGCCCGATTGGATCCGCTTGAAAAACAGACAGGCGGATCCAATCGGTCCGATCTTTGTAAGGGGCCTTATAGGAAAAAAATGGCAATTGTTTCTGATACACAACACTCTAAGGCCTCGTACACACGACCGAACATGTCTGCTGAAACTGGTCCGCGGACCAGTTTCCGCGGACATGTTCGGTCGTCTGTACGGCCGACCGGACCAGATTCCCGGCCTAGCGGACAGGTTTCCAGCGGACAAATGTTTCTTAGCATCTTAGGTCGTCTGTACGACTCACCGGACATGTCCGCTTGGCCGAAAGCCCTTGCATGCGTCAAAGTGATTCGACACATGCGTGGAAGCATTGACCTTCCAGGGTCGCGCACGTCGCTGCGTCATCGTCGCGGCCACGTCACCGCGTTCGCTGTCCGCGGGGATTTTGGTCTGATGGTGTGTACACACATCAGACCAAAATCCGGCAGCGGACATGTCCGATGAAAACGGTCCGGCGGACTGTTTTTATTGGACCGTCCGACCGTGTGTACGCGGCCTAACAAAACACAATGTAATCTTATGTTTCACTGGAGTTTTTCAGTAGTCCTCCAAAAGTATTAATTGTCACTCCAGATATTCAATGACCTTTGCAAGTTCTTAAAAAGTACCTTTTATTAGTTTCTTCTTGGTTCAAACAATCATTCATGTCTGTCTTTGAGATAAAATATGCAAGGCTGAACAACTTCCTAAAGATGTTTTGGTAAGTGTTGGTAATACTGATGATGTTCGCTTTCTATGGGAAAGCAAAGCAAGCTGTTCTGCTGCTAAACTCTTTTGTAGAAACATCTATAAAATAAATCTGCATATGTATTTGCAAACCAAATTGGTGCAATTTTACTCAAATTATAATCCCATGGGGTTTTGTTGCTGATTTACAAAGCTTTCATTTGAAAATATACTGATTTTAGTAACTCAGTGAAACTAGTGTAATTTTGGTTTAACGCATTAAACTAGTATATACACATACTACAAACATAGGCATATTGTAGCTGAATTATGGGTGCCTGACAGCTCCTATGTTTTTTTTTTCTCTTCATTTTACATACGGCTATGACGTTTTTTTTATCCAGAATGTTAGCACTTTAACCTCCCTGGCAGTAATTCTGAGTGTGACAAGGGTAGACAAGGGGTTAAAGTGTATGCAAATGCAATCTGGTGTTTGGAAAATGTGTTTAAGGTATAATTGTATGTGCTGTCCTCTTTTAGTGCACCATGCAGAAAAAGATGCAGAGTTGTAAATTTGCAAATTGCAAACTATATATGTTCATATAGCTGCCATATCTGAAGGGCTAAGTGGTAATTAGTGGAGTATGCAAACAGATAGCAGCCACATTCAAACATTTATTATATTGCAGCTTACCAGTTCTTAGATGTAGTGGCTACATTAGTTTCCCTTTTAGGCTTTCTTTCTTCTTTTTTCATCTAGTGATCCAGCCAGTAAGCCTGTTGTTTTTTCAACAGAAAAGCTCTCTTGGGGTTACAGGGATAAGACAGACCATTTTAATTTGTTATTGTATTTAAAGTGGATTTTTTTTATGTCACAATGTACAGTATAAGATATCCTATCATATGTGCTCAGTCTTGTCACACAGAGTTAACCCAGCTCTGAGCAATCCTATTTTATTGTTCAGTGAAATAAAACGGATTTACAGAGAAAAAACCTTAGTCCGTTCCGCCCCCTTGCTGTGAGTGACAGGTTATTTACATATCTCATGCACTAGCCTGGAGACAGGCATTATTTTTTAATTCCCACTCCCACTCCTTTTCTGAAATCATGTGGTTACTTTTCTGGATTTTGACTGGATGTTAGCGATCATAGCAGAATTCAGTGTAAGGAATACATAGGAAAAAATGCATGTTGACGAGGGGAGTGTAGAGGAGGGCGGGGAGTCTACTGACATCACGACTCCACCCACAGAGCTCCAGACAACAAATCCACCCACAGAATCTGCAGTGTTTCAGTTCTTGTAACAGACAGAGGGGAGACATTTGACAGGTAAGGATACATGCAGGAGGCATGTATATCCTTAGGCCTTGTACACGCGGCCAGACATGTTCGATGAAAACGGTCCGCGGACCGTTTTCATCGGACATGTCTGCTGGGAGGTTTTGGTCTGATGTGTGTACACACCATCAGACCAAAATCCCCACGGACAGAGAACGCGGTGACGTTTACGACACCGACGTTCTCTGACGCGGAAGTTCAATGCTTCCACACATGCGTCGAATCAATTCGACGCATGCACAGGATTTCAGGCCGCTGGTTATACGTCATTAAACAGCGGACATGTCCGATGAGTCATACTGACCATCGGACATGTCCAACGGACATGGTTCCAGCGGACAAGTTTCTTAGCATGCTCGGCCAGGAATCCGGTCCGGTAGGCCCTACACACGGTCGGACATGTTCGCGGAAACTGGTCCGCGGACCAGTTTCAGCAGACATGTTCGGTCGTGTGTACGAGGCCTTATAGATCAGCACTATGGCAGTAGTTTAGAAAGGATGAGAGTGGCTTTATATTCACTTTAAATCTGCTGTAATCTAATACTCCCTCTAGGCTGGCAATGCTGCTGTCCAAATCTGCCCACAATGTTCCTTCATCCAGAGTGAATTCTGTATAACACAGGAGGTGCCCAGAAAAACAAATGCAGCCAACACATCTAATGATTTTCAAGCTCCAATATCTTTTTAATCATTTTGGGTTTTGGGTTTTATACTGCTTGAAGCAAATGTCATAGTTTGCTTCTGCAACAATAGGCTGCTAACAGAAACAACTAACAACGGAGTGCAGAATTGTGTATAAATAACAGCCAAAAATGAGCTACACAGACTTTTTCAATGTAATTGTGTGCAAAGCTCTCATGGTGCCCTGCCTATTTCACATTGTTTAGTGAGTATACCCTCTAGTTTGCTTGGAAACCCCTTTGAACATATGAATCGCATGCATATTATTTTACAATTTACTGAAGTGCTGCTTAATGCGTTCAATACAAACGGCTTTTGCTGCTTTCATCTTTTTAATACATAATTTTTTTTACATTTTTTGATGTATAACTGTGAATGTATTTCAAAATTCTTCTTATACTCAGCTGTATTGCCTCTCAGAGGGCCTAATTCCATACTTCTCCAAACTCTAGAATGCACATATTAAATCCTATCTTTGACATGAATGTTTAAGTAGCCCTTAGAGATCCACATCAGAATTCTTTAACACAAGCCTGTAACATTGACCCACCATGTATTTACTAAAATATAAGCGCACTGTAATCAGCCTGACTTATAGAGAACATAAAGCTAAAGTTGTATTAATATTCTGGATGGCTATACTTGTCAACTCATAATATCTATTATTTAAAGGTTTTCCAAATAACAACATTTTGGAACCCTAGGAGCCAAATGTTGCGCACCATAGTTCCCAGCCATGAACTGATTCAGCATGAAAACAGCTCATTTTTTCAGGACAGCACTACCCTGACCTTAGAAACTCCCTATGATTATTGAATTTTTAAGGCCAGAAATATGTCTTGCTGAAGAAAGCAAAATTGACCTGAGCCTTACAGTAACTTTGGAATCGATCTATTGTTGACCTTAATCAACTAATTGAAAAGAGTCAGAAAATAGAAATCCATGTTCCAAAGGAAACCCCTTTTAAGATATAATGCAGGACAGATTGCTCATAAACTGTCATTATACAGTTAGATATAGAAATGCATTGCATAAAACAGTCTTGTAAACATTTAGGACACACAAAATCAAGTGATAGTTTCATTATCGTGTAATATTTCTTAATTGTATATTCTAATGACCAATCAATTAGTGTAGTGCTCCCTTTCTATGAATAACTCACTAGTGCAAGAAAAAACAAATAATTGATTGTGGTTCAACAACATCAAAAATAAATAATACAGTGCATTACTTTTATATGGTAAAAAAAAAATACAATATATATTGCAAAATTATAATACAAAATTAACATGAGCTAAATAACTTTAATCACTTAAAGGCTGCCCCATAACAGTTTTACTGCTACAGGGTAGCTCTCCTGTGCAGAATCATGTGTATATATATATATATATATATATATATATATATATATATATATATATATATATCTATCTATCTATCTATCTATCTATCTATCTATCTATCTATCTATATATCATCTATCTATCTATCTATCTATCTATCTATCTATCTATGTGTGTGTGTGTGTTATTCTGCACTTTGCCTGCAGGAGGCGCATGCATGCTGCCAGCAGGGTGCTTCTGCTGTGATTATATACAGCAGAAGCCGATCTGTGGGTAACAGGCATTGGAAGTCTGCTGACACCAGCTGATCAACGGTAAAACATGCAGAACTGATATTTGCCTATGTAAACAAGGCAGATCACTGTTCTGACAGGGGTAAGGGATGGATTTAGTGTTTCTGTAAAGCAGGGAACATAATGCTATTTTTCCCTCAGCAAAAGCACATAACACAGTACACAAAAACACTGGCTAGGCACACAGTTAACCCTTTGATCGCT
Source organism: Rana temporaria (assembly GCF_905171775.1). NCBI lineage: Eukaryota > Metazoa > Chordata > Amphibia > Anura > Ranidae > Rana > Rana temporaria. The sequence continues at coordinate 78,888,907 of NC_053496.1, read as the reverse complement.
TCTTCCCAGCCAGTGTCATTAGAACAGTGACAGTGTTTATTTGGTGTCCGATTGTCTGCCGCAATATCGCAGTACCGCCATTACTAGTTAAAAAAAAAATCATAAATATATCCCATAGATTGAAGACACTATAACGTTTGCGTAAACCGATCAATATACGCTTATTGGGATTTTTTTTTTTTTTTTACCAAAAACAATTAGCAGAATATATATTGGCTTGAATTTATGAAGAAATTTGATTTATTTTTTATTGGATGTGTAAAAATTATTATTTTCTTTCAAAATTGTTGATCTTTTTTTGTTTATAGCACAACAAAATACAAAATGCAGTAATTATCAAATAATACCAAAAGAAAGTTCTATTTGTGTGAAAAAATGGCATAAATGTTATTTGGATACAGCGTTGCATGACTGTGCAATTATCAGTTAAAATCGCACAGTGCCGTATTGGCAACAATGGCCTGGTCATAAAGGTGAAAAAATCTTTCGGAGTGGTTAATGCAATCGGTTATAAAACTTATATAACACAATGTACAGAAAAATGGGCTGAATAATATAAAGAATATCACACTACTCACAGTGCAAAAAACAGTAATAGAATGTCTCTCATCTACATGATTGAAGTCTTTATTGTGAAAAGTGTATTATCTTTAAAGGTTTATTTGCACAGAAGGTACATTGCCCATGGACTTTTTCTGGAGTTCAGCTTTAGGTGAAAATGCAGGAAAGTTGAAAGGACCATTGGTATTTGGAGCATAGAGAATAGGGATGAGCCACATGTACTTGGGGTTGGTTGGATAGCTGGTGCTGAAGTCGAACCCTCTAGAAGTCAATGGGAGTCAAATGTTAAAAATGCCTTTTTCTAGGCTAATAAGCAAGAGATTGTACAATAAATGGCATGGGGGCTGGAAACATGTATCAAAGCAAAGAAAACGTTTGGTGGGGAATAGCCATTTTAATAATGCTTAAAGGGCAATATTAAACAATCCAAAATGCTTTACATAATATGAGGGATGCCCCGAACCAGCCTGTGAAGTGGTATTTGTATGATGTATAAAACATACTACAGCAAACCCTGACATTTACAAAGAAAATAATGCTGCATTGACAATAAATGACAGCTCCTGGCAGCTTCTGTTTGTAAACAAAGCATCAATCTGGGGATTCTCTTGATCTATGTCAGACCCCTATTCTAGTTGTTATTGGGGGACACACACCAAAAATTGATAAAACAAAAAAAGAGTCAGGTTCACCCTATACAATAACTACTAGACCCTATCCTTGATGAGGTTCTGGTATGTATATCAAGGGAATCACAGGAAAGAAAGGCATTGGTTGAGGGGGAACTTCACATATTTTTTTTTATTTAAAGCCTGGTTCCAGGCATAATTTTTTTTTTTTTTTTTTTGCAAGATAAAATAAATCACATTAAATAGTTCCTAAAACATATTAACCACTTGACCACTGGGCACTTAAACCAGGGTCCTAACCAGATCAATTTTCAGCTTTCTGTGCTCTCACAATTTGAATGACAATCATACAACATTGTACCCATCTGAAATTTGTGTCCTTTTTTTCACACAAATAGAGCTTTCTTTTGGTGGAATTTGATCATCTCTGGGTTTTTAATTTTTTGCGCTATAAAAGAAAAAATACTGAAAATTCGGTAAAAATAAATTCTCGTTTCTGTCATATTAGCAGGTTATTTCTCACACACAGCATATGCATGCCACAAATTACACCCCAAAACACATTCTGCTATTCCTCCCGAATATGGCGATACCTCATGTGTGAGACTTTTACACAGCGTGGCCACATAGAGAGGCCCAACATACAGGGAGCACCATCAGGCGTTCTGTAGCACCCAGGCCAATTCTGACATTTCTCTCCTACATGTAAAAATCATAATTTATTTGCTAGAAAATTACATAGAATCCCAAAACATTATATATGCTTTTTTAGCAAAGACCCTAGAGAATACAATGTCGGCCATTAAATTTTTTGAACGCGTGTTTTTAAAAAAAAAAACGTTTTGTGTTAAAAAAAAAAACAGTAAAGTTAGCCCAATGTTTTTGCATAATATGAAAGATGAAGTTACGCCGAGTAAATAGATACCCAACATGTCACCCTTCAAAATTGCACACGCTCGTGGAATGGCGCCAAACTTCGCTACTTAAAAATCCCCATAGGCGACGTATTGCAAGGTATTGGAGTATTGCAGGGTATTGCGGAGTATTGGGGGTATTGCAGAGTATTGGGGGTATTGCAGAGTATTGCGCAGGGATGGATGGCTGGATCTGTGATTGCAATTGTCACAGATCCAGCCCACAGTGCTGCTGCTGCTTCCGCTCTCCCCCCCTCTCCTCTCACACTGTACCGATCGGTACAGAGAGGGGAGGGAGGAACCGGCATCATCACATGACGCCGGTTTGTTTACAAGTGATTGCTCCGTCATTTAACGGAGCGATCACGTGGTAAATGGCCGCTATTAGCGGCAATTTACCGCGATCCGTGATGCGCCGGGTCTTCTAGACCCGGCGCTTATGGATGATTCCGGGAGCGTGCCCCAGGGGGCGCACAGGAGCAGGATTCTGGGAGGACGTCCCACAGTAATGCCCAGAGACTCCTGGGAAATGAGTTTCATCATTTCCCAGAAGGCAATGGGGTCTTGGGACAGGAAGTTGAGCCACCTAGGACCAGGAACTTGGCAGATTACGAAATGTATAATGTATAATCATTTTTTTATTAAAGGCAAGCTGTTCATAGAAAGTTTTTTTTTAGGGTTGAACTCTGCTTTAATAATCACATTTTTGTCTGTTCCATTATTTGTCACATAATTGTGGAATTTAACATGTGCATGGTTAAATTCATGTTTTTTTTTTCAGTAGTCATATAAAGGTCATTTCATGAAGATTGTTTTTAACCGCTTGCCGACCAGCTGCCGCAGTTATACGGTTGGCTCTGCTGGGCGAGATTATGTAGATCTACGTCATCTCGCCGAGCAGCCCGCGCTCGCCCCTGACGCCGACGCCCACACACAGCTCCCGGGCCTGTCAGGGGGAGAAATGCCTGATTGTCTGTTCATACAATGTATGAACAGCGATCAGTCATTTCCCCTAGTCAGTCCACCCCCCCCTTCAGTTAGAACACACCCAGGGAACATACTTAACCCCTTCCTCGCCCCCTAGTGTTAACCCCTTCCCTGCCAGTGGCATTTTTATAGTAATCAATGCATTTTTATAGCACTGATCGCTATAAAAATGCCAATGGTCCCAAAAATTTGTCAAAAGTGTCCGAAGTGTCCGCCATAATGTCGCAGTACCGATAAAAATCGCTGATCACCGCCATTACTAGTAAAAAAAAAATATTAATAAAAATGCCATAAAACATCCCCTATTTTGTAAACGCTATAACTTTTGCGCAAACCAATCAATAAACGCTTATTGTGATTTTTTTTTTTTTTGAACAATATGTAAAAGAAGACGTATCAGCCTAAACTGAGGAAAAAAAAAGTTTTTTTATATATTTTTGGGGGATATTTATTACAGCAAAAAGTAAAAAATATAATTTTTTTTCAAAATTGTCGCTCTATTTTTGTTTATAGTGCAAAAACTAAAAACTACAGAGGTGATCAAATACCACCAAAAGAAAGCTCTATTTGTGAGGAAAAAAGAACGCTAATTTTGTTTGGGAGCCACGTTGCACGACGGCACAATTGTCAGTTAAAGCGACGCAGTGCCGAATCGCAAAAAGTGGCCTGGTCTTTGACCAGCAATATGGTCCGGGGCTTAAGTGGTTAATATACCATAGCTTTCTGGCTAGTGTTAAAATATTGTACTTACATGAGGATTCTGTTGAATAGAAACAGAAAAATAAGATATTCCTGGTAAAGATAAAATCACAACTCTTCTACACCAATGCAATGTTTTTTTTCTAAATTTAGAATATTAAGGGAATTATGATGACATGATACTTGTGCAGCTTTGTAAATGAAAATGTATTGCCCAATGGAACAACTGCATTTCCCAAAGCAACCACTCAGCTATACATTTATTTGTTAATTCCTGCAGTAAGGCATGGTTTGCACTAATGTGGCTCTGCAAGCGACGCTTTGCACGGGAAAATCCACCAATTTATTTGAATGGGCTACCAGGACTCCTAAAACACAGGGAAAAGACCGATGTTCTGTTTTTGGAATCGCAGGAACCGCAAGTGCACTGCAGTTTCCAGTGCAGAAGCGACTTCCAGCGCGTGCAGCATGCCATTAGGATTAATGGCACCCACACACATTCCCTGCATTTTCCTGTGAGGTTACTTGTGGCTGCGAGAACAGGTGTGGGCCTGCAGTAGGAACCACCCGCATCTAGCCTAAAGGTTATAAAACAAATGTACTTTATACATCCATATCCCTATAATACGTTGTCAGATTTCTAAATCAAGATAGACAATTAGCATTGACAAAATTATAAAAGAAAAATATGTAAAGCTTTCTCTTTTGAGGTATGTCTTACATCTGTTGTATTTATTTGTAACCATGTCCTTGAACTCCATGTACACTTTCCAACTGCCTCTCACATACAGCTTGGAGAAAGGTATATGGACACAGATGTGCTACAGATCAGTATTAGGTGATACAATAAATCTAAAATACACTTTAGTTACAGACATATCATTATTAGTTCAATAATAAGATTCTGGCTTTGTACTTTATTTAAATAATCAATAAATACCGTAAATACATTTTTGTCAATGTGGAAAACTTTAGGGAAAACATTAATTTCAGTGGCATACTGTAGTAGTACAGTGAACTTACTTTTCTCTAACTATATCTGAGAAGAGCAAATTATTAAAGCAATACAGTAATAATAAAAAAACAAATTCCTAAACAAGCTACATAGTTACTCCCATATACACAATCCTTCACCCACAGAGGAAGGCAAAAAACCCAGCAAAGCATGATCCAATTTGCTATAGTAGGGGAAAAAAATCTTCCTGATCCCCCGAGAGGCAATCAGATTTTCCCTGGAACAACTTTACCTATAAATGTCAGTACCCAGTTACCGTATTTATCGGCGTATAACACGCATAGGCGCATAACACGCACCCTAACTTTAGGAGGAAAGTTTCAGGAAAAAAACTATCCACAGCCTCCTGCATATAACACGCAGGTACAGTTTACCCTCTATTTTCAAGGTAAAAAAGTGAGTGTTATACGCCAATACATACAGTATATTATGTACATTTAGGGAAGAATCCAGGCCTTTTTTTAAAGCAATCTACTGAGCTGGCTAGAACCACTTTGGGAGGGAGTCTATTCCACGTTTCCACAGCTCTTACTGTGAAGAAACCTTTCCGTATTTGGAGATCAAATCTTTTTTCCTCTAGACTTAAAGAGTGCCCCCTTGTCCTCTGTTATGACCCTTAAGTGAATAACTCAACATCAAGTTCACTATATGGACCACTTATATATTTGTACTAATAGCAGAACTTTTTTTCCTCATACTGCCTCCTGGCCATGCTGCCTGACATCAGGTATATGGGTGCCCCCTGTGCCCACTAGGATCTGTAGAGTCTTGCCAGAGTCTTCACAATATGCACGCTGCCATTTAGAACTACAACCCCTAAGTACAGTCATTCCAGGACACCGTGCCAACGCTATGCTGGCACAGGAGCTGCTATCAATCACCACTGTGGAGTAGGACAAGAGGAATAGATTTGACTCTGTGTTCCTCTCACCTTGCCTGTATGTGTGGCACTGGAAACTACTGCACATAAGATTGAAGTTCTAATCAGGAGAGAGTGTATAATGGAGACTACAGGGGGACTCCAAGCTTGGCTTTAATTTTACTTTAATTGTGCATCCATTGTGCATCCACATAATTTTACACATACAGTTTTGGGAACATGTTATTTTGTTCAAAATTGAACTTTCCTCATTGTTCATTCATGCTTGTAACCTGTCTCTAGCCAAAAATCTTTGAGTTTGTAATCTATAACAGGCGTGCAAACACATGAAGTAAGAGGGAAGTTAAAACTCCTTTCATACAAAATATGATCTACGTCAGTGACTCAGCACAACAGTCAGGCAGCCAGGTCCGCAGTGGAAGCCTACATAATACCCTCAGTACAGATTTCTTTGTATACCTCTCCTTCTGCTAAAAAAAAAAACAAGTATGCACACTTTTTCTCAGCCAGTCAAATAGCTGTCATAGACTTGATGCAAAAGGAGCTGTTTGGTCCTGTGGGTATGTGATACTATCAGCAGCTCAGCTGTCATTCTTATAGCTGCTGCATTGCATTGTATGACCTGGGCAGGATAGAAAGCACCATCTATCATGTTTCTATATTAGCTCTCCCATGATCCCATTTCTCCACCTGAGAACTGTTATGTGTGAGATCATAATGAAGAATGTAAGGTTTGCTGTCTGTCCTGTAGTGCACAGTAATCTCTCAATACGAGATTTTAGTTTTTTCTTTTTTCATTTTTATAAATCCGGAGTTTAGTGCTGACCTCGTAAGCTGTCTATTGGCTGACTGATTTTCTAGCTGATATGAATGATTTATATAAACCTGACATCTTCTACAACACTGTACAAAGTAAAGACATATTGGAGCTGTAACAATGAATATACACATGCAAGAAACAATATGAACGACAGTCCTGCATTATAGAGCTTACAATCTAAAACGAGTAAGGAACAATACAAGATAAAATATGTGGCAGCTTTATTTGCCTTAATAATAGCTATAGAGGTCCTGGAATCCTTGACATGTGAAAACAAAAGTTGTGGATGAATTGAAGATTTGAGCACATAGATGAATCACAAACATTCATCACAATGAACATATTATATAGTCTTTGAAAATAAAATGTTAGCATCAGTTGAAGAAATAGCTTGAAAAAATATTTTATTTGAGTGACTGAAGCCTCGTACACGCGATCAGTCCATCCGATGAGAACGGTCTGAAGGACCTTTGTCATAGGATAACCGATGAAGCTGACTGATGGTCCATCGCGCCCACACACCATCGGTTAAATAACCGATCAAGTCAGAACGCGGTGATGTAAAACACAACAATGTGCTGAAAAAAATAAAGTTCAATGCTTCCAAGCATGCAACGACTTGATTCTGAGCATGCGTGGATTTTTAACCGATGGCCGTGCCTACTAACGATCGGTTTTGACCTATCGGTTAGGAATCCATCGGTTAAATTTAAAGCAAGTTGGCTTTTTTTTAACCGATGGTTAAATAACCTATGGGGCCCACATGATGAAAACGGCCCATCAGACCGTTGTCCTCTGGTTAACCGATCGTGTGTACGAGGCCTAAGAGCTCTTTGGAGTTTATAGTCAGCTGAGTTGTTTAAAGGGTCACTAAAGGAATTTTTTTTTTTTAGCTAAATAGCTTCCTTTACCTTGATGCAGTACTGGTTTCATGTCCTCATTGTTCGTTTTTGCTTTGAAGTTGCTGTAATTCTGCTGTGATCTCCACACTTCCTGGTTGCCTGTTTCCTTATAACCATCGTACTGGGAGCTTTCTCACGGTGGTCTAAGCTGTCATTACTGTGTGTCTAAAACTCCTCAGAACCAATCAGATTCATTTTAAAAACAAAACACTGCCCTGGATTTGTTGTTTTTGTTCTGTGAGTCTTCCCGACTCACCTCTCACCCGGAACTTCATGTATGTACCTTTTAAAACCGAACGTGAAACTAGAGGCACATTATATGATAGATTAAATTCAATTTTTAATCATTTTTAAAAGGAATCAGTTAACTTTTATGTCTCTATACCCTGTAAACAGTCATTTCAGCAAAAAAAAATTTTTCCTTTAGTGACCCTGTAATGTATCCAATGTATAGACAACAAAGTAATAAAATAAATACTAAACACACAATATTGAAAAGAATACCAGTATATGGCACCTCACTAAATATAAGTGAAAATTCGGAAATGCAACAAAAAAATTGAGCTGCCCCTTTAAAGTAATGAAAGAGTGGCGCTCACATATATAAATCATATGACAGTAGCGAAAATGTGAAATATAAAATCAAATATGCAAATTATATACATTTTAAAGTCAAATATGACAAATCCCAACAACAAAAAATTTGTTTCAGTGTCAAATTCCTGTAATCTCACCAGAGATGTTTGACCCCTGTTTACAGGTAGGTCAAAAAGTGCTTTTGCCATCAAAAGCCGGGGTTTCCCTGGTGTTTAGGCACCAGCTTAGTCCTCTGATTAATACATGGTGTTCATATGTATAGTAATCCAGCTGGAGACAGGAAGTGACATTTCAAAGCGTAGTATTCATTAAAAATTGGTGATTAAACTACAAGAAATGGTAATTGCATTCACATGTATAAGTGCCTAGATACTGTCACTGATGTGTACAGCATGTGCAGGAAAGGATGGCTTTGCTGGAGATGGTGTGTGTTCCATGCCTCGCTCTTGGTTCAAGCCCGGAGGTGATATAACATGGAACTCTTGCTTATACGGACGTTTCACCGATATGGCGTCTTCAGGAAGTGAAACAACGTTGTTTCCGGTTTTGTTTATTATACAGGATTTATATAAAACCAACAATTTGCGCAGCGCTTTACAACATCAGGGAAGACAGTACAGTTACAATACAATTCGATACAGGAGGGATCAGAGGGCCCTGCTCGTTAGCACTTACAGTCTAGAAGAGAGGGATTATTTTTATAATGAAAAGAAAATCCTAATTTGGCTGGCCTCCTCCATAATGACAGCCATAAAAAAATATATATCACTCATAGATGTAAATGTACACTCAGACTATACACACAAAAAGCACTAAACCATAAACATTTACATACATTTATATATGGAAATAAATGTTAAAAATTTAAAAAAAAATTAGACTCATTCAGAATAAATATGCCAATGAGTCCTAAAGATACATTTGTGGCATTGAGTATACATCAACATCATGTAGTGGTGAAACAGTATCTTACAACACCCCATAAAGATTATATTAAGCTTAACATCATTAATGATATCAGAATGTGATAAATCTTAGGTAGTTTTAGAGGGTGATATTTTTAGATGTATAAGTCCACATTATTACAACAGGACATTTGAATAATGTCTGATAACAATGGTCTATTGTTAATTTTTTATTTTTTATTTTTAATCTACCAGGAGGTCAACAGGAATAAAGGGGAGTTTTTTTAGGAAAGACCTAATTTAAGCATTGATATTATAAAATATTGATTGATTGAACTTGCATAAATATAAAAAGCAAAACAAATAATTAGATTGAAAATGTGCTTATATAGGGAGTGAAGTATTTTTTTTTTAAATAATTTGTAAACATAATTTCCCAAAGGAAAAACATTCTACAGATATGGGCCTACTGTATATAATGTCATAACAACTAATTCCCACATAAAAAAATGTATAAGTAGACTAATAAACTAAAATAAAATAAATATTATCTGTAAGGGTACACACACTGCTTAATTTCCATTGTCCCTTCTATTTATGTATGTGGATGATGGCATTGTAAATATTTTATATAAAAAAAAATGTAAGTACTTTTTCCTAATCAATATACAGCTGTCACATGACCCAGCTCTTTCCCAGCCTGTCTTCAGGGAAACATCAGCAGGAGGAGCTTCAAGTACTTTGCTGCTAGTTACATGAAGAAAAAGCAGTTTTTGGAATACAAAGTAAAACCAAACAATTAATATCAATAAACTGTTTTAAATTATCATACAAATATAAAAATACAAACATTTATTATTTTTTGGCAATAACATGGGGTGGACGGATTTCGGCCAGACACAGGCTATGTCACACCCCTCCAGCTTATGTCTTAGGCTGCATTCACATCTGAGCGACAGCCGCGTTCGCGTGTAGGCGTTCGGCGTCTATGAGATGTGAACCATCTCCATAGACAGCAATGGGAATTCTCCCCTCGAGCGACAGAAGCATCCGGCGTCGGGCGTTTTGTCGCTCAGGTGTGAATGGGGTCTTAGAATAAGAGGGAGGTGTAATATCCCACCCCCATTGTGTTTAGATGGTTATTGGGCATGGGGGAGCAGGAAAGGAAGTGGGTTGTCATTTACCACTGTGTATTCGTCCACATGTGTGACTCTATAGTCACATGGGCTGCTCAGATGTGATAGGAAGGAAATGGTCAGCATTGAAACTCACTGAAAACTGAGCATGTGAAGAATTGCCACCAAAGCTGCAAAATCCCTAGCTGAATTGGGGACATAAACAGAAGGTGGAGATAGAGAGCAGCAGGATCAATCAGGATTTTTCAGAATACAGAAAATAAATATCACAGTGACTGTGGATAACTTGTAATACACCATTTATTGATAGTTGTTTATGCTGTATGTTTAGTGATACTTTTAATATGTTAGGAAACAAGATAAATGCTGGCGTTGCCGGAAGGAAAGTGGGACACTATTACACAACTAAATTAAGAGTTATTGGAGGGAGGTACGAAGGATTACCCAAAAGTTTTGTGACTATGTGATCCCTGAGCACTCAAACTTGTTTTCTGTTGCATGACCAAAAAACATCAGTTAAGACATATAAGAACTCTATTTTGTGTCATATTTTGTATTCAGCAAGATCCTATATCCCGCTCAGATGAAAAAAGACACTACCATCTTTGGTGAGTAGGTGGCTTAGGAAGGTGGAAGAGCTGAACCGATTAGAGAACTTGGTGTAGACAGGAAGGCTGAAACAAGAGAAATTTAGAGAGATACGGAACCTCTTTATCAGCTCAGAGGAGGGAGATACTTTCATTGTTGAGGATTCAGAGGGCTGAGAGAATCTACACCCTTTATCCGTCAAGAGCCTGGGACGGTACTGTATGTAGGTGGGGGAGAGACATTATTATTACTGTATTTTCTCTTTTTTTTTTTTTGGTCTATGGGGGGGGGGGGCTGATATTGAGGAACATTTAGGTGAGGAGTTCCCAAACACAGTTCGTATGAGGGAACCCAACTAGGAGATCAGAGTATAGGAAATACAAGACCAGGGGGAAAGATTCAAAATGTCTAAGACTATAATGGGTAGTAAATAGTTTGATAATAATACCCCTGGTAAGGAGATTATTGTTGTTTTGTGATTATCTCCTTTTTTTTTTTTAAGTGATAATGTGGAACGTTGTTTTCAAAACAAAAAAAAACACAAGGGGCATAAAACCTTTTATGATGGCAGAGATTTTTGAGACAGCTCCCCAATTCAGTAAAAAAATACATAAACTGTTCATAATAATGGATGTTCAAATGAGCATTCAACAGTAAAATGATAAGCAAACTGACCATTTTTCACTTTGCATAAATGTCTATGTTAGCATAGGTATATAGAGACAATAGATGATATAAGGCCAGGAGTAGATGATAGTCTCTGTGGCTGATTTACCAAATGAGTGAAGCATTTTACTTAGCTTGATGAATTACGTGGCACATTGCTAACTTCTACCATCCAATGATGTGCAAAACAAAATCCATTGTTTTCCTTGCTTGTGATTAGGTACATTTTGCAAAGTGTATTGTAATTACATTTGCTAAGATAAGTTAAAATTCCATTGCAAATTGAGTATGCTTTACTAATTTAGAAAAAAACAGTCCACTATCACATCTATCTTGCCCCTATGCATTGTCAAGTGCGTCTGCTGAATTCACTGATGTGCACTCTGATGTCATTCCAGAATACACATCCATGTACTGTTTGTTTATTCCTGCTTTCTCAAATTTTGCAGTAAAGACAAATAAATAACCTAGTAGTATATTATTGTGCCTTTACTGAACAATAATTCTGTGTATACAAACAGGTGTACACAACATACGAAATGCTACAATCATGCAAACATACCCAGACACACACACACCTACCTTTCCTATCAATTGCACCAGTCTGTATGCAGATAATAACAAAATATCAATTGGCTTCCTTATAGCTGGTCCACATTTTTCATAGCAAATAGGACTCTGGGCATTTCAAACAATTGTTTTTGGTCTTGGCATTCTTTATCTTTCTTATAGCGTGATTTCTAGTGTTGATCCTTAGCTAAAATCTTCTTTCAGGTGCTGCTGGCCATTATCTTGGTATTGTAACCAGTCCCACATGGCTATGACCCTTTCAAATTGGGTACCTTTATCAGTTTTTGTATTTTTATCTACTTTTCCCTTCTGCATTTTTGTCTACCAGCACTAGGGCAACATTGTATCGTAACTCCCATAGGTCAAATGGTAAAGCTTTTAGTTTATTCTTATTGACTGCCTTTAAGCTTGGGTCCCATGTTAGACAATAGCTGTTCTCAAACAATGGGAACAGCTAAAAATATATACTTTCTTGGCCAATGGTTTACATTGCTCACATATACCAGAGCAGTATTTTTTTTATGACTTCCTGTTTCACTTCTGATTTACTGGCATTAATACATTCTAAACCACTGACATGGAACACGTATCAAGATGGTGAATGTAAGAGCAATTACATAGGCTGTTATGTCTATATTTGTTCTGATCAAATAACTCAAAGTACTGAAGCCATCAATTTAGAATTACAGCCAGGCAACTAGCATTTTACAATAAACTATTATCTAAAACAGCAGTCTCCAAATTGCGGCCCATGGGCCAGATAAGGCCTTTGCTTGCCTTTATCTGGCCCTTGGGGCACTTCTCCTCCCACTGATACAAGGCACTATACCCTCCACTGACACCATCAAAGGTGCCCTATTCCTTCCACTGATACAGATTATAAGGCACTATTCCTCCCAGACACTGACAATGGGGCACTATTGCTCCAGCTGAAACCAACAATGGGGCACACTTCCTCCCACTAATGCCAATTATGAGCCACTATCCTACTCCATCTGACTAACAAAACTGAGGCATTGTTTACTCCCACTAAAGAATTTTCTAGTCCCACTGATCACTACAGCCCCACTAAAGTCTTAAGGACATTACACTGGCCCTTTGTTTTGAAAGTTTGGGGAGCACTGATCTAAATGTTCTTTAATATATAGGAGATACATATTTATATGGCTAGCATAATGCGGTTCCTGAACATGATTCTTGTAGGGTTATATTTGGTTGCAGAGCTTATTTTGTAGGGGCTACTAAAAATATATACTTTGGGTCTGATATGTTTCAAAGGAAAACAGACAAATCTTGTAGTAATGAAAAGAACAGCTTTGCTTTTTTTGATCTTAAAGAGGAGCTCCAGGCTCTTTACAAATACTATAGCTGCTAACTTTTAATATAAGGACATTTACCTGTCGAGAAATCCCGCGATGTCGGCACCCCAAGCTGATTCTTTAATCGTTTTCAGGTGTAGGCACCAGTCTATGTAGTAGCCTGCTTCCTACTGTGCATGTGTGAGTAACGCAGTCCTTTCTAAATGGTCCCACAAGACAGTGAAGGGAGGAGGAGGGACCAGAAATTTTGTAAATCGCAGATCTTACCCAGAAGTGGGAGCAGGTACCTGTCAAAACCAGACACCTGCCCCCCCCCCCCCCAAAAAAAGTGACAAATATTTGAGTGGAGTGTGCAAAGTAGTGGAGCTTCCCCTTTTTCCACTCTAAATCATATTGTATTATGGTTGAATATAATTTTAATAACCTGTTGTAAAAGATTACAAAGATAATCCATGTAAGTCAGTGGTCAACAACCCTGTCCTCGGGGCCAACTTACAGGCCAGGTTTGCAAGATAACTGAAATACATGACAGGTGATATCATTTGCTGCTCAGTAATTGCAGTATTCTAGTCTGCATCTCCCCAAGGTAATACATAAAATCTGGCATGTTAGTGGGCCCTGAGGACAGGGTTGATGACCACTGATCTAAGTGGATGCAATAAAATATCCATGAAAACCAATAACAGACAGGTAAATACAGTGCACTGAAACGATTCACATAAAAGTTATATTACCCTGAGTGGTTAGCTGCATTAGTATAGGCTCAATTTTAAAGATTGAGGGAACCCAAACAGGTTATTACAAGCATTGTAAAACAATAACAACAAAAGAACCCCCCAAAAACAATGTCCTTAGGGTGGACCATAACATGCATGTTATCAGTGCAACAGCAGATCACCCACTAAGAAAAAGTTTTAGAGGGTGTGTAACCATATTCATAGAGAGAAGAAACAGAAAGCAAGAGAGCAAAGAAAGAGGATAGAAGAACGAATAAAGAAAGAGAAGAAGACCTAGGGGTGGGCACAGGTTCCTTTTAAGTTTAAAAAATAAAATCCACACATAAAATTATATTATATTTATATTTTATATGTATGACGTGAGCCTGTTACCAAGCTTCTCCAAAGTAAATCATATTGTATTGTGATCTATTTGTATTACCTGTGCCTATCTTGCATTTACAAAAGTGCTTTCATATTTTATAGTGCTCTTGCGTGACATTATCTAGTCATATTTTCTGTATATCGACCATACTACATTTGCAAGTGTAATCTTTTTGCTTATAGGTTACATGTTATTAACATTTTCACTGTGGGTGGTAGTTCATGTTGGTTCTATAGTAAAATGGAATGAGGATCTACTTTTTTATAAGTTACACTATAGACTATAAAGGTGACCAAAAACATTTTTTACTGAACTTCAGGTTTAGTTCACCTTTATTGACTTTGCCAAAAACATCTCTATGCATTACAGTGTCCTCAGTATATTAACATGCAGTGCTTCATTTGTAAAAGAATGCCTACCGGAATCCTTGGGTGACTCATTTTTTTCCCTCCCAACTTTGACATCACATTATTAAGACCTTGGTAATATAACTACTAATAGCTATTTAATATGCTAATAACATAAGACAAACATAATAAGATACCCCGGGGACCTTTTTGACCTTTTCTATCTTATCTACCTACTATCTTTATTTATTTTTTCTCTTCTTCTTCTTCTTACCTTTCCCTCTATTCTATCTTGTCTCTTTAGTTCTTTTGTGTTGTTTTTTCTTTCTTAGCATATATTGTTATTATATGCAAAAATGGTAGCAGCATTACTTTTTTTTTAATGTTTTTATTTATCAGTATATTTCAGCTTTAGAGCTCCATTGAAACAGTACAAACCTAATGTATACAATAAATCCCTGTTTATCTTCATTATATATTACCCCAACATTATACAAGGTCTAGAAATTATGACCCTTCATTTTTTTCTTTATGTATTCTCATATTACCTTACACTGTTAATATATTATTACTATATCTGGTTTGTAATTACTAAATTCAACACTAAGCATATATTTTAGCAAGTCTCCAGATAATGGTCAACATATGTTAAACTCAAATTACTGTTTTTTTTTCTTTTGTTGTTGTTGCCTTCAAAAAACACTGGAGCTTGATATAAATATCTAATTTGTGTTCTCCTTAACTGCTACTATTTATAATGTCTATGTTTATTGACAATATATGCTTGTAATTTTGAAAATTTAATACAAAAAAAAAGAATGCCTACTTTGTATCTGCTTAATCCATTGCTTTCCCCTATCCATTCTGCAAATGGCAGGATGTACCAAGCTATTTATTTGTGGTCTCACAAACTCACGAATGAGCACTCAGTTTCATTTCCTACCCACACACGTGCAGTCTGCTCTCTTTCACACTTGCAGAATGCTGAACTGTGAGGCTGGGTTCACCCAGGAACAGATAGCTGCCAGAGTGCTTTACCGCTTTCCTCCTCTAAACCAATACTCCTCTATCCCTGGATAATGCTCTTTTTAATAAAATGCATCGGCAGCTACAGCACTGAGCTTACTGTATTTACCTGGGGTGCCTGGATGTAATATACTGCAATATATGCGCTTTTACCCCTGCCTATTTGTGATGCCGCATACACAAGGTCTGATGGACCGTTTTCATCAGACTAACCGATCGTGTGTGGGCCCCATCGGTTATTTATCCATCGGTTAAAAAACTAGGAACTTGTTTTAAAATTATCTGATGGTTAACTAACCAATAGAAAAAAACGATCGTCTGTGGGCACGTCCATCGGTTAAAAATCATTGCATGCTCAGAATCAAGTCGACGCATTCTCGGAAGCATTGAACTTCATTTTTCTCAGCACGTCATTGTGTTTTACGTCACCGCGTTCTGAAACGATTGTTTTTTTAACCGATGGTGTGTAGGCACGACTGATGAAAGTCAGCTTCATCGGATATCTGATGAAAAAATCCATCAGACCGTTTTCATCAGATTAACCAATCGTGTGTACAGGGCATACGTAGTTTAAACCCTTATTAAAAAGCCTTGAACTAGTAATTACTACACTATTAGTTCCTCATTTATCTCCCTCTCTTACTGAGTACATTGCTGACCATCCTGGATATGTGATAATCCACCCTGGAGTTCTGGTTCCTGATATCCATCCCATGGGGATACTCGGATAATGTGCAGTCAGACTCCCATCTTGGAGTCATAGCAGCTGGTAAGCGGCTTATAAGTGGGGTGTGCAGAAATCTTTTTCCACATTGGAACATGGGATCTTGCTAACTCTTATTCATATTATTATAAGTGCACTCTCTCTTTATCAGATGGACTTCACTGGACCATATATACATTTTTCAGAACATTTTTTTATTTCACATTTAATCTTTGGTTTATATGATTTTTTTTTATTTGATCTGAAAACTCTCATATATATATATATATATATATATATATATATATATATATATATATATATATATATATATATATATATATATATATATATATATATGTAGATTTGTGCACTTTATGTGGATAGTGCAACACTTTGTTGAATTAATTGCTTTATCGATTTGACAGCTGTGGAGTGGGTGGGGGGCAGTGTGGTGAAAGATTCAGCGTATCACATAGCTCCTTTTTTTTTTTTAGTTTAGTGCAAACTTTTTTTGAAGTGTACAAAATGTATTGCAGGGCTTGACAAATTTGCTTGGAATCTAGGAGCCAGCAAAAAAAGTTAGGAGCCAGGAATGCACCCTGTCACGCCCCCGTCCCTACGTGAGTAGTGCCTGCATATGAAAATGGTGTTCAAACTTTGAATGCGTTGTTTAAACTGTTCAAACAACATTTTTTAAACGTCGCCTATGGAGATTTTAAAGGGTAAAAGTTTGTCGCCATTCCACGGACGGACGCAATTTTGAAGCGTGACATGTTGGGTATCAATTTACTCGGCATAACATTATCTTTCACAATATAAAAAAAAATGGGCTAACTTTACTGGTGTCTTATATTTTTATTAAAAATTTGTATTTTTTCCCCAAAAAAGTGCACTTGTAAGACTGCTGCGCAAATACGACCACCATTTTATTCTATAGGGTGTTAGAAAATAAAATATGTATAATGTTTGGGGGTTCTAATTGGAGAGAAGGAAATGGCAGTGAAAACAGACAGGGGAAGCTTCATTAGCATTGCTGGATGTCTTGTCATAAATGGCGCCAGATCACAGAAGGAAGCATAGGCCTGCAGAAGGCCGTAAAGCTGCGGCCTCAATTACCGGCCGGTGCAGCCCCGACATGGTCGCGTGGCGGGGGAGGTGGGGGCGCACGGAGACACAGGATACCCCAGCTGTGCCGCCCCAGGCGCCAGGTCGCTAATTCTAGTCGCAATTGCGACCTGGCGTCCGGGGTTTGTCAAACCCTAATGTATTGCGTTAAGCTGCGTTGCAATGTGAACAGGACACACAGGAAACAATTGTTTTGTGTGTCTTTGCGGTGACAGGGATTTTACAATAATGTTAAACTTCTGTCAATGCACAATGTGTCAACTAGCCTGAAGAGAGCAGGCCACACATACATGTGTAGGAAAAAAAGTGCCAGGGTCATGTCAAATGCTTAGCACACCCTGCCATCTTCAGAACAGAGAGGGGAGGGCAATAGAGTAAGCAACCTAAAAAGTAAGCATTCTTTTTCAAAACAGAGAACTGAGGGTTAATGTACTGAAGGCTCTGTAATGCATAGAGATGTGTTTGACAAAAGTCATTATAGGTGAATACTTTAAAGAAAAGTACTAAGGAAAGATAGACAGAAGCTTGTATTATTAAACTTTTTTTTTTTTAAAGTCCACTTTCTGGAGCAATCATACTGATCTTGGCTTCACTCCCTGGTAAATAGTGACCTGGGAAAAGCATGCATTTTTTGATGTTTGCAAAATCTTACCTCCTTAAAGAGGTTGTAAAGACAAAAATATTTTCCTCTTAAATTAAAGTCTGACAGTAGCTGATAAAGTAAAAAGTAATGTTTTGCATTATAACTAGTTTGATACCTGTTGAAATGTAGCTGTTTTATTCACCTCCAGCACTCCTGAATTGTTCTCACTGACTTCCTGGTTTGCGGTGCGCATTCATTCTTGCTACATCATGGCCTAATGGGAACTACAGTTCCCATTAGGCTTAGTCTCCATGCCTGTGAGGGATAAGAGAGCATCTTCACGCAGGGCTGTAGTCATAGGGAGGGGGTGAGCACATTCTATTTTCCACCATGCAAACCGGCTCAGATGCTGGTGGAAAGCAAGAAGAGGAGTGACAGGAAATGGCATTTTCAAACCTGGATTACTGTATTTTGGAGGTCAAAAGGAAAAACGAGGTAAGTGATATTTAAATGCTCTAGCTTACAGCAATCAATTGATCTAATAAAAAACGAACCTTTAGTGTTCCTTTAATTGTACACTAGTTTCAGGTCATTGATATTTGATAACGCCCCCAAAAAATGACAACCATGAGTCCCACACACTTTAAAACCAAGTTATCTAAGGTAGTTCTTTCTATCACTTTATTTCTTTATAAGTTCACTTTTCTTATATAAAATTATAAAAAAGATGCATGGCTGCCCCCACCTTGTTATATGCATCCTGTCACCAGGGGCTGATAAAAAGCAGTAAGTAAACATAGTGTTGTACAACGTCTCTATATTATTATAAGCATAATGAAAAGGCAGGAAAGTGTTGTATTTTATATAAACTGAAATGTTTAATTTGGAAAAACCATAGACAGATTCCTTTTCAGCCAGATTTCCACAGCGCGTTTTTTTCAAGCCATGTAACTAATCTAAGCACTGCATGAAATAATCAGATTATGTAGGGGTCAACAAGCAAGGAATAATGAGCATGCATGAACTGATAAAAAGTGTTCTCTTTGAAGCTAATAACCAGGCACTGTAGATATGTCCCTTTACCCCTTTTCTCTGTGAGTCTTTTTGGTTGCACATATTAGAAAATGTATTGTTAGTATTCCACAGTTTAAAATTGTATCTTTTATGCATTCTTTTAATTTTTCAATAAAAAACATTGAACTGAAAATTGTATTTGATGTTAGGAGAGGATTAACAATAATTACAGAATGTAAGTATAAAGCAATACTGATTTGAATTTCCATTTTCCTGGAGAAAGTTAAAACCCTTTCAAAAGGCTTAATCTAATTTGTCTAATAAACAGATGCGGTTTAGTTTGACTTAACATGTTTTTAAAACAGTGGAAGGAATAGGCACCCCAGTAAAGTGCTGTGTATAATAGCAGTAAGTAGACATGTGCACACTGAAATATTTTTTTTTACAATTTTGTTTTCGTCCGAAAAATGTATTTATTTAATTACTCACGAAATGTGTTTTTATTTATTTTGTTTAGTTAAAAAATGCATTCGTCCGAACATCTGAATTAATTAAGGTCGAATCTGTCATTGAAGGCTTATGGTGTCTGTCGAATGTTCTAAGAAGATTCGACGGAGCAGCTAAACTGTACAACACCAAAATCGAACATTTCCGGTCGAATGTTCCGCCTACAAGCTATAGAAGAATTCCAATGTTGTATGACATTATAGTGATAGTAATAATTATATTTATAAATTATCATTACTAATAAACCAACTTTTCAAATTCTTCTATAGCCTATGGGCAGAGCATTTGACCGGAAATGTACGATTGCGGCGTCGTACAGTTTAGCGGATGGTCGAAAATCTCCTTAGAACATTCCACACACACCAGAAGCCTTTAATGACAGATTCGAGGTTTGTATGTTTTTCACTGCTTCGTCGAATCTTCGTTGTTCATGTCGAATGGTCTACCCCAACACTGTCTCTATAATGTCGAATCTTTCCTCTATATGTAGAATAATCTCGGACTAATAGAGTTAGGCCACGTACACACGATCGGTTAACCAGAGGACAACGGTCTAAAGGACCGTTGTCATCGGTCAAAACCGATCGTGTGTGGGCCCCATAGGTTATTTAACCATAAGTTAAAAAAAAGCCAACTTGCTTTAAAATGTAACCGATGGATTGGTAACCGATAGGTCAAAACCGATCGTTAGTAGGCACGAACCATCGGTTAAAAATCCACTCATGCTCAGAATCAAGTCGACGCATGCTTGGAAGCATTGAACTTCGTTTTTTTCAGCACACGACATTGTGTTTTACGTCACCGCGTTCTGACACAATCGTTTTTTTAACCGATGGTGTGTAGGCACGACGGACCATCAGTCAGCTTCATTGGTTAACCTATGACAACGGTCCTTCAGACCGTTCTCATCGGATGGACCGATCGTGTGTACGAGGCTTCAAGGTTAGGAACATTCGACCACAGGTTCGATAGACACAGATTGCTATTGTCAGCGTCATGTCGAATCTTCTATCTGTATCGAACTGTTGTAGTAATAAAGCATTTTTTTTATGTCGGAGCTTTCGGATTCTGCGCGTTCGTTTTCGTTTGTTAAAACGATAACGAAAATCCCCCGAAAACGAATGCACATGTCTAGCAGTAAGTGGAATGCATAAAAGTCATGTCAATATGAGAGTGAATTATAAGGGTTACTGTTTGTTTTTGTTTTGTTAATTTGAGATATGCTAATATTGAAAAAAAATTGTATGCCTTAAATAGCATTAAAAAAAGATTTATTGGCACATCTCTTACACAGTACATAATGCTTGAAGCTGCTAGTAACATTGTGCAATGATGTGCCCTCTCCCAAAACGAACTTCACACAAATGAATGATCTAAGTAAAATAAACCAGGTAATTTCCCGACAGGGCTTAAAGTAAGCAGATTGTAAATGCAGCCACCTGTTCACAGGATTAAGACCCTACACAGCATTACTAGTTTGTACAAGCATGTGTTTGTATCACAAAGCTTTGATGAGAATCGTTCGAATACACATTTGTTTTTCAATTGAATCTGTTGCAATTCCTGCAATTCACACTATTGTGGTCAAAAAACAATCCTATGGCAAATTTATAAATCTATAATAGTACTCTAACATCTGCGCTTTCAATTACACACAACATCCATTCAGCACTCACCAGAAACAGGAGACCCGCATTTCTGAAGGTCTATAGATGCCTGTGTTACAGCCCCCTGATCATCAGTTCTTCATCTAAGCATTTAGAAACGTTCAGAATTGTGGGTTTGACATTTCCAGTGACTGTTGAAGCTGATGGGTATTTGTGTGTAATTGAAAGCAAGGCTATTTGAGTACTGTTTTTATCTGGTAACCCAGAAGTGGGTGGATGAGCTGCAGCTGAACGTCAATATTTACAAGCACAGTGTTGATGTTTGTGAGCCGAAATGTATGAATTTCCACTTAATTGTCTATCTGCTCCAGGAAAGCTATAGAACCAACGGCTGCCAGTAGATTTATGTACAAGTTTGAGTAACTAAACCTTCTGCAGCTTTTTGGGGCTTTGATCAGTCAGCATGAAAATCTGTCAGGTGATTTCATTTGTTGTCTGCTGATTAAGGCTTTTGTCATGGAAAAAAATGCTATATATCTCTGCAATACCTAAATGCTTACACAATAAAAAATAAATAAAAAATATGCAGTAAAAGCTGACTACCTGTTCTGGTTATTCTAAAAAAAATGCCCCTCTACAACAGTTTAGTAATCCTATAAAGAGGATAGAGAGCATCTTATGACCTTCAACATGTCCCCTCTTCCCCCTTCTGCATTGGTTATTATCAAAGTACCCCATAAATAGTATTTTGGGGGTTATTTACGAAAGGCAAATCCACTTTGCACTTCTAGTGCAAACTACAATTGCAAAGTTGCTGTTAATCTGAGGGGTAGATCTGAAATGAGGGGAAACTCTGCTGATTTTATTATCCAATCATGTGCAAGCTAAAATGCTGTTTTTTATTTTCCTTCCATGCTCCTCTTGGATCTACAACAACTTCACTTCCAGTGCAAGTTCAAGTGCTCTTTGCACTTGTAGTGCAAAGTGGATTTGCCTTTCGTAAATAACCCCCATTGTGTTCTTGTAGCTACTGATTCAGTTAGGAGTTGGGAGGGCATTTTTATGCATTTTTTCATGAAGTCTTTAGGGCCAAAAATACATCAAATGAAATCTTTTCCAACTTGGACAGAATAATGTTTCATAGGTGTGAACAGACCCCATAGACAATATTGGAATCCTCTTGTACTGCATTGTCATACAACAAATCGTGCAGCTGTGAGGAAGGGAGTACCTGACTCATACAAGATAAAAAGGGAGTAGCATTCAGAGGGAGGTAGTACAAGATAAAAAGCAATATTGCAAATCAATGTAGTCTTTCTGTATATCTTCTTGCATTTCCAAAGTGTGTTCCATGCTTGTTTACAGCATTAAGGAGACAACATAGAACAGGGCCTATTTGCAACTGGGACAGTTCTTACAAGACCTGAGGGAGAGACCTGTATTTACAACATAAGGCTGGATCACACCAAAAGCTGTGTTAGAAAGGAGCCTCTAGTGTGCGCTGTGTCAACAGTGGTACCAATACGCCAAAAATAGAGCATCACACCGTAACCTATTTTTAAAAACTTTATTGAAATTGCATTTTATTTACTTCTATCTACTGCAGCAGCATTGCAATGCTTTGTAGTCGCAACGCACTGCATTAAAAAAATAGAGCATGATGTACCCTCTTTAGCCCACACCACTACGTCACAGTGGTGTGAACTGACTAAGGCCTCGTACACACGACCAGTTTCCTCGGCAGAATTCAGCTTCCGACCGAGTTTCTGGCTGAATTCTGCCGAGGAAACTGGCCGTGTGTACACTTTCGGCCGAGGAAGCCGACGAGGAGCTCGGCGAGGAAATAGAGAACATGTTCTCTATTTCCTCGTTGTTCTATGGGAGAACTCGTCCCGCCGAGCTCCTCGGCGGCTTCAGTGCTGAACTGGCCGAGGAACTCGATGTGTTTGGCACGTCGAGTTCCTCGGCCGTGTGTACGAGGCTTAAGGCTGCATTCACACCTGAGCATTTTGTCGCCTGAAGTGCGACGCTCAAATACGCTAGGGGGAAAAAATACATTATTCCCTATTGAGATGGTTCACATCTCCACGCCAATACGCCTGACGCCGAACGCCTGAAGCTCAAACAAGTTCCGGAACCCTTTTTTTGTCGTTCGAATCGCACGGTTTGGGCGTATTTGAGCGTTTCCATTTCCCATAGAAAGTAATGGAAACGCTCGATTCAAGCAACACTGTATGCAAACGCGCAAATAAGCATGAATACGCGTGACAAAACGCCGGGAAAAAACGCCCTAAAAACGACCAAACGACCGGCGCTCAGGTGTGAATGCAGCCATAAGTCTTATACATGTTATCAGTTTTTTTGTTCAGGCCTGAACTGAACAATAAAATGAAAAAGCTTGGAAAGAGATCATGTACTAATAATCCAATGTTAGTACCACAATCTCACCGCTTAGCTATTGTGTTCTGACAGGGGGACAGCCTCCCTGCCAGAACACACTGGTCAACGCTCTCAGCCATTGGTTGAGAGCGGTGATCAGGTGCCAATTGGCAGACCCTTTTCAGTAATGCTGCAGTAATATGGCCCGAATGTCAGACGGTTTTGTTGAACCGGCCGATGCCGCTTAATATTCGGCCCATGTGTACAGCCCTTTAGTTTTAAACAAGGAAAGTTGTCTTGTCTTTACACTAGGACAGCATTGCAAATGCTTGCAAGCACAGCCCTAAGCACCTGGGGCCAGATTCACGTATATGGGCATATTTTTGTGCGGGCGTAGCGTATCCTATTTACGCTATGCCTCCGCAACTTAGACAGGCAAGTGCTGTATTCACAAAGCACTTGCTCCGTAAGTTACGGCGGTGTAGCGTAAATTGGCCAGCGTAAGCCCGCCTAATTCAAAATAGGCTGGTAGGGGGCGTGTTGTATGTAAATGAATCGTGACCCCACGTAAATGACACGCCTAACGAACGGGGCATGCGCGCACATGCTAAGTATCACGTCGAATTTACTCCATAAGATACGCCAGGCCCAATGCCTGTGATGTGAACGTAACCTACGCACAGCCCCATTCACGTACGACTTACGTAAACATTGTAAAAAGATACGCTTGCCGACGTCCATACTTTGCATTGGCTGCGTGTCATATAGCAGGGGTAACTTTACGCCGGACGTAAGCCTAACGTAAATGGCGTAGCGGGCGCAAGTACGTTCGTGAATCGGCGTATCTACCTAATTTACATATTCAACGCGTAAATCTACGGAAGCGCCCCTTGCGGCCAGCGTAAATATGCACCCAAGATACGACAGCGTAGGAGACTTACGCCAATCTTATCTTGGCCAAATCAATAGATACGATGGCTCACATTCGGACTTACGACGGCGTACGTGGAGATACGCCGTACTAAGTCCACTGTGAATCTGGCCCCTGGTGTGACGGGGCTGTTAACCACTTTTTTATTCTGGATTTTTATTTTTTTACACACATGTTTAAAATCTGAATTTTAAATAGAGATAACTTTAAACACCCAAACGATTATATATTTTTGGAAACGAAGGCCCTGTAGAATAAAATGGTGGTGGCAGAATTTTTTTATGTCACATGGTAGTTGCACAACTGCAGAGTTTCATAAAAAAAAACACACAAAAAAGTTTTACTGCAAACAAACACGTGTAAGGCCCAATGTTTTGGTAAAATATTTAAAAGCTGCGTTTGTGTCAACTTAATAGATACTAAACGTGGCAAGCCTTAAAATTGTGCATGCCCATTAAATTACCAAAAACTTGGATATCCAAAATTGTCCATAAGTAAAACATAAAAAGCCTGTACAGGTTATCAATTTAGAGTTAACCATGGATTATAGCCTTAGAATTATTGCCCTCACTTATGTGGTGCAACTTATGTTTACATACATGTGTGTTGCCTACATGGGCATTTTAATTACCTTTTTATTTTTCATTCTTCATTCAACTTTATTGCTATCATAAGGGATTAAAAGGCCGCTTATTTATTAACAGGGGCAGGTGACAGGTCCTCTTTATGGAGAAATCAGGGCCTATTTGACCCTTAATTACATCTCTGGCCTCCACTTATCAATTACAGATTGTGACAGCTCTGTACCTGGAAGTGACATAATGTATGATGCTTCTGGGTTTTCTAGTCACAAAGGTGATCAGTAAATGGATGATTACCCAGCTCCTCATGTTCTCAGCATTGGGGCATTTTACCATGGTCCTGGGCTCCTCAAGAAGAACATTAGAGCCTGGTAACTACCATAGGTGCTGGCAGTGGTAGATGGTATGAGGAAGGGGTGACACATTCCTGGCACCATAAAAGAGAATTAGCAGGTCTAGAGCTGCCTTGTTCATGTTTTACTTGTCCAAAGCTACTAGATACCTTATTTAGTTGGGGGTCAGCCTGTCGGTGCTCAGACCATATGCCACAAACTGCATCAAATTTGTCTGCATGGCTGTCGTCCCAGAAGGAAGCCTCTTCTAATTATGATGCGCATGAAAGTCCGCAAACAGTTTGCTGAAGACAAGCAGACTAAGGACATGGATTACTAGAACCATGTCCTGTGGTCTGATGAGACCAAGATAAACTTATTTGGTTCAGATGGTGTCAAACGTGTTTGGTGGCAACCAGATGAGGAGTACAAAATAAAGTGTCTTGCCTACAGTCAAGCATTGTGGTGGGATTGTCATGGTCTGGGGCTGCATGAGTGCTGCCGGCACTGGGAAGCTACAGTTCATTGAGGGAACCATGAATGCCAACATTTACTGTGACATACTGAAGCAGAGCATGGTCCCCTCCCTTCGGAGACAGGGCCGCGTGTCAATATTCCAACATGAAAATGACTCCAAAGACACCTCCAAGATGACCACTGGCTTGTAAAGGTGATGGACTGGCCAAGCATGTCTCCAGACCTAAACCCTATTGAGCATCTTTGGGGCAACCTCAAATGCAAGGTGGAGGAGTGCAAGATCTCCAACATCCACCAGCTCCGTGATGTTGTCACAGAGGAGTGGAAGAGAACTCCAGTGGCAGCCTGTGAACTCCATGCCCAAGAGGGTTAGGGCAGTGCTGGAAAATAATGGTGGCCACACAAAATATTGACACTTTGGGCCCAATTTGGGCAGTTTACTTGTGTACTCACTTTTGTTGCCAGTGGTTTAGACATTAATGGCTGTGTGTTGAGTTATTTTGAGAGGACAGCAAATTTACACTGTTATACAAGCTGTACACTCACTACTTTACATTGTAGGAAAGTGTCATTTCTTCATTGTTGTCACATGAAAATATATAATAAAATATTTACAAAAATGTACAAAATATATATATATATCATTTTGTTTTTCAAAGTAGAGGAAATCTTTACCCAGTCTTTAACTAGTGCAATGCGATCTGGTCATCCCGCTAACCGGATATAAGAAAAAGTCCAAAGGGTCACTGCACTTAAAATGTCTTTATTGAACCAAAGTTCAAACAAACTTTACATGATGTGCAAGTTCATTGTGTAAGTTCATGTATTTACACATCATGTAATGTTTGTTTGAACTTTGGTTCATTAAAGACATTTTTAAGTGCAGTGATCCTCTGGACTATATATATAATGCCCTTCTGGCATTATATATATAATCGTTCTAATTATTCAATAACAGGACATTCAAGGACATCAGCAACTTACCTTTTTTGTTTTAAAGCCACTAGACTTCAAATCCCTCAATCTTTTCTCAGCTCAGAAAAGAGAGACAAAGGGATAAACACTTATCATTGTCAGTAATCCCTGAAACACTTTAGCAAACAAGTTTAAACACTAGACTTAATGTCTGGGAAAATATGGTTAACTGTAGGGGTTATTGAAGTAAACAAAACACTGACTGATTATGAAGATTTATGAGAGAATTTTTTTTAGATACAATACTTTACAACAAGTTTTATGTTATCCACATTCTGTCTAGCTGGAACCATAGATCCTACTATAAATCGGAAAGCTGGCAATAGATAATACATGTTGGTCAGATACACATTTGTGATTTAACCACCCAAATATTTTTTTTCACAAATGTTCCAAAACATACATGCTTGGATATGGACCAGCATGACTGTCCATTTATTAGGATGACATTCAAGAAAACACTTTGACTGCCAATCTGTGTTTGGGGAGGTGAAAACAGTAAAGCCTCATACACATGCACGGTTTTCTCGGCAAGAACCAGCAAGAAAACTGAGTAAACCGTGCATGTGTACGAGGCTTTGAGGTTTCTCGTCAAGAAAACTGCCCAGAATCTAGACAAGAAAATTAGAGAACCTGTCCTATATTTTCTCGTTGTGAGATTCTCGGTAGTGCCGAGAAACCCGAGCGCGTATTCTTACCTCTCCATGGAAACCTGCGCATGCTTGAAATGACTTTGAATGGAAAAGGAAAAACAGGAAAAACAATGTTTTTTCCTGACGAGATTCGGGGCCGTGTGTACGAGGTTTTATTGTCCAAAATTTTAAAACACTGAATATTTTTAATTTCTCAAGATTGGTCAGATGTAGCAATAATCAGCTTTAATTCTACAAATCATGACACCTAATCCAGCTGAATTGGACTTGATTGGGTGATTGAGTGATAATCACCTGTCTTTGTCTAAGTTGCTGTAATAGGTTCATTCAGCTTTGCTTAGTGTTTTTGCTTTAGGTTGTAAAAAACTGTTTGGCTTAAAGCACACTGGTTTCTCATAACAGGAGACGGGCAGCATTAAAAACATGCCTATGCTGCATTTTTTTCAAACCAGATTAGGCGAGTTTAGAAGAGTTTTGCAGTATTTGGTGTTTGGGAGTTTATTTTATTGGCCAGAATTTTTATTTATTCTGGTCATTGAAATAAAAAAAACTCTGAAGTGCTAAATACGCTGCACCTAAACTCTGGAAAAGGCCTATTAGGTGGATTCAGGTAGGCGGGCGCATAGTTGCGGCGGCGTAGCGTATGGCATTTACACTACGCCGCCGTAAGTTAGCAAGGCAAGTACATGATTCACAAAGTACTTGCCTGCTAAGTTACGGCGGCGTAGCGTAAATCGGGCGGGCGTAAGCGTGCATAATTCAAATTCAGCTGAGGGGGCGTGTTTTATGCTGGTGACCTTACGTGATTGACGTATTTTACGAACGGCGCATGCGCCGTCCGCCTACATATCCCAGTGTGCATTGCGGCAAAGTATGCTGCACGGTCCTATTGATTTCGACGTGGATGTAAATGACGTAAATCCCTATTCACGGACGACTTACGCAAACGACATAAAATTTTCGAATTTCGACGCGGGAACGACGGCCATACTTAACATTACTATTCCAGCTATTTGATGGAATAACTTTAGGCCTGATAATGCGTTACGTAAACGGCGTATCTGTACTGCGTCGGCCGGGCGTACATTCGTGAAGGCGTATCTAGTGATTTACATATTCTACGCCGACCGCAATGGAAGCGCCACCTAGCGGTCAGCCTAAAAAATACACTTTAGGATACGACGGTGTAAGACACTTGCGCCGCTCGTATCTGAGCCTAATTTAAGCATATCTGGTTTCCAGAATATGCTTAAATTAGCGCCGGCGCACATTCAGCCTAAGTCTTTCTGAATCCACCTATATGTGTGCATGGATACATAGGCTTTTATTGAGTTAGGTTCAGGAACTTTGGCAAAAATATGCCAAAAGCTTGAGTGTAGATATACAGTGTACACAGTGTGCAGTGTATCTGAGGCCACGTGTTGGAGGCTTCTTGAAGGGAAATGTAATCTAACTAGAAATTCATTTTTGCATGTTTAGCAAAATAATTTATGGGTGTGTTTCTTAAGGCCTCAGGCACACTGGGTATTTAGCCCCTGTGCATGAGATTTTGGCATTTCCGTAAGCAGGCAGAAGACACTGGGGAACTGACCAGTCCTGCTCCCAGCAAGCTGTAAAACTCCATGAGAGGCTAAAGGCTGATACATCTGATACTAGGGCAGTATGTGCCCAGGGATGAATGCACAATGCACAAACTTCTTCTGTTTTGTGCGTTCAACCCTGGGCCTTATCCTTACCCAGTTTTAAAGCCTGCCAGCAATGTGTCTTAACACTGTCCCTTTAAAAAAAAAAATAATGATCACTTTTATTGTTGTCACAGGGAATGTCCACATCCCTTGTGACAGTAATAGGCGATGACTGGTACTCTTCATGGAGGTATCGGGGGTCTAAAAGACCCCAAACCCCTCCTTTGCACTTCAAAGTATTCAGACTGCCAAATCGGCAATTCTTAACATTGTCATATTTAAAAAATCAGTGCCATTGTGAAGTCGCTTCCGGAATTTTACTACGGAGACCCGATCAAAGCCAAATTCGGCTTTGTTCGGGTCACAGCCTAGCTGGCACACTGGATGGTGGCTCGGGTCTCCCGGTGGGACAGGAGGCCCAGGAAGAGTGGCGGACAGACGCGGGAGGGGTGGATATCCCCTTCTGCTGCCTGGGATAACGGCCGAGTGGCTGCCAATCCGGATCGGCAATTATCACCAGATAGTCCACCGCCCGCTCTGAAAAATGGTACTGAGTTATAACCTGGAGCTGCAGGCTGTGCCCCGATACATCCACTTCCCCCTACCGATGCTAGAGTAGAGAAGGGTTAAAACCCTTGCGAGATTTTTTTTGACATCTGTGTCCCATTGGGGAGATTTGCCCTCACTTCTTCCCATAGCCAAACAGGAAAATAGAGGAAATCCCTTCAAATTAGGGGAATATCTTGGGGACCCCCTAAATCACCAGAACTAGTGTCTCCATTGGAATATTTCCCCTTTATTACTTTTCTGGGTACAACCCAAAATTTAGCATTTTCTTTTACTTTCACTTTCAATGATAATGGTAAACAGGACAAAAAGAAAGGGGGCACAGACTGCAATAAAAACTGACAGATGTTCTAATCCATCTCCACTTTATCCAAAACTAAAAAAAAGTTTTGGCTTTAGTTATAATTTAACTACCCATATAAGGACTATGGATTGCTTAGGTCAATTAAAGGGAATGTATAGTGTGTGTGTTTCTATATATGAAGCATCTCATACAGTATTTACCATTTTTATCCAATAGGTGGACTCAAGGGGCCAGATTCACATAGATTTAGAAAGGCGCAGTGTATCAGAGATACGCTACGCCGCCGTATCTTACCTGGCTCTAAGTCGAATCCAGGAAGATTTTGCGCTGTAAGTTATGGCGGCATAGTGTATCTCTCGACGCGTAATTCAAATCGGCGGGTAGGAGGTGTGATTCATTTAAATGAAGCGCGTCCCCGCGCCGATTGAACTGCGCATGCTCCGTTTTGAAATTTTCCGCCGTGCTTTGCGCGAAATGACGTCGCAAAGACGTCATTTTTTGAACTTAGACGTGACTTACGTCCATCCCTATTCACGGACGACTTATGCAAGACAAAAAAAATAATTTAAATTTGACGCGGGAACGACGGCCATACTTTAACATGGCAAGTCTATCTATACGCCACAAAATAGCAGCTTTAACTATACGCCGGGAAAAGCTGACTAGCGACGACGTAAGAGAATGCGACGGCCGCGCGTACCTTCGTGGATCGACAGAAAAAGCTAATTAGCATACCTGACGCGGAAAACTACTCAAACTCCACCCAGCGGGCGCCGAAGTATTGCACCTACGAAATCCGAGGGCGTACGAAGCCGTACGCCTGTCGGATCGAAGCCAGAAGCCGTCGTGTCTTGGTTTGATACGACGCAGCAAATTTGAAAGTATGCCGGCGTATCAGTAGATACACCGGCGTACTCGCTCTGTGAATCTGGCCCAAGGTACCTTTAAACATTTATACCAGGTTGTCTTTACTGATTTTGTAAAGAAAATACTGTTTTAATAAATCCCCCCCCCATCCCCTTTCCCCTTATTTCATACAGGCTCCTATGGAGTTATTGTTGGTCAGATACAACCAAAAGGGAACAGCTACTATGTATAAATATTGTAAAATTAAATACACAAATTACCCAAACCATTATACCTGTCCATTCCTGTGTAGGATACGACATGTAAAGGTCTGTTATGTCTTAGAATTTTAATAAAAAGTGAGTATGCATGTTTGGGGGGCGAGAGATTGACCTGGACCGCAAACTTTATAAGTAAACATGGTGTCAGATGTCTGGAGAGAGACTACTGCTTCTCCACAAGGAGCAAGCGGCAACAGGAAAGGCATTTCCTACAGAGTTTGTGGATGCTTTAGAGAGAAAACACACTGTAAAACATTGAACACCTTTTGTTTTAATACATTGAAAATGTATTTACTGTCTTTAAATTAAGAGCTCAACATGGCTTTAATCATTCAAGTATTTCTTGCTGAAATGCATTCAAAAGAAGAGAATGCCTCCCTGCTAATTGTAAATTTGTTGGGTAGCATGGTAGCTGGGTGGTTAACACTTTAGACTTACAATCCTAGGGGTAATTCCCACTAGGAAAACCATCTGCATTATTTTCTTCCTCTAACCCAAACCACACTCACAAGTTTTAACTGTAGTTGTCGAATTGTCCATAATCTGAATGTCCTGTATAGAAAAAAAAAACTTGGCAATCTATTCTGTAACTTTATCTAGCCAGGCAAATCTATTTTACAATCACAACACTGTAACTGTGCACAGGGTTTTTATGTGTCAACAGCACCAGATACATATAAAATCAAAGTCACATTAGTGGATATTACTTACCCTGCTTCTTGCTAGACATGAGATTTTATATACTGATATTTAGTGCTGCAGTGCCCCAAGTGGTTCAATGTTATTATAGACAATATAAATGTTTGAAGTACATTAAATAGTATCTGGATAGTTTTTGTTTTAAGATGAGTAAAGGAAAGCACTTGCATTCATGATTTGTGATTCAGCAATTTTCTTTAAGTATGTGTTTAATTCGCCAGAAGAGGAAGAATGCCAGTGATTTAAACGTATAGTCAGAACCACTAAGATATTAATGACAAGACTTCTGCAAACCAGGCAAATTATAGTTTCATCCAAAGACAGTAAACTAAGTGCTTTGGATTTTCTTTCAGATGTGAAACGCTCAGTGAAAAGGATGTACAACAAATGCATATTTTATTTTCAGTCACAAGACAATGACTATCTCTGATATGATTGCCTGTTTAGGCTTTGTGACATTTTCTCAAGTACTATTATATTTCTGGAGATAAAACATTGCTTATGCAATCTAAACTCACGCTATGTGCTTACAATGTTAAAAAAAGTTGTTTCATTCTCCCCTATTGGCCTAGATTCCATTTATTCACCTGATTTTTTAAAGTCAAGTTATCCACATTTGAATAAATTATGTAAAATAGAAAAAGTTAAATAAATCCAGGTGATTCTAAATTCACCCTAGAAAGACCATAATTATGTTGCTCACTACACAGCCAAGTTTGTTTTAGAATTGATCTGTCAAACTAGAGATTTACCAATTACTGTGTAGTGCCAGGATCTAGATCAATGCATATAGTTGAAATGGGCTTTTTAGACTCTCACACTGCATAGTAGCTTTTAACGTGTTTTAAACTGAAAGGTCAGGAACAAATCATATCATGTGTGTGGCTAAAGTAGAAGCCTTGGGGCTTATTCTAGATAGTGCAAGAATTAGTAAAAATTAGCAATTTGCAATTAACTGAATTTCTGTAAATTTGTCACGTACCTAGCTGTGACGAGGGTAGCATTTTGCATTGCACAGCTATGGTAGTGAAGACATGGACTGCTAGGGCAGTGTAGGTGCCACGAAACTGTTGTAGTGAGCTGACGTTTGTAAACACAGGAGTCATTCCAGTGGTAGAATGGAATCTGATTGCAAGCTTTATTCAACAGCAGCCAGGCAGACAGATGCAGGGTCAGGATCAAGCAAAGCACTTGCCCATTAGAGGAGCTGTCCTTCCTGTCAGATCTCCATCACCAGAGCATGCTTCTCTCTCTGGTGCAGATGTATGCTCACCACTGTCCAGCAGAAATCAGTGGGGGTGGGGGTCAAGAGGATCAGCATTGGGCTGCCTTGGAGGGCTCATTGCAAAACTGAATGTACTGGAGGGGGAATCTGCTCCACAGGGAGACCAATGAGTGTGTAGAGACAATGGGTAGGCTTTGAAGTAGCTAGTGGCCCACTTTGTTTGTAGCAGTGAAGTACCACCACATTTCAGCAGTGGGGTGCCTTGCCATGGATCTATTATTCTTGTGGCTTTTAGGAATACTCAAATGTGGCCAGTAGTTAGGGTCCCTACATCGCCACCTAGTGGTTAACCCCTTCACTACCAGTGTAATTTTCACAGTAATCAGTGCATTTTTATAGCACTGGTGGCTGTAAAAATGACAATGGTCCCAAAAATGTGTCAAGAGTGTCCGATGTGTCTGCCAAAATGTCGCAGTCACGATAAAAATCGCTGATCACTGCAATTACTAGTAAAAAATTATTATTAATAAAAATGCCATAAAACTATGCCCTATTTTGTAGACGCTATAACTTTTGCACAAAACGATCCAAAAAAGCTTATTGCGATTTTTTTTTTTTACCAAAAATATGTAGAAGAATACGTATCGGCCTAAACTGAGGGAAAAAAATGTTATATATTTTTTTGGGATATTTATCATAGCAAAAAATATAGATTTTTTTTCCAAATTGACGCTCTATTTTTGTTTATAGCACAAAAAATAATAACCACAGAGATGATCAAATACCACCAAAAGAAAGCTCTATTTGTGGGGAAAAAAAAGACATCAATTTTGTTTGGGAGCCATGTCGCACGACTGCGCAATTGTCAGTTAAAACGACGCAGTGCCGAATCACCAAAAGTGGTCTGATCCTTGACCAACAAAATGGTCCGGGGCTGAAGTGGTTAAAGGAACCACGACTCAACCATGATGGGGGAATATACCTGCAATGCACAATAAGCCTATCACTGTGCAGAAATGATCTGTCCCTATTTACCACTCTTTTAGTAACAACCTGTCACATGCCCTCCTAATCTCCCAATGCAGACTACAAATGGCTGTGCCATCCCATAATGCACAGGCACATTCCACTATTGTCACCATCAGGAAAGTTGCTCTGAGAAATCACAGCAGCCACCACTGGAGTGCATGCATATAGACATGAAGTGACTGCAAATAAGTAGCAGGATATCATCAGGGCTAATGCAACATAGGTTTAATAAAAGGTTAAAACTAGAATTACAATTGTGTCAAAAATCCACAAATATTCTCTGAAGGTAAAAAAAAAATCTGTGTGCTGCAGCCTCCCTCCAATACTTACCTGAGCCCATCGCAATCCAGCGATGTGCACAAGAGCCTTGGCTCTCCGGGACTCTTCCTCCTTATTGGCTGAGACAGCAGCAGGTGCCAATGTCAATCACTGCCAGTGAGCCAATGGGAGGAGAGAGGGGGCAGGGCCAAGCCACAGCTCTGTGTGTGAATGGACACGCATAGCAGCCTGCTTGGGTGCACCCATACCAAGCTGTTTGCTCTGGGGGCACTTGGAAGGGACCAGGAGCGCCAGTGGGGGACCCAAAAGAAGAGGATCGGAGCTGCTCTGTGCAAAACCACTGCACAGAGTGGGTAAGTATTTTATGTTTGTTATTTAAAAGATCATTTAGGAGCATCTCACAAAAATGAAAATGCCTAATCTGACATTTTAGTGCAGACTGGGAAAATCAGTGAACCAATCACACAAGCAGGAAATTACTTTTTTGGGGAAGTTCTGTACACCAATTGTGTACAGAGCACCTCCAGGGTACCATATTATTTTAGAACACATTACTGTGTTACAGATTGAAAATGAACATTTATTTTTAATAGCATTGCATTTTATTATGGATTGAGCCGCAATTGTATATGCTAGATTATTTCTTTTCTGTGGCTCTTGGACAGAGAGAAACACCTGAATTTTACGCTGTGTCATCCCAGGTGCCCATGTGTACAAGGCTTTAGAAAATTAGTTTCCTACCACCATGTTAATAGCTTGTGTATATTGATCTTTCAGGTATCAGATTACACACAGGTAATTGCATTTAGAGACGGACACAGACCCATTGTTCTCTTGCTAGTAGATATGTTGCTTATTCAGATCTGCTATAGCGTTAAAGGGGTTGTAAAGGTTTGTTTTTAATTTTCTAAATAGGTTCCTTTAAGCTAGTGCATTGTTGGTTCACTTACCTTTTCCTTCGACTTCCCTTCTAAATTTTTATTTTTTTTTTGTCTGAATTTCTCACTTCCTGTTCCTCCTCAGTAAGCTTTCCCCCATCATGCGAGCTGTTCTGTGTTCACAGCATCTCTCCGCAGGGATGTAGTCCCAAGGGAGGGGGCGAGCACGCTGACTAACCCCCAGCCAGAACGGCTGGGATGATGGGGGCAAGCTTACTGAGGAGGAACAGGAAGTGAGAAATTCAGACAAAGAAAAAAAACATTTAGAAGAGAAATCGAAGGAAAAGGTAAGTTAACCAACAATGCTTAAACAAACCTATTTAGAAAATAAAAAACAAACCTTTACAACCCCTTTAAACAAGTACAGAACTTGTATCAGAAAGTCCAGCATGCTTTGCAAACAGATGTTTATTTGTAAGAATGATTTTCTTAAAAAAAAAATGTATAAAAACATAAGGGCCAGTCAATTTTGAGAAAACCTCACTATATGTTTGTTATGTGTTAGTAATCACACAGCTTACCAAAAACAAATTGTTTTTACCTTGTAAATGTTATTGAGGAGAAGCTGTCATGGCTGACCGAGATTTGTCCCAGTAGCTGGGCTTGGGACTGGCTGAGTCTAGTTGTCATACAATAAAGAAACATAGCTCCTAAATCTTTATACTTGTGTTAAGACAGACAGTATTCAAATCTAGTACAACTGATGAGGTACTGTATTTGCCTCCAGACACAGTTAATTATGGTAAACACACCTATCCAGACCCTCATAACAAAGTAAAGTAAAACATTTCCACGCTGGAAGTTCTAGAAATGCACACCTTTAAAGGAGAGCTGCAATTTATGAATATTTCTTTGTTTTGCTAAGTGAATTGGGAAATACACCAAAAATAAAGCAGGTAATATCCCAATTGGTCAGAAAAGGTGAAAATACTCTGTTAACCACGACGATATGCGTCGACAGAATGGCACGGCTGGGTACATGGACGTACAGGTACGTCCCCTTTAAGAGCCCAGCCGTGGGTCCGAAGCTCTGTGACCGCGGGACCCGCGGACCCGATCCCCGCCGGTGTCCCGCAATTGGGTCATAGGAGCTGAAGAACTGGGAGAGGTGAGTGTAAACAAACCTTCCCCGTTCTTCTCTGTGGCTCGTCACTGATCGTCTGTTCCCTGTTATAGGGAACGACGATCAGTGACGTCACACGCCCCCTACAGTTAGAAAAAACATTTTGTTTGGAAGCCATGTTGCACGACTGCGCAATTGTCAGTTAAAGTGACGCAGTGCCGAATCGCAAAAAGGGGCCTTAACCTGCATATTGGTCCGGGTCTTAACCGGTTAAGGGTGTTTAAAAAAAAACCTCTATTTACATGTCACTCTAGGTGCACTGTTATGAATTCCCTTCCTCTACAAATGACTAGGAAAATCTATAAGGCCCCTTTCACACCTGCAAACCGTATGTCCGCTTTTTCATCCATCTGTTTGCGGATGAAAAAGGGACATACATTGGTCCCTATGAGATTGCGGGTGTCAGCGGATGAACGCAGCAATGATCCGATTCTGCAGATGGAAGAAAACCCTATTTTTCCTTGCGGATCAGATCGGATGAACACGGACATATGGTCCCGGTTCATCAGATCCCCCCATAGGGGAGAGTGGAGAAAAGATAGGGCGGTCCCTGCACAGTGTGCAGGGACCGCCCTGTCATCCGCCGGCTCAGCGGGGATCAACGGAGCGATCCCCGCTGAGCATACGGAGGCGAATCATTACTGATCCGCCCCGTGTGAAAGGGGCCTTAACGATCAGGTTTTCTAGAAACACCCAGCTGGTTTCATATCCAGCTGTAGAATCTTCCAGTAATTGCATAGGATAGGAGACAAGGCAGAATTAATTTTGTCCAAAGCAACCAATTACGGGGTAACAACAAGTACAAAAATGCACCAAAACCGTCTTTATATTGATGATAACAGACCTCAGCCCATCTCGTAACATTTCCACTCCATTAACACATTCAATGGAAATGGCAATATCAGTTTAGGCTAACATCCAGCTACAATTGCATGGAATTGAGGTTTCTAAAAGAGTTTGATAAATGCCTTGTGGGCTGTTATGGTCTATATAAAGCATTAATGTGACTCAAAGGAAACCTTTTAGTTTAGTGGTTTTTGAGGAACTTTTCAGACAAAGATGCTGATGTAACAATATGAATATTTGAATCTAAGGCCTCGTACACACGGCCGAGGAACTCGACGTGCCAAACACATCGAGTTCCTCGGCCAGTTCAGCACTGAAGCCGCCGAGGAGCTCGGCGGGCCGAGAGCTCCCATAGAACAACGAGGAAATAGAGAACATGTTCTCTATTTCCTCGCCGAGCTCCTCGTCGGCTTCCTCGGCCGAAAGTGTACACACGGCCGGGTTTCTCGGCAGAATTCAGCCAGAAACTCGGTCGGAAGCTGAATTCTGCCGAGGAAACTGGTCGTGTGTACGGGGCCTAATGCCTCGATCAGTTTTCCTGACAAGAAAAGTGTGATGTGAGGTTTTTGTCAGGAATTCCGACCGTGTGTATGCTCCATCACACTTTTTCTGTCAGTTTTCCTGCCAAGAAAAGATTGAGAGCAGGATCTCAATTTTCGTGACAGGAAAAATTCCTATCGCGATTCGCAGTCGTCTGTATGCAATTACAACGAAAAAAAAAAAAAACGTGCATGCTCAGAATCTAGCAGAAGAGCCAAACTGCCTTGAACTACATTGATCCAGGCTTGTCGTACATGTTGTACGTCACTGCGTTCTTGACGTTCGGAATTTCAGACAAGATTAGTGTGACCGTGTTGCTGAAAAAGAAATCGGAAAAACTGATTGTGTGTACGAGGTATACATTTTAAGTCATTCACTTGCTGGTTTCTAAAGAAGTTGTTTGACTGATCTCACAAGTGTTTTCTGTTATTCCTCCCCACCCCCCTTCCCCGTGGACCTATTATGATACCATTAAAAGAGTACGGTGCCCTTTACATTCTACTTTTACATAATGTAAGCTGATATCAGTAACAGACAGGGTCTGACTTCTTATTTCAGCTCACTTTATATCATGATCATGCTGGGTTTGGTTAAACTCTCCAGATGTCCCTGAAGCAGACTAAGCAATCTAGCCCAGTCCCACTCTACTGAATATGGAGAAATGTATTTTCGAAGAGCTGCAATAAAAACAAACTTCATAGATCAAGCATTCATTGAAATGTTAATGATATCTGAGAAACCTTGCTACTATGCTATAAGCAAAGAAAGTCCACTCAATGCATCTTAGATTTACATTTTTCATGAATTGAATCCAAAGTCAGAAAACATTAAGCATTGCTGTTGAATCAAAGTACAGTAAAACCTTGGTTTAAGAGTAACTTGGTTTGAGAGCGTTTTGCAAGACAAGCAACATTTTTAAATAAATTTGGACTTGATATGCAAGCGATGTCTTGATATAAAAGTAGCGTCATGTCACAACTGAGTATAAAAGAGAAGAAGAGGTGCCTCTAAAGCCGTGTACACACGATCGGTTTGTCTGATGAAAACAGACCAATGGACTGTTTTCATCAAACAAACTGATCGTGTGTGGGCCCCATCGTTTTTTTTCCATCAAGGAAAAAAAATAGAACATGTTTTAAATGTTTCCGATGGATAAAAAAACGATAGATAAATCCGATCGAGTGTGGAACTCCATCGGACAAAAATCCACGCATGCTCAGAATCAAGTCGATGCATGCTCAGAAGCATTGAACTTTTTTTCAGCTCGTCGTAGTGTTGTACATCACCGCGTTTTGGCAAAGTCAGCTTCATCGGATATCCGTCGAAAAAATCCATCGGATTAGATTCCATCAGATATCCGATCGTGTGTACAGGGCTTAAGTGTAGCAATATGGTTACATTTAATGTAACCATAGGTACAACATTCAGCAACTCACATGGTTGATGATTAAAACATTAAATGTTGTACCTTCATTAAATGTAACCATATTGCTACACTTAGAGGCGCCTCTCTTCTCTTTTATACTGTGTAGCTCCTGCTGGATTTTGCTTCTAATCCCCCTTGTGGAGGTTTACATTTGTGGATGGACATTTTATGGTTATTTAACCCATCACATTGCTATAATCTTTTTATATGGACTATAAACTGAAGGATTTGTGAAAAAATGGTTGTGGAACGAATCCTCTGAGTTTCCATTATTTCTTATGGGAAAATGGGAAAATTTGCTTTTGATATACAAGTGCTTTGGATTACAAGCATGTTTGTGGAACGAATTATGCTTGCAATCCAAGGTTTTACTGTACATCCTATTGTCAGCCTTTGCTGAGCAGTGTGCCTTAAGATCTGTACAAGATGAATGCCAGGATGAAAAATCACTCAATTAGTGTTCAGAATCTCTTATGTGACTATAAATGCTAAGTTCACATGATTGATTTAAAGAGTTTAATAATTTGAACCCCTTCAGCATTCCTGCCTGGCTTGCTAAATACACTAAGATGAACCATTCCCCTGGAGGTACTCACTTCCTCCAATGGTGGAGGTCTCCCGTGATACCATTATGTTGGGTAAAAATCCAGTTTCGTACTGTCTATTCTTGCTAATTAATATCACATGGGCTTGAATGAAACTAACCTAAAATTCAAGAGCAAAGCAGACACACTAGATTTTTTGACTAGACCAACCAGTATGTTGGCAACATGGGAAACCACCACCATTAGAAAATGTAAGTAAGCACCTGTGGGGGAGATGGTTCAGCTTAGTGTAGTTAGGGGACAAGGCAGGGGAGCCGTTTTTTTTTTTTTTTTTTAATACTGTCCTTTGTATAAATGACTATGGAAAGAAGCCACAAAGCTTAACTAAAATCAACATGAGGGGCTCTGTTATCATTTATCATATGTAAGTCAAAAAAATCCATAATTTGTATTGCTGCCACTTGAGAAACTTACACATCCACTCATTTGCTGCACTTCCATGTTCACAACAGTTTCTTCCTGGTTCCTCTCCCCCTTGCCTCCTTAGCAGCTTTAATGACACAATCAAAGGCTGCCAATGTTAATAACTGGCTTTAGTTATTAGCAGCCTCTTGGGGAATGGATCCCATAATCAGTTCACAAACCAGCAGATAGTAAGGTAAATTCACAAAATGTGTCTGTTGGCAATGCAATTTTCCCCCGAATCGCTTCATTCCAGCCTTAATTACTAACATTGCAAAAACAGTGATCAAACATAAGATGATGTGGCAGAAGGGAGTAACATTTAAATGTGATGTGTATAAATATATGCATATACAGTATTTTTCTAAAATGCAAGAGAATACATTCAGAGTGTATAATTACCAAAACAGTTTCTTCTGCCTGCACAATTATATACAATGAGAATAAAGTAAAAACTGGTAATAGTTTTCAATTTTGCTGAGAAAGGAGTTTAGCATAAACAGCAATAGGCATATGAATATTTTTGCTGCGCACACAATTACAAGACAAGCTTTTTTTTTTTTTTAAGAAAGGTGATTTGACTTGGGAAGCAGCAACTTCAAATTAAAAGTACCCAAAAAAATGTGTTGTTTACATTTTTTACTTTACTTGATATAGCACTGTATTTTATAGTAAGGTTCTGTATACATTTCATATGTAATAGGTGGATGGTGTGATCTGTATGCACCAATAGAAACACTAATAGATTATCATTACTATATACAGTCCCAGTTAAGCTATAGACACGGTACTCTTTATTGCCTTAAATAAGATATAGCAATTTACATACTGTAGGTTATCATACACTTTGACACATGGGGAAACTGTTAGTCATTATATGAGTACCACAATACTATAGAACGCTGGACCTCTGTTGCATATACCCTGACTGTTTTTTCACCCACATGTATATACAGTATCTCACAAAAGTGAGTAAATCCCTCACATTTTTGTAAATATTTTATTATAGTTTTTCATGTGACAACACTGAAGAAATTACACTTGCCAGGGGTTTAGACATTAATGGCTGTGTGTTGAGCTATTTTGAGGAGACAGCAAATATACAAGCTGTACACTCACTACTTTACATTGTAGCAAAGTGTCATTTCTTCAGTGTTTTTACATGAAAAGATATAATAAAATATTTACAAAAAAAGTCAGGGGTTTACTCACTTTTGTGAGATACTGTATATATTTATGGTCGGAGTGCTCCAACCGAGATAGACATGAAACCACATAAATACTCCATAAGACTCACAACATAACATAGACCTGAGGTGTGCCCTGGTCAGCTGATCGGTATGCCAAAAAGGGGACATACTCAAGATAAGTATTGGTTGATTGTAGAAGAGGGAAGTGAAGGAAGTGCCCTGTAAAGGGGATGGGAGGGAGGGAATCGCGCACTGGAACAGACAAGGAACACAGGTGAGTGGGCTGCCTAAATACTCCCCCCTGGGCTCCTCCCATAAATTCAGGCCACCTTACTGGCCTTCTTATATGTCCCAAGCAAGATGGGGGACACATATAACAGTACCAGTCTTTGTTTTCAATCCGAGGATATATATATATATATATACACACACACACAGTGCCTTGAAAAAGTATTCATACCCCATGAAATCTTCCCCATTTTATTTTCTAATGGGATTTTATGTGATGGACCAACACGAAGTGGCAAATCATTGTGAAATGGAAGGAAAATGATTAATGGTTTTCAATTTGTTTTACAAATAAATATCTGAAAAGTATGGCATGCATTTATATTCAGCCCCTTTACTCTGATACCCCTAACTAAAATATAGTGGAACCAATTGCCTTCAGAAGTCACCTAATTAGTAAATAGAGTCCACCTGTGTGTAATTTAATCTCAGTATAAATACAGCTGTTCTGTGAATCCCTCAGAGGTTTGTTAGCATCATGAAGGCCAAGGAGCACACCAGACAGGTCAGGGATAAAGTTGTGGAGATGTTTGACCACTTGCTTACTATGCACATACTGTATTTATTGGCGTATAACACTCACCTTTTTACCCTGAAAATAGAGGGTAAACTGTGCCTGCGTGTTATACGCAGGGGGCTGTGGAAAGTTTTTTTCCTGAAACTTCCCTCTTAAAGTTAGTGTGCGTGTTATACACCTGTGCATGTTATACGCCGATAAATACGGTATATCCCTTCCTGCCCAGGCGAAATTTCAGCTTCTGGCACTGCGTCGCTTTAACTGACAATTGCGCGGTCGTTCGAGGTGGCTCCCAAACAAAATTTACGTAATTTTTTTCCCACAAATAAAGCTTTCTTTTGGTGGTATTTGATCGCCTGTGCGGTTTTTATTTTTTGTGCTATAAACAAAAAAAAGCGTCAATTTTGAAAAAAACACAATATTTTGACTTGTTGCTATAATAAATATCCCATTCAAAAAAAAAAAATCCCAGTTTAGGCCGATACGTATTCTTCTACATATTTTTGGTAAAGAAAAAAAAATGTGTAGCCTAGTGAGTGATTCTAACTGTAGGAGGAGGGGGACTGACTGGGGAGGTGACCGATCTGTGTCCCTATGTACAAGGGACACAGCATCGGTCTCCTCTCCCTGACAGGACGTGGATCCCTGTGTTTACACACAGAGATCCACGGTTCTGCTCAGTTACTGGGCACGCGCATCGTGTTCCCAGTAACGCGAGCGCGCCCCCTAGTGGCTTTAAAATACGAGGACGTCATATGACATCCTGTCAGAACAATTGAGCTACTGTGCCGCCGTCAATTGACGGCGGCCGGTAGTAGAGTGGTTAAAGCAGGGTAAGGTTATAAAAACATGTCCCAAGCTTTGAACATTTTACAGAGCACTGTTTAATCCATCATCCGAAAATGGAAAGAGTATGGCACAACTGCAAACCTACCAAGACATGGCAGTCCACCTAAACTGACAAGCCAGACAAGGAAAGCATTAATCATAAAAGCAGTCAAGAGGCCCATGGTAACTCTGGAGGAGCTGCAGAGATTCACAGCTCAGGTGGGAGAATCTGTCCACAGGACAACTATTAGTTGTACACTTCACAAATCTGGCTTTTAGGGAAGAGTGACAAGAAGAAAGCCATTGTTGAAAGAAAGCCAAAAGACGTTCCGTTTGCAGTTTACGAGAACCCATTGGGGGACACTGCAAACATGTAGAAGAAGGTGAGACCAACATTTAAAGTTTTGGCCTAAAATCAAAACTATGTGTGGGGGAAAACCAACACTGCACATCACCCTGAACACACCATCACCACCGTGAAACATGGTGGTGGCAGCAGTATGTTGTGCAGATGCTTTTCTTTAGCAGGGTGAAAGGGTGGAAGCTGGTGACAGTTGATGGGAAAATGGATGGAGCCAACTACAGGGCAATCCTAGAAGAAAACCTGTTTAGAGTCTGCAAAAGACAGCAGGACAACGACCCCAAACATACGGCCAGAGCTACAATGGAATGGTTTTGATTAAAGCATATTTATGTGATAGAATGGCCCAGTCAAACTCCAGACCAAATCCAATTAAGAATCTGTGGCAAGACTTGA
Organism: Rana temporaria; assembly: GCF_905171775.1. Lineage (NCBI taxonomy): Eukaryota > Metazoa > Chordata > Amphibia > Anura > Ranidae > Rana > Rana temporaria. Next base: position 78,845,000 of record NC_053496.1, on the reverse strand, counting down.
AAATTGATGTTCACGGATGCTCTCCATCCAATCTGACAGAGCTTGAGCTATTTTGCAAAGAAGAATGGGCAATAATATCACTCTCTAGATGTGCAAAGCTGGTATAGACATATCCAAAAAGACTTGCAGTTGTAATTGCAATAAAAGGTGGTTATACAAAGCATCGAAAATTAAAACCGTTTATCGTTTTCATTCCACTTCACAATTATGTGCCACATTTACGTTTTTGGTTATAGCATTACAAAATGTGGAAAATGTAATTGGGTATGAATACTTTTTTAAAGGCACTGTATATATCAAACAAAGCTACCCTGGTATATGATTATGTTTCTAGATTTCTAGATGTTTCTAGATTTTACCATCCTTGGAGACAATTGCCAAGGGACCACTGTGGGATAACTTGAGCCCCCCGGAATAAGCTGGCTGCCCATTTCCCCATCTGGCAAAAATGCATTGGGTTTTATTTTAATTATAGATGATTAAATGTCATTCTGTCTTATGGTAGGGGATCAGCATATGATGAGTAAACTTGGTGTTTACTTTAATGATGATTGTTATATTTTATGTGTATAAACTTTAAACACATGAATCCCCTCCAAATATACCTCTGAAGAAAAGATTGACCTCTTCCTCAAATGCGTCAGACAGGAGTGGAGAGAGTGTTGTTTCATAAATCTAATTAACATGTGTAGTTTTGCTACATTCGTGTAGTTTTGCCAATTATTACTGGTGTAATATCAGCAATGACATTTTAATGTTTCCATAAATATATGATTTTATACAAACTTATTGGATATATTGGTGAAAATCCCACTCACTTTGGGGTTATTGTTTTGTTTCATGTCTTCGCTACTAAGAATGAAGCCCACATTGACCCCATGAATCACCTCACACAGATCATTTTAAAGGCAGTTGGCCATGATTTTTGCACCCAGATTCAATAAAGAGATGGGGTAATAGTTGTGACACAGGGTAACAGATATATGTGCAAGTAGTGCTTCCTGTGGGATCTGGCCATTCTTAGCCAGGGAACTGAAATAGGATGTTATACATGGTAGCAGCCTTATCCGCATATTTAAAAACATAAGATCTGCTCAGTCTATCAGCGCCCAGGCTTTTCCCAAATGGCATGTTTTTAAGCACTTGCAAAATCTCATATGGTGAGACATCCTGTTCCAAACTGAAAATGGTTTGGGGAGGCAATCTCAGATATTGAATCATCTCAAGATATTAAGCTATTAAGTTTCCCCATCAAAGGCCACCCATATATGGTTCAAATCTCGGCTGGTTTCTGATGAACTGATTTAGACTGTTAATGGGTAGGCTGAAAGTACCAAGTTGATCATACAATCAACTTTGGTACAAAAAGCCTGGCAGATTCTCTTGTGATAACCACTGTCTTCTCCCGCTGAGGACGGCTTACCCCGCTCCCCCACCAGGAGAAGACAATTGCTGATTCCCTGTTAGCTCTGTCTGTGTTGACAGGGGAATCATGCAAATTTCTCTCCTGCAATCCGTGGTTGCAGGAACTAAATTTTCACTGTATATGGCCTGCCTAAAACTTGCCTAAGTCTGGCCTCCAGTCGTCTAGTTATAGAGGGATTGGTAGAACTCCTTAAAATGTTTGGCAATCTGGGAAGGGTAATAGAGCTTGTCCCCAGTACTCAACCTAATATAGGGAACATGCGTGCCACCATATGATCACATTTATTGCCCTGTCATAAAACTTGTGTGCAATGACTCTCAGTTAATGGTGGGTCTGCTTGTCTAATAATTGCTTCAATTGCAGTCCTGGGATTACCTGTAGTTTTATGTTGATGAGATAAGTCCTTGATCTGAGACAGTAAATTAGTCAGGTCCAATTGCAACTGTTTTTTTAATCAAGTCATCTGGGCTATAAAATCACCTCTCTAACAACTGCCTTGTGCGTTTTCCATGAAACACTCTCAGATACATCTCCCATGTTATCCTCAAAATATTGCTGAAGAATATTGCGTACTGCCCCCACTACAACTGTATCATTTAGAAGACGCTCATTTGGGCACCATGTCTTGCATTGGAGTACAATAAGATATTTAATGGGGCATGACCCAAGAAGGTGATTGGGTTTATTTTGAGTGATGATACCTTGTCCAAATACCCCTGATCAACCCAAAATGGGTAATATGATTGGTGGACAGGGGCACCTTGGGTATAGTCTTTATCACTAGCATACTTTACCCACCAACCATCTACCAATCTGAGAGAAGTGAGGGATTTAGAGAGGTTTTTTCTAGATGCGGCAGACAAGGTGCCCTTACCGGATGAATATACATTAAAAACCCCTCCAACAAGAAGCCAGAGGAGAAGTCTCATATCTTCTGGAGTACACCATCCAGAAAGCAACCTGTCTGTAGTAAGGGGCATAGACTTTAACAAAGGTGATCAAGTTGGCATACAATGAGCCTTTAACCATGACAAAGCGACCCTGAGAGTCTGCTAGATGATCTTCCAGAACGAATGGACAGTTCTTGTGAAAAGTTATGGCCACACCCTTCTGCTTTTTAATGGGAGATGTACTGTGGAACCAATGATCAAAGAAGCTCATGGGTAATTAAGAAATTGACTCGGTAATGAAATGAGTTTTCCTGAAGCATCAAAATTTGGGGTGTAAGGGAGCAAAATTCCCATCATATTCTACTACACTTAAAGCGGATGTGCCATGGGAAAATAATATTAAAAGCCAGCAGCTACAAATACTGCAGCTGCTGACTTTTAATATGAGGACACTTACCTGTCCTGGAGTCCAGCGCCGATCGCAGCAGAGGACGAGCGATCGCTCGTCTCTCTGCTGCTCCCCCCGCCATCCACGCTGAGGGAACCAGGAAGTTCCCTACGGCGCATGCGCGAGTCGCGCCGCGCCCGCCGATTGGCTCCCGCTGTGTGCTGGGAGCCGAGTGTTCCCAGCACACAACGGGGGACGACGGGATGTGACGGAATGCCCGTCTTTTGCCCGAGAATGCCGGGCCGGAAGTGGGTGCAGATACCTGTCTTTAGACAGGTATCTGCACCCCCCTCCCCCCTGAAAGGTGTCAAATGTGACACCGGAGGGGGGGAGGGTTCCGATCAGCGGGACTCCACTTTAGGGTGGAGAACCGCTTTAAAGAACCCAAACCGCTGACATTATAAGTCACTGTTTTTAAACCTGACATTAAATTGGAAGAGACAGAAAACATGCAGTTTAAAATTTGCTTTTACTAGGAATATGTGCTTCCATAAAAAACACAGAAAGATAAGAATGCACGCAAAACAGAAACAAACTAAATGCAGCCTCCTCAGTGATTGTCCCCCCCCCTCCACAAAGCACAGGGGAACCCTAACCCCAGAGGCTGTGACCCTTAAGGGTAAAAACCCCAGAATAGGACAACCCAGGATGAAACTATGGAGAGGAAGTGAACAGACTATGTAAGGACAGCCTGCCCAGTAGGAGCCACCTGTGGTAATGTAATATTAAAATGGTAGACATCGACGCAGAAACTGAAAATTTACAAACAGATAATATGATCTGCTAGAAGATTCAAGTGATCATAAGTAGGGATGAGCATAAATCTTAAACATCAGCAAGCCTAACCAGAGTTTCAGAAATACTGTACACAATTTTGGAAGTGATCCAGACATAGACTCAAAAATAGAAGCCTCTTGCATAAGACTTGCCAACAAGACCAAAGGGGGACACTTGGAGACCGTTCTTTACTCTTTCTTGTGCCCATCAGAGGGGAGCCAGGTTGGCTATGGACTCTTTTCCTCTTGCAGCGTGTCTTCTGCCACTCTGGATGTGTACTTGTTTGCAGAAAGTCTCCTAGGCCTCTCCAGTCAAGGAAGTCCACATAAAAAAGATTAAGAGATTGTAGAAAGTGTGGCAAATCAACCTTATCCCGAAGGGATGCCATGTGGCAATAACCCAAAAGGGACGTGCTGCTCTCCTGTTTTAGGAACCTCCAGGAGGGGTTGTATGTCCTTTCAGAGTGTCAACTTGTGGCATGATTGATCGAGAAATAAAAAAGTTTTGACCCCTTAAAGTCCAGATAAAGCCTCCTCTGCATGCCTTTCATGATGGCTTCTTTATCCTGAAAATGTAACAGTTTACAGATTACATCTCTTGGTTTGTTCACATCAGGATTTTGAGGCACTCATGCTCTATGAGCAAACTCATTTTCTATGGAGTGCTGGAAGGGTTTGTCCAGTACCTTGTTAAATAGACTAAGCAATGTTGATATGAAGTAGGAGGCCTTTATAGCCTACAGCAACCCTTGTTTTTCCTGTAACTCCTATTTTCGTAATCATCAAGTTGTGAGAAGAGCTCCTAAATTTTACAGTCTTGTTGCTCAACCTGCACCAAATGTAATACAGACAAGGTCCCAGGTTTATGAGTTTCCAGGGATTCTGCCCTAGTTTCCAGCTGTGCGGTTTTGGATTTAAAGTGATACTAACGTGGTTTTCCACAGAGCAGCCCAGATCCTCCCCTTCTCAGGTCCCTCTTTAGTGCTCCTGGCCTCTACATATTGTGTAGGTGGTGACTGGTGATACCTCCGGCAGCCCTCCTGTACAGGGCAGAGAGGATGAGGTAGGGAGTAAGGGGGACTCACCCATTGAGGTGGTTTCCATCTGCAGGTCTTTCCTCAGTAGCGCAGGTAGGTCTCCAGACAGGGAGGGGGGATGGTGCTCCGCTATGCTGAGTCGTGACTATGTCTTGGGCTTTACCATCCACAAGATAAGCAATGATCCTGCTTTTATATTATAATACTTTAGTGCACAGTGCACGCATTTGCATTGTAATGCACCACAATGTACCACAACTACCATGTGTTGTAGTGTGCTTCATCTGAAAAAATTGTGGATATCCATTTTTGGGTCATTGTGATGTGCTGAACACTACCCTGATCCGTTGGCAGCAGAACTCCCAAACAGGGAAAAAGTTCTAAATCAAATGGCAAACCCCCATTAAAATCAAAAGTGCACATTTTGAAGGCTTATATGCAAGTAATAGTCATTAAAAGGGGTATGGGGGTCCGGTTACTGCACTGGGGGACAGTGATTTAAAAGATCCTTAAAGTGCAACAATAAAAAAAAAACGTTTAAATATAATCTGGGGGGGGGGCTTTAGTCTGCCTGTAATGGTGCATCCATAGCATGCATAGAACATGCTGCAGCAAAAATGACATTTAAAATGACTCACGGTTGCAATATAGCTATAGAAAATAGAAAAAAATTAAGAAAAAAACGGCGTGGGGTCCCCCCAAAATCCATACCAGACCCTAATCTGAGCAAGCAGCCTGTCAGGTCAGGAAAGGGGGGATGAGCAAGCACCCCTCCTCCTGAACTATACCAGGCCACATGCCCTCATGGGGGGCATTGGGGCAAGGAGGCTTTGTTGATGGGGGCAAGGATTTCTTTTCCACAACCCTGAACAATGTGGAGGTCTGCGGGCAGGGGGATTATCTAAATCTGGAAGCCCCCTTAAACAAGTGGGCTCCCAAATCCCAGGCCCCCTATGTGAATGAGTATGGCCTACTCATTCACTAAAAAAGTGTCAAAAAGTAATAAAAACACAGACAGATTTTGACCATACTTTTATTAGAAAAAGAAAAAAAACTGTGTTCCCGATGTAAATCCATTGTCCATCACGCTGCCCCCGAAAAAAAATAATTGCTCCTGCTGTCCATGAAGGCTGACCGCCTACTGCAGGCTCAGCTGTTTGACAGTGCTTATATAAGTAAGGGGTGTGGTGAGTGAGTGAGAGACTTCTAAAGCGCAACACCTGCGAACTGAATCGCCTCTGGGCGCTGTATCCATTTCATGGGTAAGGAACCCCTTGACCTCAGAAGAGATGGGTTTTAATCTTTCTCCTGAAGGCCAAGTGGTCCGACTCCAGTCGGATGGTGGTTTGTAGTGCATTCCACAGGCGGGGTCTATGGACTGCAAATCTTCGATCTCCTTTGGACTTGTATTTGGCTTTGGGTATCTGGAGGAGGTTTTGATTGGTGGATCGCAGAATGCGATTGGGGTGATGGGCTTTTATTTTTTTGCATAGATATTGGGGGGCGTTGCCTTGAATACACTTATGTATTAGACAGAGTGCCTTGAAAGTGATTCTGTCTTTTACTGGCAACCAATGAAGGGATCTCAGTGAAGGTGAGATTGATTCCCATGTTTTTTTACCAGTCACTAGTCGAGCGGCCGTATTTTGAACGACTTGCAGACGAGTGATTTGGTATTTGGGGAGTCCTAGATAGAGGGCATTTGCGTAGTTGAGTCTGGAATTGATGATTGTTCCCACCACGACTGCAATGTCCTCTTTCGGGATAAAAGGGGGGAGTCTGCGTAGTAGGCGCAGCAGATGGTGGGATCCGCTGACTACTGACCCTATTTGTGCATCCATTGTCATGTAGGTATCGAAAATGACTCAGAGACTTTTGACTTTGGTGCTAGGGGTGATAGTTTTACCCAGAATGGGTGGGGGAGTCCATGTTGATGCGGGGTGATTTTTCCGGTTAGCGTGAAACAGGAGAAGTTGGCTACATCACATGGTGGCACTGCCCTCTTTTGACATCATGGTCCGGTGCATGCTGGGTCAATGACATCACAAGGGGGTGGTGCCACCAGGTGATGTAGCCAGGTGGTCCCACCCCTTACCTATATAAGAACTGTCAAACGGCAGCCAGCCTTCATGGATGCCGGGAGCAAGATTGATGATGGATTTAAATCGGGGGACACTTTTTTTATTTTTTAATAAAATTATTGTCAAAAACTGTCTGTGAACACCTATTATCTGCTGTAGTTACACAGCAACTCCCAGCTGTCATCTTGACAGCTGAGAATTGTTGACAAATGACAAGTTTGAGGTGGAGCAGCAGCATGCTTAAAGGACAGGATCCATGGACACATCCTCTGTATTTAAAATATTTTTTGGGGATATGTGTAGCATGTCCAGTGTACACAGCTGGGTACTATTCAGCCATAATTCCGCGTACACACGACCGTTTTTCGGGATGTAAAATTTTTTTTTTTTTTTAATGTCATTAAAAACTATTGTGTGCGGGCTCCAGAGCATTTTTCACAATGTAAAAAATGGCCATTAAAAATTTAGAACATGCTCTACATTTTCACGTCGTTTTTAACTTCGTAAAAAATGGTCATGTGTGGGCTTTAACAACGTAAAAAAAAACACGCATGCTCAGAAGCAAGTTATGAGACGGGAGCGCTCGTTCTGGTAAAACTAGCGTTCGTAATGAAGATAGCACATTCGTCATGCTGTAACAGACTGAAAAGTGTGAATCGTCTTTTACTAACATGAAATCACAAAAGCAGCCCCAAGGGTGGCACCATCCGAATGGAACTTCCCCTTTATAGTGCCGTTGTACGTGTTGTACGTCACCGCGCTTTGCTAGAGCATTTTTTTTTACGATCGTGTGTAGGCAAGGCCGGTTTAACAATAATCGGGTTAAATCCATTGTCCATCACGCTGCCCCCGAAAAAAAATAATTGCTCCTGCTGTCCATGAAGGCTGACCGCCTACTGCAGGCTCAGCTGTTTGACAGTGCTTATATAAGTAAGGGGTGTGGTGAGTGAGTGAGAGACTTCTAAAGCGCAACACCTGCGAACTGAATCGCCTCTGGGCGCTGTATCCATTTCATGGGTAAGGAACCCCTTGACCTCAGAAGAGATGGGTTTTAATCTTTCTCCTGAAGGCCAAGTGGTCCGACTCCAGTCGGATGGTGGTTTGTAGTGCATTCCACAGGCGGGGTCTATGGACTGCAAATCTTCGATCTCCTTTGGACTTGTATTTGGCTTTGGGTATCTGGAGGAGGTTTTGATTGGTGGATCGCAGAATGCGATTGGGGTAATGGGCTTTTATTTTTTTGCATAGATATTGGGGGGCGTTGCCTTGAATACACTTATGTATTAGACAGAGTGCCTTGAAAGTGATTCTGTCTTTTACTGGCAACCAATGAAGGGATCTCAGTGAAGGTGAGATTGATTCCCATGTTTTTTTACCAGTCACTAGTCGAGCGGCCGTATTTTGAACGACTTGCAGACGAGTGATTTGGTATTTGGGGAGTCCTAGATAGAGGGCATTTGCGTAGTTGAGTCTGGAATTGATGATTGTTCCCACCACGACTGCAATGTCCTCTTTCGGGATAAAAGGGGGGAGTCTGCGTAGTAGGCGCAGCAGATGGTGGGATCCGCTGACTACTGACCCTATTTGTGCATCCATTGTCATGTAGGTATCGAAAATGACTCAGAGACTTTTGACTTTGGTGCTAGGGGTGATAGTTTTACCCAGAATGGGTGGGGGAGTCCATGTTGATGCGGGGTGATTTTTCCGGTTAGCGTGAAACAGGAGAAGTTGGCTACATCACATGGTGGCACTGCCCTCTTTTGACATCATGGTCCGGTGCATGCTGGGTCAATGACATCACAAGGGGGTGGTGCCACCAGGTGATGTAGCCAGGTGGTCCCACCCCTTACCTATATAAGAACTGTCAAACGGCAGCCAGCCTTCATGGATGCCGGGAGCAAGATTGATGATAGATTTAAATCGGGGGACACTTTTTTTATTTTTTAATAAAATTATTGTCAAAAACTGTCTGTGAACACCTATTATCTGCTGTAGTTACACAGCAACTCCCAGCTGTCATCTTGACAGCTGAGAATTGTTGACAAATGACAAGTTTGAGGTGGAGCAGCAGCATGCTTAAAGGACAGGATCCATGACACATCCTCTGTATTTAAAATATTTTTTGGGGATATGTGTAGCATGTCCAGTGTACACAGCTGGGTACTATTCAGCCATAATTCCGCGTACACACGACCGTTTTTCGGGATGTAAAAATTTTTTTTTTTTTTAATGTCATTAAAAACTATTGTGTGCGGGCTCCAGAGCATTTTTCACAATGTAAAAAATGGCCATTAAAAATTTAGAACATGCTCTACATTTTCACGTCGTTTTTAACTTCGTAAAAAATGGTCATGTGTGGGCTTTAACAACGTAAAAAAAAACACGCATGCTCAGAAGCAAGTTATGAGACGGGAGCGCTCGTTCTGGTAAAACTAGCGTTCGTAATGAAGATAGCACATTCGTCATGCTGTAACAGACTGAAAAGTGTGAATCGTCTTTTACTAACATGAAATCACAAAAGCAGCCCCAAGGGTGGCACCATCTGAATGGAACTTCCCCTTTATAGTGCCGTTGTACGTGTTGTACGTCACCGCGCTTTGCTAGAGCATTTTTTTTTACGATCGTGTGTAGGCAAGGCCGGTTTAACAATAATCGGGTTGAAAAAACGTTGTTTTTTCTAGACCATTAAAAATGGTCGTGTGTACGCGGCATAAGACTTGTTTACCCATTGCAGTTTATATGTAAAAGCGGTGCTATATGTCAAGATTTTCACAGCATATTGATGATGAAGAGCTATAAGCACGCATGTGTATACTGTTTTCAGATCCTTCAACTGCTGAACTGCGATTGACAACTGTCTGTTGTCTTTTGAGGCCTCCATTATACTTCTGAGAAATAAACTTGTTCTCAGGGATATCACCAAGGTGATCTTCTCATGTAGCTGTTGGTTTTTGTCTCTAGCTAGATTACATTCTAAGTTTATAATATATTTGAGCTCCAGACTGTACACTTTGTTTAAAAGAATTGCTCCTATAAATAAAAAGGTCTGGCACTGATTCTTGTTGTCATGTTCTGTTGAATGTATTATTTACGAGAACAGGAGCATTTTTAGTAAAGAATAAAATACATTGTTATAATCATTAATCTCCTGGTCGTTTCATTGCTTGAAACGTCACCCTCCTTCTTGCAGCACTAGAACAGTCGGCATCATTAATCCTATGTCCTTTTGTCCAGCACTGTAGACTAATCTTACTTAACCTGCATCTTGATGTTAAAAATGTAATTGTGTGATTACCTTCAGATAAGATCTAATATTGAAAATAATTAATGGTGTTTACAACAATGCAATTGAACTGCTATGCTGCCTGTGGACATGCACCTATTTCTTTTAACACGTTAATCCTCTGAGACTGGCAATACATGGTACGATATCTCTTCACGAATGAGGGGACATCTGTCATCCTTCAACTCATCCAATGAGATAAAACATCAGATTTTGTTTTCCACTTCCTTTCCTCTTTCCAACTGAGAAGAAGGCAGGCTTAGCACATTGTACGGTATATTTTTTTTACATTTTTGAATATAATAGTCTAGTGCTATGTATGTTTCTGTGGCATATGCAGGGCATATTATCTATCGCAACACATTGAAACTAAAATGTGTTAGATTTTCTCAATCTAGTTTTTAGTTACAGATTAACCACACTGTTGTACTGTTTGGTTAATCAGTAATGAATGTAAAATAAAACTATATTTAAAATAATTCAAAGCCTGTTTGTGTTTACATCCATGCATTGTGGTGCTTTATGTATGTTATACTGCATCCAACAATGCATGCAAATGCATTGCAGCACATGACAATGCATGAGTAACACACTACCATGTGTTGAAAAAGAGGGGGGCCTCTACCAGTGCCACAATATGCAAGAATGAACTTTACTGGCGTCCACATGAGACAGGATACAAGTTATTACAAAAATATAAAAAAAACATTTTTAACTTAAAGTTTTACAAAATGTTACATACAGTGCATCGTAAAGGCAGCGGTCATGCAATATAAAAATAATATAATCAAAGAAACATTTGCTAATACAAACACATCAGAAAAGATCATAAGTCTATATATCGCAGTCCGGGAATCCATTCCAGGTGGGAAGAGAGGGGATGAGGGCAAAGTTTTGTGGTGAGATAGTAGGTAACTTTAAATGTAAATCAAGAAGGCAGAGAGAGGGATATCTTATCAATGAGGTAAATATTATTGTGTTTAGTAAGATAGTAGCATAGCTAATGGAGTAAGGAGGTGATGTCCAGATTGAAGTAGTTGAACCAGGGGGCCAGTCTTTCTGGATTTTAGACAGGGTCAGGTTTCATTTGGCAATCATAAGCTCCGTCTGGAGATGCTGGTTGAGGATTTAATGAACCAGTTGAGGAGAGGGTGGAGAGCAGTGGCGGCTCGTCCATAGAGGGCGCTGTAGCGCCGCCCCCTCTGGCTCTCACCGCCACTGAGTCTAATAACATAGATTCATGCATTGCACAAATCTATGTTATTGTCGCCGCTGCCGCCCACTATTCAGCTGGCCAGATGTTGAGCGCCAGCCAGCTGATTAACGGCAGCTGGTTGGCTGTACGGAAGTGCCTATTAGAGCCAGCGGCTTGGGTCCCTGGAAGCTTATCCTCGGAACGCACCGGGGGTGCGTTCCTTGCATAAGACTGACAGGCGTCTCAGCCAATCAGGTTGGCCGGTTCTGGCTACCGGCCAACCTGATTGGCTGAAGCGTCATCGAGGGCGGGAGAAGAGGACATCGAGGGTCGAGGACGTGGATGGCTGAGTCAACATGGGACTGAATTCCCCTGGAGCAGCGGAGGTCACGGATCACAATAAGTGTGTGTTGGTGTGGAACGTCAGCCTCTGCCTGACAGGACAGATAAGACAGACAGTGATAGTAAGGGATCGGGAACAAGGGCACTGTGTGTTATAGAGGTGAGACAACGAAGCCAGCAATGTGTGGGCAGCTTTGTACTTTCACTTTCTCCACTCCCCCCCCCCTCCCTAACTTCCCTGCTTGGAATGTGTGGCTGTGCTGGAAGACTCATACCTGGCTGTGAGGGGACAGGACAGGTTCCACTCAGAACAGGCCTCACCATGGTTGGGCCAAAGAAGTTGAGTGCATGTGTTCAGTATCATATCCAGAGGTAATCTTTGGGAAATAGACATATGCATGCCGCCAGCATTGCTGCAGAGGTTGAAGGGGTGGGGGATCAGCCTGACAGTGCTCAGACCATACGCAGCACACTGCATTAAATTGGTCTGCATGGCTGTCGTCCCAGAAGGATGCCTCTTATAAAGATGATACACAAGAAAGCTTGCAAACAGTTTGCTGAAGACAAGCAGACTAAGGACATGGATTACTGGAACCATGTCCTGTGGTCTGATGAGACCAAGATAAACTTATTTGGTTCAGATGGTGTCAAGGGTGTGTGTCGGCAACCAAGTGAGGAGTACAAAGTCAAGTGTGTCTGGCTTACAGTCAAGCATAGTGTTGGGAGTCTCATGGTCTGGGGCTTCATAAATGCGACCGGAACTGGGAAGCTACAGTTCATTGAGGGAACCACGAATACCAACTGTGACATACTGAAGCAGAGCATGATCCCCCTCCCTTTGTAGACTGGGCCACAGGGCAGTTTTCCAACATAACAACCCCAAACACACCTCCAAGATGACCATTGTCTTGCTAAATAAGCTAAGGGTAAAGGTGATGCACTGGCCAAGCATGTCTCCAGACCTAAACCCTATTGAGTATCTGTGGGGTATCCTCAAATGGAAGGTAGAGGAGCGCAAAGTTTCCAACCATCAACAGCTTTGTGATGTCGTCATTGAGGAGTGGAGGAAGACTCCAGTGGCAACTTGTGAAGAGTGATGAGGTAGTGCTGGAAAATAATGGTGACCACACAAAATATTGACACTTTGGGCCCAATTTGGAAATTTTCACTTTGGGGTGTACTCACTTTTGTTGCCAGCAGTTTAGACATTCATTGCTGTGTGTGAGTTATTTTGAGGGGACATCAAATTTACACAGTTATACAAGCTGTACATTTACTACTTTAAATTGTAGCAAAGTGTAATTTCTTTAGTGTTGTCACATGAAAAGATATTATAAAATATTTACAAAAATGTGAGGGGTTTTCTTTTTCTATACCACTTTTGTGAGATACTGTACATAGGGTCTCCATGTTGCAGTTCAGATCCCTGTTATGGAACACCAGTCACTTGGAAAGGGGATGCACCAGAGCACTCTATCAAGTTGACCCGCACACTCACCGGCTGGCAGCTCTAGCAACTGACACTCCTCCGACTACTCATGGCAATGGCAGGGTCGTCCTTCTCCCTTTTTCAGAATTCACCACTTGTTTACCCTCGGTAGTGTTCATCCTCTGGAACAAGCCCTATTCTTTTGTACGCCTTACATCAATGCTGTATCCTGGCCTAGGCCAACAAGGCCCTGGCCTAGGGCAGCACTTTGCAGGGGGGCAGCACGGAAAGAGTCCCTGCCGGCTTGCACTACACTGTTAGTGTAGTGCCAGTCTTATGGGGTGGACTGGGCAGAGAGGAAAATTAGTCTAGCACTCCCATAAAGTGGCCGTACTGCTTCTGGTATGCGGGCGGCCGGCATTCCGCAACTGGTTATATCTTCTAAGTCCTCTCCATAGAATTATCAGAAATGTGTGCTTAAAGTAGAACAATAGGCAATACTTTTTTTTTCATTTTGGATAGAGTAAGGGAAGGTTTTAGACCCGGTCAGTTTATTTTTTAGAGATTTCCCTTCACTTCCTGCCCCACAGGCAAACAGGAAGTGAGAGGAAATCTATGCAAATTAAGGGACTCCATCGCCCCCCCCCCCCAGGCCCTCAGAACTAGTGTCCCCACTCTAAATTGTCAGGGCGGATCTTAAACAGCAAGAGATGTGGCCTTGACAGGAAGGGGTGGGTCATATTTAAATTAGGGGTACACAAGTTTAGTCAGGCCTAGGGAAGCACAAAACCTAAATACACTACTGCCTTACATGCACCCCTTAGTAGAAACTTTAGACCAGGCAATTCAGAAGGACAAATAAAGATATTTTACTGAAGTAGTTGCAAATAACAAGTAGCCGTTCTCAAAGACATCTTCCACACACCTTCCTCTACAAAGCTCTTTAGTGCCCCAACAAGTGACTGTACCTTAGGCAGATGGAAAAGTCCATAAGAGAAGCCCTTTAAGTCAAGAATCCAATTAGGCAGTAACTCCACAATAAGTAGCAGCAATCATCCCTTACAGTCCAAGATTTGGCCGTAATCCATAAAGACAGAAGAGTACACAGTCAAAGATTTGGCCGTAATCCATAAGGACATAACTGGCAGCTATAAGTCTATGATGGCTTTCCCCCAGCCTTTCTCTAGGGTGCTCAGTGAGCCCTATTTATATCACATGTCCTGTAGGGGCGATGATCCTGAAGGGCGGGAAAAACATTACCCTTCCTCATCAGACACTACCAGCCCAGCAGGTCAGCCATAGCAACACAAACACATTATAACAGTTTGCACCCGACTGCCCTACTTAGATGTAGAGCATGAACACAACAAGAGAAGACTGTTAACTCTTTTGAGCCTTTTGGAAGCATCTGCTTACATACTGGAATATATTATCCTTTAACCACTTAACCCCCGCACCATTTTGTAGCTAAAGGACCAGGCCACTTTTTGCAATTCGGTACTGCGTCGCTTTAACTGACAATTGCGCGGTCATGCGACGTGGCTCCCAAACAAAATTGGCGTCCTTTTTTTCCCACAATCAGAGCTTTCTTTTGGTGGTATTTGTTCACCTCTGCGGTTTTTATTTTTTGCGCTATAAACAAAAATAGAGGGACAATTTTGTAAAAAATTCAATATTTTTTACTTTTTGCTATAATACATATCTCCCAAAAATATATATAAAACATTTTTTTTCCCTCAGTATAGGCCGATACGTATTATTCTACATATTTTTGGTAAAAATATCACTAAATCTCATTACTCATCTTTTATCTTTTTATTGGTATTTATGATTGTATTCCTTAAAGTTGAACTCCAGGCAAACATCTAACTACACAGATGATATACCTATATTAGAGCTATTTTACCTGCCAAAGTATTTGCGATTTAAGTCTATTCAGTTATGTGTTTCCACAGCTTATCCCTATCTAGCCTGTTTTGGTGCAGTATCACTATCACATATAGATCCCTCTACCCATACCCCATGGCTGGAGTTTCAAAGGAGACACCACACACCAATGAGATCAACTCTCTGTCACTCTGCTCTTTTCTCCTATCAGCATGCTTCCTGCATGGTGCTAACCTATTAGCTTATTGTGATGCATCTTCTTTCATAACATTTAGATTAAAATCTGCCTTGACATTTTAAATGTGATTGGTGATCCAGACAGAGGGAGAGGAAGTTACAAAGTAAAGGCTTCAGGTATTATACTTCTCCTACTCTCCCGATGATCCATTTTAGAGGTCTGTACACTGATTCTGCAGAGAATTACACAACTCGGGCTAAAATAAATTGAGTTGATTTTTTTTTTTTGTCTCTGCACAGTTGTGTTTACAGGATAGGTTTAGTAGCTCATGGAATATTTTCTCTTGTTGCCTGGAAACATAGTGTGCACCATAATGCCTACTCTTCTTCTAACCAGAAATGTTTGAAAATAACAATTCAATTTGCCTTATACAACTGAAAAACAAATATGTTCTCAAATGAACTTTAATTAATTCAGGTAAAGAGTAATGCCGCGTAAACACGATAATTTTTTCGGGTTGTAAAAAACAATGTTTTTCAGGCTCTAGAAAAAACTACGTTTTTTTCAACTTCATCATTAACCTGCCTGGAGGTGTTCCCGAGACTGACTCGGGGTTAGATTTTCCTGCTACGATCGGTAACCCCGAGTCAGTCTCGGCTTGCCTCTCTAGATCCACAGGCACTTTTTACTTACCTTGTCCCTGGATCCAGCGATGCCACCGCGCTGTGTGAGCGAGCAGGACCTCGCTCGATTCACACAGTGCCTCCGTGTGACGCCGATCTCCGTTCCCTGCGACGTTACGACGCACGGGGACGGAGAACGGCGCCAAATTCAAAAACGTAAACAAACACCTTACATACAGTATACTGTAATCTTATAGATTACAGTACTGTATGTAAAAAAAACACACCCCCCCCTGTCCCTAGTGGTCTGTCCTGTGTCATGCATGTCATTTTATATAATAAAAACGTTTCTTTCTCCCTGCAAACTGTAGATTGTCCATAGCAACCAAAAGTGTCCCTTTATGTCAAAAATAGTTTTAGATCAGCTAAAAAACAGCGATAATAATTTATAATCACTTGCAGAATTGTGCGATAGCGATTTGTGGGGAAATTCGTCATAAAAAAAAAAATAATGACAGCAACAATTCTGCAACTGAGCAAATTTCAGTGATTTTAATTTGATTACATTATTGAATAATTTTTATTATAATTATATTATTATTTGTTATAATTATTTATAATTATTTATTATATTATAATTTATAATTTTGTTTTTAAAAAAATGTCATACCCGGGATGCCTATTAGAATCTTGTTTGGTCAGATTTAAGTGAGTTATTTCTAAAAATTACAGACCTACAATATAAAACGCCAAATTTCCTTGCAAATAATGGTACCGCTTTCAGCATGTTTTTTCTGAAAGAATCATACCGCCAGGGAGGTTAAAACGGCCTTGTCTACACACAATCGTTAAAAAAAAATGCTCTAGCAAAGCGCGGTGACGTACAACACGTACAACGTCTCTATAAAGGGGAAGTTCCATTCGGATGACGCCACCCTTTGGGCTGCTTTAGCTGATTTTGTGTTAGTAAAAGACGATTTGCGCTTTTCTGTCTGTTACAGCGTGATGAATGCGCTTACTCCATTACGAACGGTAGTTTCATAACTTGCTTCTGAGCATGCGCGGGTTTTTCATGTCGTTAAAGCGGGGGTTCACCCCAAATTTTTTTTTTAACATTACATCTAGCAGAGCCAGCATACTAAGGACATTTACTTTTGGCAGGTCATTTTTTTTTTCTCTGTACATACCTTTATATTCTGATTTTGTCCAGGGCTTCCAGGTTCTGATGACTGCGGGACTGGGCGTTCCTATCCTTCGGTTCGATGATTGACGGCTTGTGAAACAGGTGACCTGTCGCACAACGCGCATCACCAGATTTCCGGAAATAGCCAAGCTGCGAGTCGGCACTATACGGCACCTGCGCAGTCAGCTCTACGGAATTTTTCTTCTGATTTTCTCATAGTGTGTACCTCACTTTAAATTTCCGAAAACAACCTGCGTCCTTATCTGGACATTAAACAACCTCCACATTGATTTCACCTGTTTCCTGGAGATACTAGACAATCAATGAACTGATAATGCTATGAGTAAATGCTACTGTTGTGTCCAAGGTCTCTTGTTACATGATTCTGTAAAAATTACATCCAATTTTTTCATTATCTGCGTTGGTAGGGTTGCAATGGATTTTGAGAGAAGCAGCTGAATAAACCAGTAAACACACTGACCTGCTTTAAGATGGCCAGGGACCGTCTTCATTTTGACCTACCCTATTTATCGGCTATAACACGCACCCTAACTCAAAGAGGGAAGTTTCAGGAAAAAACTTTCCACAGCCCCCTGCGTATAACACGCAGGCACAGTTTACCCTCTATTTTCAGGGTAAAAGTGAGTGTTATACGCCAATAAATACAGTATTTATGGGCAGGCCGGTTGTACTGAAGTTGATCTATCAATCAATCAGTCACATTAAGCAACATCACATCAATCAGTCACATTAAGCAACGTTACGGTTTTCATCAACTCACCATCGAACCCACGGCAGTGCTATATCTATGTGGCTCCCTATATTTCCTACTCCATTAGGATTGGTGATACTGTTGGGGATCCCTTCTACCCATTGTTTTTCTCTTGAGGCCCATTAGTTTGTTCCCTTTCCTTTCCCTTCCCAGTTCACCCTTCCCCACTTTCTATTTATGTTTGGGCTTGAGCCTTCCAGGTGTATAGATGCCCATGTCTTATTCACATGATAAATAGAGATACATACGACCTTCTGTCGTGACATGCACATCTATATAGAGATCTTTGGCGTCCGGACGGTCGATCAACTGTCTTTCATGTTGTTTGTTTTTGTTCAATGTCTTATACTGTATTAGTGGCAACAAGCAGAGACAATTTTAGATGCTTATGTTTCCATTTGTTTAAAGCATTTCATCCCCTCCTACTGAGGAGTTTTTTTAGATATACTATTTTCTATTGATCAATAAATTATCATCTTTTTCAATTTCTCACACATTGAATTTTGTGCTACTTAGGGGACACCTTTTTGTTTATATGCAGTATTCTCTGACTAAAGTAACACGGCCCACATTGGGTACACAATGCTAGTGAGCAAATACACGTGTGTTTAGCACATTTATAGGCCCTTTTTGTTTTCATTTTTTGTTTCCAATCAATCAGTCAGCCTGTTGTTTTTTTATTTATTTTTATATCGGCTATAGCTGCTGACAATGATCATTCTATTCTGATGGCATAGAAACCTGTTTCGTTTTTGACCTCATATTATATGGTTTTAGTAAATCTAAAGGAAAGTTGTACAAGTAAATTGTATAAAAATTGTATAGTATTTAGCGAGCTTTAGACTCTTAGTTTTAGGTTTTAATTTTCAAGACATTCAGAATTTAGGACATGGCATAGCCACGCCATTTTCTCTTTTGTTCATCGAAGAACAATGTTTCTGCTGTAGATCATCACCTGCTGGTTATAGTGCTACTGACAGGAGCAAGGCCTCATGCACACTGAGCGTTTTTTACAGCTACTTTTACCAGCGCCAGACTTTTTGCAGCATAAAAATGCCTCTCCATTTTATTCTATGGCCACATGCACACACAGGCTTTTAGAAGCTGTAAGTGCCATAGGCGTTTTCAAGCTGCAAAATAAACCTGGAGCCTGTCCACTTGTGACTTCACCGCCCGTGGAATGATGGGGTGATGACATCACACGGGGCGGGGTCTCCGGATGATGTCACTGAATGGCCATGCTCCATGGCTATATAAGTAATGGCACACGCCCCTGGACCTAACACAACAGTGGAAGCTAGCGTCGGGGGAAGACATCAGGAGGAAGAACCGGAGGCAGAAGAACCAGAGGAAGAAGACAGCGGATAGAGAAGACATCAACGGAGGAGGGAGAAGAACAGGAGGAAGAAGACATCACTGGAGGGGAAAAGACATCACTGGAGAGGGGAGAAGAGCAAAGGGAGAAGACATGTTTGAGCTGCTTTATAAAGGACTTTGTCAAAAACCTGTGTACTGTTTTTATTTATTTTTTATACCTTTTTGGGTGAATAAGTAGGAGTACAATGTACCCCTCACTCATCCACATGGTGTGGGGGCCAGGATCTGGAGGCCCCTGTCTTAAAGGGGGCTTCCAGATTCTGATAAACTCCGTGGCCGCAGACCCCCACAACCCCCACATAGTGTTGTGGGGAAGAGGCCCTTGTCCCCCATGGGGACAAGGTGCTTTGGGGTGGGGGCGTACAGAGCCGCTCCTGCCTGAAAGCACCCACCCCTATGTTGAGGACGTAAGGCCTGATATGGTCCAGGAGGGGGGGCGCTTGTGAGCTCCCCCCCTTTTGGACCATACCAGACCACACACCCTCAAAAGAAAAGAGTCACACGTGGCCTCCCCCATAGCTATATAATTTCTGCTAATGCAGAAAGATTGCAGTCAGCAGAAGCCTCCGTGGAGACCGAAAACGACGCGAACTCCACCCAGCAGACGCCGAAGTATTGCATCTACGATCCGAAGGCGTACGAAGCCGTACACCTGTCGGATCAAAGCCAGATGCCGTTGTATCTTGGTTTAAGGATTCAGACTAAAGATACGACGCGGGAAATTTGAAAGTACGCCGGTGTATCAGTAGATACGCCGGCGTACTCTCACTGTGGATCTGGCCCAGTGTTTTTTTCCGTTTTTCTTTTCTTAGGTCGTCGGATGCTGTGATCGAAGATAAATGGACATCACGGGACACTTTTTTTTGAATAAAGGTCCCAAACTGTCTTCTGTCATTTTTACAATGTACCCAATACCCATATCACATAATGGGTGAGGACGAGTTCTTTGGGTCCTCTTGTTAAAGGGGGCTTCCAGATTCTGATAAGCCCCCCACCCTTATTATAGGCTTACCTGTAGATAAAAGCAGTGTAACAGGATTTACAACCACTTTAAAGGAGTTTCACAACCATGTGTTACCACTGATCTTCCAGTTTTTTTTTTTAACCACAAGTACATGTTTTTCTTACAAAGAGAAGATCTTTTAGTTGGTTGATCTTTTTCTAATGAATGACAATTACCTGGACTATAAATGTACCTGGCCTATTTTGCTTCCTTGGTAAATTGAATCTTGATCAGGCTGTATTTACAGCACATCTAACCTAAGCAATATAACATTCATGTATTCATTTTCAAGAAGAAAGTAAATGGCATTCCTGGAAATAATACACCTTCTACCTACGTTTTGATTAATAAAGACTTATAGATGACTGAATGTTGTAAATATATGTTTCCTTGATTACATACTTCATCCTGCTTCCGTTGTTTTCTTCTCAGCAGACTTATATTTTGCAATTATACTTTAATTTGTATTCATATTCAAAAAGCAACTTCACAGTCCACAAAATCCCCTGCACATCGTCTTTCATATTGAAATAGTAAGCTTAAATCTGCGGTAACAAATGCAGCTTAATAATAGGGAATGTAAGTATGTTAGAAGCAAATTATACTGTATGTTTAGATTCTTATTTGGTAGTGATAAAACATTTTAGTATAGAAATGTTTACATTTCCATATAATTATAGAATATAAATAATACTCTCTGATGAATCACATCAAAGTGTATCTGCTGAAGTTGTGTAAAAATAATCACTATAGTTTGTATTAAGTATTTTGAACATTTCAAGAGTGCAGTTATTATTTATTTACTGTAGCTCTAAGCTTTGCTTCTCTCAAAGAACAAATGCTAGCTTGAAGTTCTAAGCCCCCATATACCCTTAACAGGACAGCTTGTTGCTTTGCAGGCACCTGTGGTCCTTCAAAAGTGCACCTCTGCAGGCATTGGCCATCAAAAATGCATGGGAATGGGCAAGGCTTTATGGCCAGTACAGACCACAAAGACACACTCCAGATCCATGCCAGTTGCGTTTCTACATGCATGTTTTTAACGCTTTGTTGCAAACAGGTGTGTTTTTGTTGCATTTTTTACATGTTCCAGTGCAGGAAAAATGCAGTACGTTCAGCATGGAACTGACCACACTGGAGTGAACTATACCATTGGAAGCCATATAACTTTCCATGCATTTTGATGCAAAAAAATAAATACATGTACTGCATGTGATGTGAACTGGCCATTCCTTTTTATATCTGTGTGCTGGTGCATGGAATCTATGTAGTTTTCATAGGTGTGCGCAGCCTATTGCATTAAGGTGTGCACCCCAAAGTTTAAACACATACTGTATGTGCCTTTCTGTTCAGCCTCAGCTGTACTGGACAGTGAATAAATGGGAAGCGCTCTGTGCCGAGCGGCTTCCTGTTGATCAACAAACTGAAGTTTACTATGCTTCCATTGTGAATGAACACAGTGAGTAAATGTGTTCACTGCATTCATTTAGAAAAGGAAGGTGCTGGCAAATTACATATTTACTGGCCCCTTCCCCTGCTCTCCATCCTGAAATATCCCCAGCAGCTGGGAAGAAACGAGGGAAGCCAGTAGCACTGCAGTGTTGAGGGGCCAACACAGGGGGAATCCCAGGCAGCAGGTGGAATCTGCATAACTCGTAGTAATTAGGACATGCTCAGGCACACCTGTCACACCCTCAACACACGCCTATGGTAGTTTTGCTGAAAGGGCTCATGAGACTCTTTTATACAAAAATAAAGTTGTTCTTTAAAGTGACGCAGTCAGCACAGGGTCCCTTTGCATATAAAAATGAACTGTAGTCTCTTTGCAGGTGTTCACCTATCTATCCACTTCCACTACCCTCTATGGTTTCTTGGTGATGTATGAAACAAATTACCATTGCAGGTATAAACCATAGGAATCAAGGGACAATGGTATGTGATTTATCTAGTACCAAATATACAAAAGGATCACATTTTCCATGATTTGCGAGAGCTACTGGTCTTTTCTGTGTTGCCCATTATTTTTTGCTGGCGTATTTGTGTTGATTCAAAACTGTGTAGCACACTACTTAATGTAAATGGGTAGTATTGATGTTATTGGTGCTTCTGCACTATATGCTTTACTTGTTTGTCTTTTTCTTCTTTTTTGGAGAGGCATTTTGCAAGCCTGTAGACCAGGGGACTCAAACTGATGGCCCTACAGCTGTTGTGGAAGTACAAGTCCCATCATTCCTCTGCCTGGGAGTCATGCTTGTAACTGTCAGCCTTGCAATGCCTCATGGGACCTGTAGTTTTGCAACAGCTGCAGGCCCACCCCTGCTGCAGACAGACACAAATCATCAGATAAAACTTAAAGATATTTTAATTCCGTTACATTCAGTATAGACCTGTGCCATAAGAGCATGTCCAAAATGCCCTCCTAGTCTTTTATTTCTCTGTTTTGTAACACACCTTGCACCTGTAATTTGATGCTGTTACCAGTAGTCACAGTATTGCTGTATCCATTTACTAAACAATGTATAAGACTTCCTTACACTCATCACGTGTGTTGAAATTGGATATTTAATTTGTAACAACTTATAAAACAAGTCCCTTCAATTATTTGTATTTCTGGTAAAATAATGTACAATAATGTAGTTGCACAGTGCTATTCCTTTTACTTTATCTTAGCTGCAGTGTCAGAAGGATTGATGATATTTGTTTAATGGAGTATCTGGTTGCAGTAGATAACAATACACATCCTAAACATGTAAATGCTTGGAGCATACATATCTTGACAGTGCATGTGCATGTTATTACTGTATCCCTAAGTGTATTCGGGCAAATTTGAATTACAGCTGTAATTTAATTGTTTTACCTTGTGCTTTTGCAAAAATTGCTGAATACAGTTTTCATGCAGTGAGCTCCTAGAAGTGCAATTGCCTAATGTATTTGACTTAATTTTGATATCTGTTTGTACACGACCTATTGATGTTTTGCTGTTGTGTTACCAGTAGGGATGAGCTTCGATCGTTCAAAAAAGAGAGCTATAATTGACCAAAGCCAGGGTGGCTTTGGCCAATTATGGCTCAGGGGGTTTAGTACACGCCCCACACTATAAAAGGCCGCCTTGTCTATTATATACTTTTTTTTTTCTTCCATGAGTTTTTATTAAAGTTGAATAAGACATACAAAGATATATCATTGCGCAAATGTTGTCAAAGGTACAGCATGAATTAACAAGTAGTTAATTTAAACATATGAACTTTTAATTTTCTACAACTAGCATATGGAGCCAAAATAATGAAACCCGCTAAACGTTTTATTGATAATTCAGCATCAAGAAGTATTTCTTACCACATGCAGAGTTAGATTAACTGATTTTATACATATCCTTATGCTATGTTAGGTTTTATTAATATAATTTGTTATTTATTATTTATTTCTTTTTTGGCGATATTATAGATTGTAGTTATAGATGTAGAGCGTAGCTCAAGAACAGGTATATAAGTATTGAGTCAGGGGGGTATGGAGGGAGGAAAGGGAAGGAGAAAATGGGGGGGGGGGGGTTCCAGACTATCCTCTCTCTCAAGCCACGCTGAAACAGATCAATAAAGAACTAGTTTGGGTTAAGAGCATAAGAAGTGGGTATGTTGGTCCTGATTTTCCTAGAGGATCATGAAAGGGACCAAAAAAGGTAGCAACAGGTAAAGTGTTATACTCATCCGTTGATCGCTTGACATGCCTCTGTTGTTTTAAAGTGTTGTCAACTGTACCATGTTGATGTAAATTTGGGTATCTTTTCATGTGAGATACTGATAAGTTCTTAAATGTTTTCTATATTGTTAATTCTACAATACCACTCCTCTTTTGTTGGGGCAGTTGGAGAGCTCTAATTGCAGGGTTGCAGTGTCTTGCTGTGTTTATCATGAACATTGTAAGTGATTTAAGATATCACTTTTTGAGAATGGTGGTATGGTGAAGCAGGTATATTGCAGGAGAGTAGTCTACATTATCAGATGTGACAGAGAGGATAGTGTCATGTTCTGTCTACCAAAATGTTTGCGTTACAGTACACGATGTGGAGCATTGGTCGGTTTATAGTGTCACATCGCCAACATTGTGTTAGGAATTGTTTGAAAGTTTGTTATCGTGTTGGAATACTGTCCTGCAGCCTAGTCTCTGAAGGGAGGGGATCATGCTCTGCTTCAGTATATCACAGTACATGTTGGCATTCATGGTTCTCCAAATGAACTGTAGCTGACCAGTGTCGGCAGCACTCATGCAGCCCCAGACCATGACACCCACCACCATGCTTGACTGTAGGCAAGACGCACTTGTCTTTT
Organism: Rana temporaria; assembly: GCF_905171775.1. Taxonomy (NCBI): domain Eukaryota; kingdom Metazoa; phylum Chordata; class Amphibia; order Anura; family Ranidae; genus Rana; species Rana temporaria. Next base: position 78,820,745 of record NC_053496.1, on the reverse strand, counting down.
GTATTCCTCACCTGGTTTCTGCCACACACGCTTGACACCATCTGAACCAAATACATCTTGGTCTCATCAGACCACAGGACATGGTTCCAGTAATCCATGTCTTTAGTCTGCTTGTCTTCAGCAAACTGTTTGCAGGCTTTCTTAAGCATCATCTTTAGAAGAAACTTCCTTTTGGGATGACAGCCATGCAGTCCAATTTGATGCAGTGTGCATCTTATGGTATGAGCACTGACAGGCTAACCCCCCACCCCTTCAATCTCTTCAGCTGGCAGCACGCATAACTCTATTTACCAAAGACAACCTCTGGATATGACACTGAGCATGTGCACTCAACTCCTTTGGTTGACCATGGTGAGGCCTGTTCTGAGTGGAACCTGTTCTGTATAACCACTGTATGGTCTTGGACAACGTGCTCAGCTCAGTTTCAGGGTCTTGGCAATCTTCTTATAGCCTAGGCCATCTTTATGTGGAGCAACAATTCTTTTTTTTCAGATCCTAAGAGAATTCTTTGCCATGAGGCGCCATGTTGAACTTCCAGTGACCAATCTGAGAGAGTGAGAGTGATAACACCAAACTGATAACACCTGCTCCCCATTCACACCCGAGACCTTTTAATACTAACAAGTCACATGACATTGGGGAGGGAAAGTGGCTAATTGGGCCCAATTTGGACATTTTCACTTAGGATTACATTACTCACTTTTGTTGCCAGTGGTTTAGACATTAATGGCTGTGTGGTGAGTTATTTTGAGGGGACAGCAAATTTACACTGTTATACAAGCTGTACACCCACTACTTTACATTGTAGCAAAGTGTAATTTCTTCAGTGTTGTCACATGAAAAAATATAATAAAATATTTACAAAAATGTAAGGGGTGTACTCACTTTTGTGAGGTACTGTACAGTCATAGGTAACCCTTGTGGAGGTTGGGTACATGGCTTTACAGAGGTACCATACAAAATCCAACAGTATATGGAAAATGTGCTGTGCAATTCATGCAGCCACCAGTATTTTATACTTCTGAACGTGGCATCACAAATATGTGTGCAGTAGATTTGAACTCCAGTTGTAAGTCCTGTTATTGTGTTGGAATCCCAAAAAAGATGTGCATCACAGTACAATGCATAATAGACACGTGCACACTGAAATATTTTTTTTCGGATTTTCGTTTTCGCCTGAAAAATACATTTATTTAGTTACTCCCGAAACTATGTTTTTCGTTGGAAATTGCATTCGTCCGAAAATTCAAACTGATTAAGGTTTAATCTGTCATTGAAGGCTTATGGTGTCTGACTGTCTATCGAATGTTCAAAGAAGATTCGATGGAGCAGCAAAACTGTATGGCGCTTCAACCATACTTTTCCGGTCGAATGTTCCACCTACAAGCTATAGTAGAATTCTAATGTTTTATGTGATAGTAGTGACAGCAATACATCCCTTGGGGTCTCATCGGGGAGGAAAGACAGTTTAGGGACCCTGTGTATCCTATCCACAATAAGATCCTGAGGCGTCAGCTCTGGCACTAGTGTGGAGAACAGAGTGTGAGCGTATTGCAGAAGCTGATTAGGAGGAACAGACTCAGGGACACCCCTTAGTTTGAGGTTATTCCTCCTGGATCTATCCTCAAGGTCTGAAATTTTGTCTTTCATCCAATTTATATCTTCACCCTGTGCTGTGTGGGCTTCTACCATCAAGTTGTATGATGAGGTAAATTCCTCCATTTCGTGTTCAACACTATCCACTCTATTGCCTATGGCCTGGACCTCCCTCTGACATTTGTTAATTCCTCTGACCATGTCAGCTTGTAGTGAGGATCTTAGGGACAGAAGCATGTCCTTCAGCACTGTGTCAGAGATGGGTTTATCAGAAGTGAAGAAGTCAGCTATAGGGTCTCCCTCATAATTTGCCTGGGCTGTGTTAGAGTACCGTGAGCCGCTTACCTCCATTTCAGGCTCTGTCTGCAGCCTATCCAGAGAGTTTCTCCTCTTTTTCGTTTTGGCTGGGCTTCTGGTGGAGGGGCTAGATGTCCCAGAGGAGGACTCACTGCATAGTATGTCCATGCGGGGTGACGTGGCAGGAATCCCGTGGCTCCCGTTCGTCTGTCCTGCCTTGTGAACTGGCTATTGTTCCCGAGCGTTGCCGCCATTTTGTTGTAGCCTGCGCGGCTCTGAGGGGAAATAGCTTGTGAGCTTCTGCAGCTGCTGCGGGTTTTTTCGGCGCCTCCTCATCCTCGGTAAGATCCCCGGGGTTCTGGCAGTATTATAGGCTCTATTTGTGCGGCAGATGGTGCCAGTGGACGCGGATGGCACCTGATTAACTCCGGCGGACGAGCGGAGCTCCTGAATTAAGCATCCATCTTGGAGCTCGGTCGCCACGCCCCCGTAGAATTCTAATGTTGTATGACACTAGTAATAATTATATTTATTAATTATTATTACTAGTCAACCAACAATTTTTCTATAGTCTATGGGCCAAGCATTTGACCGAAAATTTATGATTGCAGTGTCGTCCAGTTTAGCTGCTCCGTCAAATCTTCTTGGAACTATCAACAGACACCATAAGCCTTCAATGACAGATTCAACGTTGTTCGATGCTTTGTTGAATCTTCGTCATTCATGTTGAATTGTTAAGTTAGATCTAGCTATTTTACTGCTCCTCCACTTTGGTTACAATCAGCCAATAACATTCATCATCATCATTATTTTTATTTTACTTCTCCCACCCAATTCCAGCAGCAATCTTTTCTCTCTATAATGTCGAATCTTTTCTCTCTATAATGTCAAATCTTTTCTCTCTATGTAGAATAATCTTGGACTAATAGAGTTAAGGTTAGGCACATTCGACCAACGAAAACGAAAATAAAGCATTTATTTATGTCGTATCTTTCGGTTTTCGTATTCTGTGCGTTCGTTTTCGTTTGTTAAAACGATAACGAAAATACCTAAAATTCGGATGAAAATGCGTTCGGACGAAAACGAATGAACATGTCTAATGCATAATCAATGTTGGAATCAAAAAAGACATCCTAGTACCTCATTACAATACTGACCCCATATGCTGTACATTTGTTGGTATAGAAAAAGGAGAGAGTTTAATTCAATCAGCTATTTATCAGTTAATTTTGAAGTTATACCGAATAATTTAAACCAATTCGAATTTTATGTATATTCATTTAACCAAAAGCAATACATACTTCCTGAAATTGCTAATGTTTTTTTTTCTCCTGTTTTCTTTCCTTATGTGAGGGCCTATGCTTACCACAAATGTATGATTGATTTAAATAGATGTTGGTTTAGTAAGCATCCATAGATAATACTGAAGATCAAAAGTGTGTATGTATTTAGGATTCTTTCACTCACACCAATGCTGTCATCTATGATACAGGTTTCTTGAGGACATCATTTAGAGGTTGTCTTTGGCATCCTCTCATTTTCAGGTTAGGAGAACCTAATCAATCTTGAGTAACCTCTATTAACATGTCATACAATCTTTTATAGGGGATGCGGCTAGGTTCATATGCCTGAATGTTTTTTCTCTTACCTGGCACAGCACAATGATTATGTATTATACTCGTATTATGGCTGTTGACTAAGATCTATTAGTGGTTTAAAGCGCAAAAGAGCTATTTTAAGTCTAGGCAAATATTGGGTATGAATCAGTCTTCATCATGTGCAAATCATTCACCTCAGCATTTAGAATAGGATTATCTTCATAAGCACAGGGTCCATTTTAACTCTTAGCATATCTGTGCTTTCTGCCAAAAAAGCATGTTGGTTTGTAAGATTATAAAATATGAAACATTATCCCCTGCTTCGGTCATCTGCTTGCCAGCACAGAAAGATAAAGATAGTAAAATGACGATCTTTATGCCAAAGTGCGATAGTAAATTCAGAATAAGTTGTGACTTTTAGGCAGGACTCAAATAGCAAAGAATTACTCAAATTTCTGAGCATCACATGCAATTAATATGCTGTCTGTGAACTATTATGGGGTAATAATGAGTACCTCCAGCAGTTAGAGGAGCTTTTTGTTATTATACACATACATTTTACAATGTATAGGAAGTAATGATGATTTGGTAGCTATGAAATAACATAGCATACCCTGCAAATATTTTAGAGAAAAGTGAGCCATTCACATTGGCATTAGCATGGGTTTGCTATTTGCCACTTTTATAGATTGTGGCCTGCATGCACGTGTTATGTCCATGTCATAAAGACAGAGGGCCAGATACTCGTACGATCGCGTAACTTTGTGCGGGCGTAACGTATCTGATTTACGTTACACCTCTGCAACTTAGATGGGCAAGTGCTGTATTCTCAAAGCACTTGCTCCGTAAGTTGCGGCGACGTAGCGTAAATCGGCCGGCGTAAGCCCGCCTAATTCAAATTTGGATCAGGGGGGCGTGTTTTATGTAAATCTTCTGTGATCCGACGTGATTGACGTTTTTCCCGAACGGCGCATGCGCCGTCCATGGAATTTCCCAGTGTGCATTGCTCCAAAGTACGCCGCAAGGACGTCATTGGTTTCGACGTGAACATAAATGACGTCCAGCCCCATTCACGGACGACTTACGCAAATGACGTAACGTTTTCAAATTTCGACGCGGGAATGACGGCCATACTTAACATTGTTACGCCGCACTTACGCCACCATATAGCAGGGGTAACTATACGCTGGGAAAAGCCTAACGTAAACAGCGTAACTTTACTGCGTCGGCCGGGCATACATTCGGGAATTCGCGTATCTAGCTGATTTACATATTTCGACGCGTAAATCAGCGTACACGCCCCTAGCGGCCAGCGTAAAAATGCAGTTACGATCCGACGGTGTAAGAGACTTACGCCTGTCGGATCTAACAGATATCTATGCGTAACTGATTCTAAGAATCAGGCACATAGATACGACGGCACAACGCAGAGATACGACGGCGTATCTGGAGATACGCCGTCGTATCTCCACTGAGAATCTGGCCCAGAATGTTTTTAGATTAAACAGGCTGCATTAATAGGAGGATAAAACAGTGGCATATTTCTCAGTAGTTATATTGTACTCTTTAATGTACTTATTTTATGTAGACACTTCTATATGCTAAGGAGACAGAAACCTCTTTTGGTCAGAGCAATGTTGATTAGGGTAAGCCATGGTTTGAGGTCTGTGTTATATTTAGCGATTTATTGACTACATAGTCACGTGGGGGTGCCACTTATTTATTAAGGAAAGCAAAGTGGCACTTTAGTCCACATAGTCTTATGCCGATGGACTTTTTTAATCGAAAAAAAAAAAAACGATTGTGTGTGGGCCCCATCTGACTTTTTTCCATTGCTGTAAAAAAATAGAACATTTTTTAAATTTTTCTGATGGAAAAAAAAAAAACCGATAGGAAATTCTGATTTTGTGGAATTCCATTGGAGAAAAATCCATGCATGCTCAGAATCAAGTCGATGCATGCCCTTATTTTTTTTCGGCACGTTGTAGTGTTTTACGTCACCGCGTTTTGGGTGGTCGGAATTTAGTCTGATAGTGTGTAGGCAAGACTGATGAAAGTCAGCTTCATCGGAATTCCGACGGAAAATTCCATCGGATTTTATTTAATCGGAAATCCGATCAAGTGTACGCGGCATCACTTTAATTTTCTTGCACACCTGTTAATGCATGCTCTTCTGTTATTTGTTATGGTCATGATGCCAGAAAAGAAGAAACAAGCCAGTAACTCAGTACTGCCACCTACAGTATATTACCTAAGGCAACTTACTCAACATAATGAAGGTTTTGTTTCACTAAACATGGATTTATATAAAAAAAACAATATACAGCAGATAATTTATTTTGATAACTGTAAGCCGTAAACTTCTCTCAGTTTATAAAAACTAACCTTGTATAACTATAGTTTCTGTATAACAAATATACAAATGCAAAAAAATAAGAAAAGGCAAGAAAGTTGAGCAGTGCAAACTGAGAACATCAGTCATTATGCATTTAAAATCAATAGGCATCGTAAAGGAGTCATTATGTATGTTCCATTTATAAGTGATCTCTATTTCATTAAGTCAGTAGAGAAGTGATTATAGACACATTTTCCATTCATTTGCATACTGGTGCAAAATACTTCTGGTATATGCAAATCGAAGAATAGAATAGCTGATAATTTGAAGACTTTGTTTATCTAAGTAGTAAAAAAATAAACAAAAATTCTATTTTGTGCAGCAATTAGTAAAATGATGCTCCACAGTGTCTGTCTTCACTAACAAACTTAATTTGTAAATGTTAATAATTAGCATTCAGTGAATTGTTTCTTACTACTTTATAGCATTGGCTGTTTGAATTATGAAAAAAGAATTAAGCAATGAAAAAAAAATGAAAGTTCTTGCTCAAATTACAATTCCAGCAGACAACAGAAATACTGACCTTCATCTGCCTGTTAAGTAATCATTTTGGAGATATAGTAGAAGTGTAAAAACATGCATTTTAAGAACTGTATTTCTTTTATCCTCCTCCATAAATGTATACATTAAAAGTACTGGAAATCTGCTTTTAAGATGTTCGGAATAGATGAATTGCAGGAGGTCACAACATGAAACAAGCACATCCACTGTGATTCTCTGTGTACTACCTCTTTTGTTACAAGTCCTTGTGATAATCAACAAGTAGGAGGTCATGTTGCCTGACACAAATGCACCTTGAAAGCTAAGGTGATTTTGACTAATGGTTAGAAACCATTACATGCAGAGACACTAGATTCCTATTTGTTATTGGACATTGCACTTCAGTCTTCAAGGATGACCATACTGAATAAAATATTTTATTCTAAGTCTGATTCCTTCAAGAAATAGCTACAGTTACTTTGACTTCTGTAAAATATAACGACCATAGGAATATACACTTCTTAAACATGACATAATTTCTTCAAAATAGAATTGCAGAAGTGAATTGGGGTGAAAATCCTGACATTCATTTAGTCTAGCATTTAAAGTGGTTGTAACCCTAAACATTTTTTTTTCCTTTAACACATGTTAAACCGCATAGTGCTTGTGTGGTGTCATTTGTCTCTTTGTATGCTTTAAAAAAACTGGTTGATCCTGCTTGTTTCGGTGTCTCCCTTTGTAAACTGACCACAATAATACGTGCCTTAGGCCCCATACACACGAGAGGATTTATCCGCAGATACGGTCCAGCGGACCGTATCCGCGGATAAATCCTCTCAAAGATTTCAGAGGATTTCTATGCGATGGCGTGTACACACCATCGCATTGAAATCCCCGCTGAAATCCTCTGCCGATGACGTGTCGCGCCGTCGCCGCTATTATGACGCGGCGACGGGCGCGACGCTGTCATATAAGGAATTCCACGCATGCGTCAAATCATTACGACGCGTGCGGGGAATCCCTTTGGACGAATGGATCCGGTAAGTCTGTACAGACGAGCGGATCCATCCGTTGGAATGGATTCCAGCAGATGGATATGTTGTGCAGCACAACAAATATCCGATCTGCTGGAATCCATCCCAGAGGAGATTTCTCCGCGGAAACAGATCCGCTGGCGTGTACACACCATAGGATCTATCCGCAGAAACCCATTTGCTGGGATTTATCTGCGGATGGATTCTATCGTGTGTACGGGGCCTTCGTCATCCTGCTGCTCTCCTCTCTCCCCTCACTCCCTGCCTGTCAGCTCAGTCCGTGTGTCAGCCATCTCTTCCCTGCCCCTCCCCTCTCGCCACTATAGATGTACTAGTGATAAAACATGTAATCCCCTCTTACATGCAGATTTAATGTGTAGTATCTGTAGTTTTTAAAATCGATTCTGCAAAATATCTACTTTACAGCACTGCTGGATGCTCACGTGACCTCCTACCACTCTCTTCCGCTCCTCCCGGTTGAGATCAGAGGGGAAACATAGCCCCTACCACTGTATTGCTCGTTTTAAGAAAGGAGAGTGCCGGCAAGTCACAAGAGTGTCCAGGGGTGCTGTAAAATAAGGTATTTTGCAGAATCTTTTTTTTTAAAAACTACAGATACTGCACATTAAATCTTCATGTAATAGAGGGGATTACATGTTTTATCGTGAGCAACTTTACAACTACCTTTAGTAGGCTATAATTTAATTATAAGCATAGTCAACTCAACTGTATGTCGACTTATGAAGCCCCCTCATAAACAAAACAAGGCTCCTTCTCACCAGCAAACCATTATCTCAGCATGGACTTTAAGTAAGATAATTTTCCATGTAATATCAAACTGGTCTTTAAGGTGAAAGGTGATTTTTACCTCCAGTAAAAAAAAAGCTCTAAGGCTGGGTTCACACTAGGGTTGTCGGTATCGGGACCGATACTGAGCATTTGCGTGAGTACTTGTACTCGCGCAAATGCTCCAGATGCCTTTGCTGGTATCTTGGATGGGCGGAGTCAGCGGGCAGAGAGTGGAAAGCAGGCAGAGCGGCGGAGAGCAGAGCAGAGCGGGTGGAAAGAGTCCTCGGTAAAGTAATCTGTGACATTTCTCCTAATCCAGAAAGTTTGCAGGGTGTGTTCTGCTGTTCAGCAGATTCTGTAGATGACTCAATGCTGGGAGGGAGGGAATTTTGATCAGCACTGTGAACGACCCAGGGGGAGGGGAGAGCTGGGAGGGGGGGTCCTGCCTTTCTCTGGTGAATAATTAAAAACTGTAGGAGGGCAGGATGTGAGCTCAGAGAGAGAGTGCTGTGCAACAATATCGCCTTTTTCCCTGGAATCACCTGAACTGCAGTGCCACCCACTGACAGCTCTTAGGTATTGCAAGTAATATAGTGCTTAATAGAAGTGTATAATCCAGTCTTTTTTAACTAAATTGAAGTGAGGGAGGAACAAGGAATATAAGGTTAGTGATATAGCTGGTAGCAGAGTTGTGGATGGCTTTGTAAATTGTTGTTAGTATTTTGAATTGTATTTGTTGGGTGAACAGAAGCCAATGAAGGTATTAGCAGAGAGGGGTAGCAGACTCTAAATAGTTGGTAATGTGGATGAGTCCAGCAGCAGCATTCATGATAGACTGAATGGGGATAGCCTAACTAAAGGTAATCCAATGAGGAGGGAATTTGCCTTAGCCAGGGTAAGAGATAACCTAAGAGGGAATTAGAAACTATGTAGTGTCAATGGTTAAGAAGGGGTGTATTTTTTTAGATGTTGAGGAGGGTGAGGCGGAAAGATTTGGACAGGGCTTGGATGTGGGGCCGAAAGGAGAGTTCAGCATCTAGAATTACATTTAGCACCCTGGCTTGCGGGGACGGACTGATAGTTGTGACATTGATCTTAACAGAGAAGTCAGAAAAAGGGGCACGCAAGGGAGAAAATATTAGGTCAGTTTAGGATAGATTGAGTGTGACTTCCAGACTGATATGTCTGTCAGTAAATTAGTGATGTGTGAGGAGACTGATGGAGTGAGATGAGAGGTAGAAAGATAGATTTGGGTGTCATCAGCATAGAAACAGAATTGAAAGCCATGGGAGGCTATCGGCTCACGAGGAGAAGGTGTAGATAGAGAATAGGAGAGGTCCAAGAATCAAATCTTAGGGTACCCCAATGGAAAAATGAAGACAGAGCAGGAGGTAGAATTGTAAGTGACATTGAAGGTGCGGTAGGGTAAGTAGGATGAGAACCAACAAGGAGTACAGTCATGGATACCAAAGGAGTGGAGCTTTTTGGGGTGGAGGGGATGGTCAAATGTTTTAAATGCTAATGATAATCATTTAACTGTACTTGATAGTGTACTTAAAGCGGGATTCCACCTGCAAATTATTTTTTTTTTTAAAAGTCAGCAGCTACTTACAGTGTAGCTGCTGACTTTTAATAAGGACACTTACCTGTCCTACTCACCCGCGCTGATGGCCCCCCCCCGATGCCGATCCCTCGATCGGTGCAGGTCCCACGCCGCCATTCACACTAAGGGAAACAGGCAGTGAAGCCTTACGGTTTCCCGGGACACATTAAATTCGGGAAAAGGGTGTAAATCCCGGTAATGTCCCAGGAAATTCGGGACAGTTGGCAACTATGCAGGATGTGGACAAGGAGTGCATGAGTGTTAAAAGCAAGTGGCTGGTTGACACTTTCAAAAAAAATCACACAGGTGCTAAAGAGAAAGTACTGCAAAGATACAGACAACACACTGAAATCAGGAAAGAAATAAACAATTTCCTTGCAGCAATGGGGTGTTGGATACACAAAACAGTAGGAACACACAGAGCCACACAGGAAAAACACAGGTGCTGATAACAAGAGGCTGACTAAAACTCACAGGGAAACACAATGATGCAGATAAGCAGGAGCTAACTGAATAGCAGAATGGTAAAGGAAGACTGGATGCTGGCGGGAGTGCATGGGGTCACTGAAGCAAGATACAGACTGAGGCACATGAGGATCAAATGAGCACACTCTGAGTCAAAGGCTGAAATACACAGGGAATTCAAGGCTGGAATGACTGATGAAACTGAGAAATGCTGGGACACTGAGATACACAGGATCTAGATACAGGCTTAAAGCAGAACTTTTCTTCCCCAAAACAATACAGTAGATGCATTGTGCATGTGAACGAATCACAACCCCACTGTCATTTTATTTGTATCTTACCTCATTTAGCTGTAAAAAGCAAGTTTGTGTGTCTGTGATGTCCCTCCTTCTGCTTGCTGAATTTCAAAGTTCTCTGACTTCTTTTTCCTTCATTTACCAATCCTGATACATGTTTTATCATGCTTTGAGCCTTTGGAGTTTCAGGACAGGTTATGGAAGTCACTTGTAGCAGTTCTGGGAGTTGATGTGGGTGGGTCCAAGTGCAGATCACTCTTCATTCTGCAAAGCAGGTGTAAGGCAACCATGTAGCAAATTGGATGCAGATTTTCCGCATCCAATTTGCATAGCAGGAGATTGTCACTGGCTCTCTATGGAGCCGGTTCACACATCTCCCCAGTGGCTTCAGTGTGAATTGCACAGGAGTCCTGTGCGTCTTTTGGTCCAACTTCAGCCAAAAATTTGGGTCTGAAATCTGACCTGAAATGGTTAATGGGGATGCACCGGACTCCTGCTGTGAGTCGGAGAATGCTGTAGTGTGAACCCAGCCTTAAAGCAGAGGTCCACACAAAAAGTGAACCATCCCCCCCTCCGGTGTCACATTTGGCACCTTTCAGGGGGGAGGGGGTGCAGATACCTATATAATACAGGTATTTGCACCCACTTCTGGGAATAGACTCCGCCCCTCCCCCCCCCACTATCTTCTGAAAAACACACTGGTACCAGGAGAGAGCGGGGACCAGTGAGGATGGGCCGCACTACTTGCGTATGCGCAGTAAGGAACCGGGCAGTGAAGTCGCAATGCTTCACTTCCTGATTCCCTTCACCAGGGGCAGCCGAGAGACGAGCGATTGATCGGCTTTGGCTGCCGACATCACGGGCACGCTGCACAGGTAAGTGTCCATTTATTAAAAGTCAGCAGCTGCAGTATTTGGAGCTGCTGGCTTTTAGGCTGCATTCACACCTAGGCGTAGACGATTTGTGGCGTTTTTTACCGCGATTTGCTGTGACAAATTGCAGCGTTTTTTACCGCGATTTTCCGTGACAAAACGCGCCGTTTTTAACCGCGGTTTTGTATAGGTCATTGTCGGGTATGGAGAACGCCGAAGCCGCCCGATATGCCGCAACAAAAAAGGGTCCAGGACTTGTTTGAGCTTCAGGCGTTCGGCGTTCGGCGTGGAGATGTGAACCATCTCCATAGAGAATCATGTTATTTCCCCCCTCCAGCGTATTGTAGCATCACACTTCAGGCGTTTTGTCGCCTAGGTGTGAATGCAGCCTTAATATTTATTTATTTTTCCGTGGGACCTCCGCTTTAATGTGTCATTCCTGTCTTGCAGCATGCCAAAGAATAATAGCTTACTGCAAGTCCACAGAGGAAGGACGATAATGAATGTGTTTTCTTCATATGTAAATAAATCAGATCACAAAGAGTAGGGGTCTGGGAGGGTGGGATCTGAGGGGTGGGACTCTCCCTAGTTACACTAGTCAGCATATTTAAGAGATAGATGAGGTTTATTGTCATTGTACAAAACAAATTCACAATGAAATTACATTTCTACTCCACACATTATTCATACACTACAATCATCAACTACACATTTGCAATACACAGTTAATTATACCACAATTAAAATTCCCATTTAAAAACATGACAACGTTGGTAACATAAAATGAATGACCACTTTCATTTCATTTGTGCATTAAAAGCTTTAATAGAAAAAAAAACGATCCTTAAATCTATTTGTCCTTGCTTTTATCATCCTAAAACATCTCCCAGATGGCAATACTTAAAAAATAAATAAAAAAGCTAGTCTGGTCTCATTATTTTTATCATTATTTCATCAAGAGAAACAAGTTCACACCCTACAATTTTCTGTGCTTTTTTAACCACTCTCCTTAACCGATGTACATCAGCTCAATGGCACAGCTGCACAAATGGGCTTACCTGTAAAACGCAGGCCAGTGGGTGCTTGCGCCCGCCGCGTTAGTATGCTCATGGGTCCTGCAGACTCTATGTTCGCTGGTGGCCCACAATCGTGACATGGAGAGGCAGAACGGCAAGATGCCAATGTAAACAAGGCATTTCCTGTTCAGCTCACGCAATTGTCAGTTAAAGTGGCGCAAATAGTGCTCTGGTCAGGGGCTGAAATGGTTAAAGCATTTTTATGTGCCCACGTACAACTAGGATACCAAACTAGAATACAATAGTTTAGTATGCTCTTAAAGGGGTTGTAAAGGTACATATTTTTTTCCTAAATAGCTTCCTTTACCTTAGTGCAGTCCTCCTTCACTTACTGTATCTCATCTTTAGATTTTGCTTTTAAATGTCCTTATTTCTTCTGAGAAATCATCACTTCCTGTTCTTCTGTCTGTAACTCCACTACTTAATGCAAGGCTTTCTCCCTGGTGTGGAGTGTCATGCTCGCCCCCTCCCTTGGACTACCGGAGAGTCAGGACACTCTCTACATTTTAGATAAAGGAGCTGTGTGTTAGTGGGCGTCCTGACTCTCCTGTAGTCCAAGGGAGGGGACGAGCACGACACTCCACACCAGAGAAAAAGCCTTGCATTACTGTGTGGAGTTACAGACAGAAGAACAGGAAGTGAGGATTTCTCAGAAGAAATAAGGACATTTAAAAGCAAAATCAAAGGATGAGGTAAGTGAAGGAGGACTGCACTAAGGTAAAGGAAGCTATTTTGGAAAAAAAAAAATTGTACCTTTACAACCCCTTTAATGGCAGAACAGTAGAAGGTCTCTAGTACCTTATTTTCCAAGCCACTCTTCCTGAGGTGTCTCAGAAAATATATGTTGTTGTGATTTTCAAAATATGGCTTTGACATTCATTGTCCATGATAAGTTTTCAGAAATGCAAGTTCCCAAAAACATATACGTTGGGACCCTCTCCACACACACACACACACACACCTTTAAAATAAAATGCTGCTACTTCATGCCTGTTCTTTCTAAATTCTATGATCAATTACTTTGTTTTCCCTATATTTAGAGGCAGATTGTTCTCTGTACACCATTCTACTATCCTATCAGCCTCCTTCCTGTATGGCTCCTCATCATCTCTAGTGCCACAGATTTTGGTAGTGTCGTCTGCAAATTTGATAATACTATTGGTCTCATAATAGGAGGTACAATCATAGGTATATAGTGTATAAAGAAAGGGACTTTTCTGGAAAAGAAAATGTCCCAAAACAAATGGTATTTAACCACTTCATTACTGGGCACTTAAACCCCTTCGTGCCCAGACCAATTTTCAGCTTTCATCGCTGACGCATTTTGAATGACAATTGCGCGGTCATACAACACTGTACCCACATTATATTTTTATCATTTTTTTCCCACAAATAGAGCTTTCTTTTGGTGGAATTTGATCATCTCTGATCATCTTTTTATTTTTTGCGCTATAAACAAAAAAAAGACAGAAATAAAAAAGAAAACACAATATTTTTTACTTTTTGTTATAATAATATCCCAATTTAAAAAAAAAAAATGTTTTCCTCGTATTCTTCTACATATTTTTGTTAAAAAAAAATCACAATAAGCGTATATTGATTGGTTTGCGCAAAAGTTATAGCGCCTACAATAGGGGATAGATTTATGATTTTTTGTTTACTAGTAATGGCGGCGATCTGCGTTTTTTTTGTCAGGCCTGCGATATTGCGGCTGACGTATCGGCCACTTTTGACACAATTTTGGGACCATTCACATTTATACAGCGTTCAGTGCTATAACAATGCACTAATTACTGTATAAATGTGACTGACTGGGGGAGGTGACCGATGCTGTGTCCCTATGTACAAGGGACACAGATCGGTCTCCTCTCTCCCTGACAGGACGTGGAGCTCTGTGTTTACACACAGAGCTCCACGTCCCTACTGTCACCGCCGATCGCGGGTACCTGGCAGACATCGCGGCCGCCAGGCACGCGCATCGGCTTCCCAGCGATGCGCCAGGCACAGTGTTTCCCCGCTGCGCGCCCCCAGCAGTGCGCACAGGGAATGTAAACAACAGGACGTCCAGGGACGTCCACCCAGGACTTGAGAGCCGCGCTGTGGACGTCTTTCATCTATAGCGTGGGTCTCAAGTGGTTAAAAGATATACTAAAACTCAGGCAATCTTGTCCTTGCATCTATTTTAATTTTGCTTATACTGTACAGGGCTTGACAAATTTGCTTGGAACCTAGGTGCCAGCTGAAAAAGTTAGGAGCCAGGAACGCGCCCCGTCCCGCCAAGCTTGCGTGCAGAAGCGAATGCATACATGAGTAGTGCCCATATATGAAAGCGGTGTTCAAACCACACATGTGAGGTATCGCTGCGATTGGTAGAGCGAGAGCAATAATTTTAGTCTTAGACCTTCTCTGTAACTCAAAACATGCAACCTGTAGAATTTTTTAAACATCGCCTATGGAGATTTTAAAGGGTAAAAGTTTGTCGCCATTCCACGAGCGGACGCAATTTTGAAGCGCGACATGTTGGGTATCAATTTACTTGGCATAACATTATCTTTCACAATATAAAATAAATTGGGCTAACTTTACTGTTGTCTTATTTTTTATTTAAAAAAGTGTATTGTTTCCCAAAAAGTGTGCTTGCGCTGCGCAAATACGGTGTTACAGAAAGTATTGCAACGACCACCATTTTATTCTCTAGGGTGTTAGAATCAAAAATATAGATAATGTTTGGTGGTTCTAACTTCTAAGTAAAGGGAAGGAAATGGAAACAGGCAGGGAAGCCCCATTAGCATTGCTGGTTGTCTTGTCATACCAACAGCCACCACAAGAGGACACCATATTCCATAAGGAACCATAGGACTGCAGAAGGCCTCAATTGCCGGCCGGCGCAGCCCAATGCGATCGCAAAGGGGGTGCGCATGGAAACAGGGTACCCCAGCTGTGCCGCCCCAGGCGCAAGGTCGCTCATTCTAGTCGCAATTGTGACCTAGCGCCCGGGGTTTGTCGAGCCCTGCTGTAGCACGTAAAGTAAATATAAATATATATGTGCCTTTTGTTTTCAGCTAATAGATGAACTGTAGTCATTTTTAGATTTGTTTTGTGAGCACTTCTTATCAGCAATATTGCCAGTTTATCATTAATTTCATGTTCACATACAGTATACATCACGGAAACTTCAGTGTTCCCACCAGTATAATAATTTTATACAGCTTGTAGGAAACATGTGTTTTCCCAGGAGATCCACATAACCATTGTCACCTAAATCTACTACATCAGAGCAATCTAAAAAAATAAAATAAAAAAACTGGCTTCATCTCAGCTGTTTAGTAAATGTCACTTTAATTTTTTTTAAATCACATGGTAGACCAACTTTACCTTGAATACTTAAATTGAAGTCACTGTGAACGTGTAATTTGTATAGAAGTAGCTGTGGGACTCTACTATAAAATACTGTTGCAGTCTGAATCTTTTATCTTGGAACAATCACTAGGGAATACTTGACAGTTGAATTCACTAAAGTAATACACAAAAGGAATACAACAGACAAACTTAAAATATTTTCATTCTGTCTAGTACTATTAAATCTTTCAAAGCATTGGCAAGTACGGTATATAGCATAAGAGGGATTTCTTACATGCCTGCCGCTACAGGCTAAAGAAACATAAAATGCTGTAATTCATCAGTTACAGTGTAAACATAATTTAAAATATACTGTATGTCTACTGTACAATTCTCCCAGGTCCTCTAGCAGAATAAAACAATAGAGAACACTTGCCCTGGCCTGAAAGTTCTTTTGTAACCCGCTCTAGCCTCCACCAACCATAAAAGTCAGACTACGGCCGACTCTTCTCCATGCAGCACTACCTCACCCTGTTCCCCTGCCCTGTCCAGGGCCTCTGCACAGCTGACTATATCTGCATTCTGGTGGGGTATCTGGCTCCCATACCCAACTGCCTATAGCTCTTACCCTCATGACCTTTATATGGGCACTGACAACACCCATGACATCACTACAGGAAGGAGAGCTATCACTTGCTTGAAACTTTTTCCCTTTACCACATTATGTATGAGAACATATTGGGGCCAGCCAGCTAACTGTACCTGCGTACAGGCTTGTTCTGTTGAAAAACAACAGATTAACTGGTCAGATCACCAGAAGTAAAAAAAAGGAAAAAAAAGCTTAAAGAATAATGCTAATGCAGCCACCACATCTAAAATTTGGTAAGCTGCAATATAATAAATGTTTGCTTTGGGGTTTATTGGTGCTTTAAGACCAACCTTTACGTAAATATTAAACATGGTTATTTAAATTTCTATATTGTTGTATACATTTTATGTAAGCTCTAAACCAGGGGTCTTCAAACTATGGCCCTCCAGGTGTTCAGGAACTACAATTCCCATGATGCCTAGTCATGTCTGTGAATGTCAGTGTGTAACAATGCCTCATGGGATGTGTAGTTCTACAACAGCTGGAGGGCCGTAGTTTGAGGATCCCTGCTCTAAACTAAACCTAACTAAAAGAAAAAAAAAATGTTATGAGGCGAGACTGAGATCACTAAATACAGACAATTAACTCTATACCTACTTCTATTCTGACAGCCGGACTCAGTACTGTCAAAATACACTAATCAATGGCTGCCAGTTGGGTACAGCCAGAGATCGATAAAGGTTTTCCAATTTGTTTGCATTACAAACAGCTAGAGAGGTAAATGTGTAAATGAAAATGTAATTAATTTAATCACAGACGAGCATTAAATGCTTCTTGTCACACTTATTTTGCTAGAAAGCTACTTAGAACCCCCAAAACATTGTGGGCCAGATTCACAAAAGAGATACAACGGCGTATCGCCTGATACTCCGTTGTATCTCTGTGATCCGCCCGTCGTAACTATGCGGCTGATTCATAGAATCAGTTACGCATAGATAGCCCTAAGATCCGACAGGTGTAATTGACTTACATCGTCAGATCTTAGGATGCAATTCTAGGCCGGCCGCGAGGTGGTGATTCCATTGCGGTCGGCGTAGAATATGCAAATGACTAGTTACGGCGATTCACGAACGTACGCTTTACCCGTCGCTCTAAATTTACGTTGTTTCCGTCAAGATATGCCACGTAAAACTAAAGCTGCCCCCTAGGTGGTGTAACCCATGTTAAGTATGGCCATCGTTCCCGTGTCGAAATTTTAAAATTCACGTCGTTTGCGTAAGTCGTCTGTGAATGGCGCTGGACGCCATTTACATTAACGTCAAAACCAATGACGTCCTTTCGACGTCATTTAGCGCAATGCACGTTGGGTAATTTGACGGACGGAGCATGCGCAGTACGTTCGGCGTGGGAACGCGCCTAATTTAAATGGTGCCCGCCCCATTTGAATTAGGCGGGCTTGCGCCGAGCGGATTTACATTACACCGCCGCAAGTTTACAGGTAAGAGCTTTGTGATTTAGGCACTTACGCTGTAAACCTGCGGCGGTGTAACGTAAATGGGATACGTAACGCCGCCGCAGCGTAACGTATTTGTACCTGAATCTGGCCCTGTATTTTTTAAAAAGAGGCTGTAGAGAATAAAATAGTGGGTTTGCAATTTTTTTATGTCATGCGGTATTTATGCATCAGTTTTTCAAACGTCCATTTTTGGGGAAAAATACACTTTAATGAATTTCAGTGCATATAAACACAATATAATATCCAATTTTTGCTAAAATATAAAATATACATTTTATATAAAATATAAATATAAAATATTTTTTATTTTTACACTGTCTTTCATTTTTTAACAACTTTATCACTATCAACATCCCTTGTGATAACATGGGCAGCAATAGGTACTCTTTACTGAGAGATCTAGGGTCTATTAGACCCCAGATCTCTCATCTGTTCTTTAAAGCATCAGATCAAACCAAGATCGGTTTGATCTGATGCTTTCACAGGCTGGTAACAGTCTGTTTACATTAGACCAAAACTGGAAGTGACAAAATACTTAGACCATAGATTTGATCCGGGACGTTGCAGTCCTTGGTCAGCGTGCTGGGACGGGAGGGCCCCCCCGCCACCTGTAAAATCAATCCAGATGCCAATTAGCCGCTAGGAACATGTTTACATTTAAAGGCCATTGCCAGCTGAAAAAAATAAGATATTGGGATTAGGGATGAGCCGAACAACCCCCAGTTTGGTTTGCATAGGATGCATTAAGGTTAAAAAAACGGAGGGTTTACAACCCCTTGACAACGAATGAAAATTTTTAATGAGCATTTTTTCCATAGACGAAGAAGAGGAAGCTTTTAAAGAGGAAAAAAACACTGATGAGAAATTTACAAAAACGAATGCTTGCAGTATATGTTGCAGCTGTGCATGGTAGCCAATCAGCTTCTAGCTTCAGCTGGTTAAATTAAGTTTTGGCAATAAAACCTGGAAGCTTATTGGTTTTTATGCAGAGCCAGATTTTGCACTCTCCTGTTTTAGTAAATAAGCGACAAAATACTTAGACCATAGATTTGATCCGGGACATTGCAGTCCTTGGTCAGCGTGCTGGGACGGGAGGGCCCCCCCGCCACCTGTAAAATCAATCCAGATGCCAATTAGCCGCTAGGAACATGTTTACATTTAAACGGAGGGTTTACAACCCCTTTAATGATTTTAGGGCTCCTTCTCTCAAAGAAAGTCTATTGGTTGGCCAACTCATTGTAAACAATGCATCCCCTATGTTGCTTATGTTTAACAGTTGTTGAGAGTGAAAGTGAGAGGCAAAGTAATTACACTAATCACTGAGAACCCCCCTCTAATGACTAATTTCGAGATTTCTATATTTAAAACAATAACAAACATATGGCACAGAAAACTTGTAATTGTTAAAATAACATAAAAGTTACTTTATGGTTAACAATTGAGCAATAATTCCAAACAGATGTTCATAGAACTTACACAATATTTTCTCTTTATAATAAATGTATTCCCAGAATCCATAAACTAACCCCAGTTTTTAACAGGAGGCATATTTGGTTGCCTGAACATATCGTTCTTTCTTTTCTAGCAAGCCATGGAAACTCATAGTCCTGGGGATCTCTTTATGTAAATATCAACTTTCCATTAACCAAGCACAAACATTTATTTATTACATTTCCCTTATTACGTCCTTTGACTCTCTGTACAGCTAGATTACACATTTAAATACACAACTGCAAGGACAACAGTTAGTTGTAAAGTGAAAAGGTTGTGTTTTAACATTTATGACTTGAAATTAAGCAGATGTCTTATGCTTTCTGACTATTGTTTTTCTGCTGAGAGGTAAGTGCATAATAAAACAGCTAGTAATTGTCTCACATATAATTTTAGCACTGGTAAGAACTCAGGGAAATATGCCTATGTTTGACAATAAAATATCCTTGCTTAAAGTACGTCTGATGCCTATTTGTTTTTACTTTCGGAGTGATAAACAGGCATTTTCTGGACAAAAGCAATGCACTGTCAATCTAAAGGGCTGTGTTCCAAGCTATGCATGGCTATTAAAGAGGAAGTAAACCCAACTTTTTTTCTTGGAAAACACCACCTGCAAGACAAAGGCATAATGAGTTAGTATGCATAGCATACTAGCTCATTATATAATACTCACCTCCGATCGAAGCCCCCACAGCCGTCCTCGTACACCGCTCGGGCAGCCGACATCTTTCCCAGGGGTTACTTTTGGGTATCGTGGATCCAGCGCTGTGATTGCCTGGAGCAACGATGACGGTTCTCCCGCACATGCGCGCGGGAGCCGCTAGTCATGGCACGGGCTCCTTTAGGAACGGCACGATCGCTGTTGCTAAATTGCGCCAGCTGTCTATGGCGCATGCGCCGTAGAAATTGGCACCGGTAATTTCTATAAATATCTCCTAAACTGTGGAGGTTTAGGAGATATTTCGAGCACCTACAGGTAAGCCTTAATTTAGGCTTACCTGTAGGTAATGGTGGTTGTTACATATTCTTACTAGCTTGTTTCAGATTGTAGATGAAGATGGAACCTTGGTAGATATGCTCATCCCTATTTGCAGCTAATGGCAAAAATGCAGCAGCATACCAAAGATAAAGGCTATAAGACCATCTCCAAACAGCTTGATGTTCTTGTGACTACATTATCAATTGTTATTAAGAAGTGTAAGGTCCATGAAAGTATAACCAACTTCCCTAAATGTGGCCACAAGAGGAACATTGACCCAAGATTGAGAAAACAAATTATAGTGGGAATGGTAGACAAAGATGAAAAGAACATTTTTTAAGAGGGTTACAATGTTGAAAGGAAAACATAAAAACAGCAAAATTTTGCAAAAAATGAAAATTTTTAATGAGCATTTTTTCTATAGACGAAGAAGAGGAAGCTTTTAAAGAGGAAAAGAACACTGATGAGAAATTTACAAAAACGAATGCTTGCAGTATATGTTGCAGCTGTGCATGGTAGCCAATCAGCTTCTAGCTTCAGCTGGTTAAATTAAGTTTTGGCAATAAAACCTGGAAGCTTATTGGTTTTTATGCAGAGCCAGATTTTGCACTCTCCTGTTTTAGTAAATAAGTCCCACTACGCACTGTGAAACATGGAGGAGACTTAGTTTAGGGGTTGTTTTGCCGCATCTGGCATGTGGAAACTTGAATTTCTACAGAGCACAATTAATTGTTAAGGAACAAAACACACTGGGGGTTATTTACTTAAACTGGAGAGCAAAAAATCTGGTGCCGGTTTTATTGGCAAATGCCAAAGCTTAAAGAGTATCTCCACTTTTGTTGAGAAAAAAAACATTGCTCTCTGGGTGATCTATGTACATTGTAAGGATTATAACATCCTTTGTTGCAGACTCCTACTCCTTCTACAAGTCAAATTTGTGACAGTTGGAGCATTGTGCTCAAGAATAATGGGCAGATTTGCCTGTTAGCAGTTGCCGAAGTTTCATTGACAGAAATCTGTCACATCTACAGAAATCTTTGCAGTGATTGACTTTAAGCCCTGGTTCACACTGGGCTGCGGGAGTGAAGCCGTGCAAGTCCAGCTGAACTCGCACGGCTTCACTCCCGCTGGCAGTCCCGATTTCGGCCGCGATTTAAGAGACATCTGTGTAGGTTTCTGTAACTACTTTTTGAAATCAGTGCAGCGTCGCAGATGCGGCGTCGCACTGATTGGGACGGTGTCATTGCCGACAATTGCCGGCAAATGCCGCCGATTTGAGATGCGATTTCACATGTGAAATCGCATCTCAAATCGAAACAAATCGTACCCAGTGTGAACCTGGGCTAAAGGTTGTGCAACAAAATATTAGGTTAAGAGTCTCATAATTTTTGTCCATGCCATTTTAATTTGTTTAATTTTCTTTAATATTCTGTTGAATCAAAAAGCAACAGCAAAGTTTGATTTACATTATATTTGGAATAGACAATGATGGATGCCAATAATGTGCGCACACACACACATGAATACTGTATTATTATTCATTGTAAGTGCATCCATTACCACGTGAAGACCACACTTTAATTATTTTCAGTTTTCAACACTGTGATACTTGAGTAACAATTACTCAGTCATGCAATCCTGTATCTAATTTAATTATATATAATATTTTTGAGACAGATAAGAGTTTTCTTTTTTGGGTATTTAATCACTATTGGGTTGTATGTTATTTTGTGTCTGTGAATGTTAGTCTACAAACTGTAGTATACATATTTAAGATTTACCAAGCCTGATATTCTGACCGCACAACAACCCTAAAATGACCAATTTTTGCAAAGTAGACCCCCCAGATATTTAGTAAGAAGCATGGTGAGTTTAAAAAAAAATTGGAATTTGAAAAATAAATAAAATTTGATTTCATTTAAAAAAATAAGTAATTTTACCAAGTTATTTGCACACACAATATGGGCATACTTAAAGCGGGAGTTCACCCATTTAAAAAAAAAAAAAAATCTCCCCTTAGCTTCCTGCTCGTTCGGTCTAGGGGAATCGGCTATTTATATTAAAATATGTGCAGTACTTACCCGTTTTCGAGCTGCATCTTCTCCGTCGCTTCCGGGTATGGGTCTTCGGGAGCGGGCGTTCCTTCTTGATTGACATTCTTCCGAGAGGCTTCCGACGGTCGCATCCATCGCGTCACTCGTAGCCGAAAGAAGCCGAACGTCGGTGCGGCTCTATACTGCGCCTGCGCACCGACGTTCGGCTTCTTTCGGAAAATCGTGACGCGATGGATGCGACCGTCGGAAGCCTCTCGGAAACCTGTCAATCAAGAAGGAACGCCCATTCCCGAAGCCCATACCCGGAAGCGACGGAGAGGATGCGTCTCGTAAACGGGTAAGTACTGCACATATTTTAAAATAAATAGCCGATTCCCCTAGTAATAACGAGCAGGAATCTAAGGGGGAAAAGTGCCCTCTAAGGGTGAACCCCCGCTTTAAGCCTCATACACACGACCGAGGAACTCGACGGGCGAAACACATTGTTTTCCTCGTTGAGTTCCTTGTTAGGCTGTCGAGGAACTCGACAAGGCAAGTTTCTCCATTCCCGTCGAGGAAAAAGAAGACATGCTCTCTTTTTGGCTTGACGGGATCCTCGACAGTTTCCCCGGAGTGTGCAAAGTAGATCCTCCAACATATTTAAAAACACGCTAACTGTCTTTTTTCTGTATTTTTACTCCAACATTGTTTTCAATTCAAAAATATTGGATTTGAACCTTTTGAGTTGCCAGCTTTTTTGACTGTCATATAGCTGACCACATACTTGCTCTTAAAAGAAATTATGATATTCTTCTGATGCTTGGCAGAGACATCCCAAGGCTACACAAAGCTCACTAAAAAAACAGTGGGCCACATGATGCATCATATTCACAACACCTGGACTTAGGCTGGGTGATGATAGGAAATATCTGTCTGGGTGATGTCACAAGTTCTTCCACAGTTTCTCCTTTCAAGACTTGTGTCCTACCAAATGGTCACATTACCTGTTTCAAACAGTGCCCACATCGCTACCATTTCAAAGAAAGACTTTGTAGGAAATGCATGCAACACATTTTCACACAAAGCAATAACAAGACTCTTAATTTATGTGATGATAATGTCACTGCTACAGTATTCAGTGCAATAACTGTGACAATGGGCTGGCAACCACCATGGACTAGAAGTTTCTAAAAATTAATAATGTAATTAGTAATGCCGCGTACACACGATCATTTTTCGGCATGAAAAAAACATCGGTTTTAAAATGTCATTTAAAATGATCGTGTGTGGGCTTCACATCATTTTTCGGGTTCTGAAAAACGCCAACTTTTTTTTTTTCGAACATGCTGCATTTTTAACGACGTTTTAAACAATGTCGTTTTTCGGGTGGTAAAAAATTATCGTGTGTGGGCTAAAACGACGTTAAAAACCCACGCATGCTCAGAAGCAAGTTATGAGACGGGAGCGCTCGTTCTGGTAAAACTACTAATATGGAGTAAGCACATTCATCACGCTGTAACAGACAGAAAAGCGCAAATCGTCTTTTACTAACAGGAATTCAGATAAAGCAGCCCATCCGCATGGCGTCATCCGCATGGAACTTCACCTTTATAATGCCGTTGTACGCGTTGTACGTCACCGCGCTTTGCTAGAGCATTTTTTTAAAACGACCGTGTGTGGGCAACGTCGTTTTAATGATGAAGTTGGAAAAACTTCGTTTTTTCTACATGCCGGAAAACGTCGTTTATTTTCATGCCAAAAAATGATTGTGTGTACGCGGCATTAGAGTTCATTCAGGACCATTCCAACAGCTGGGTAGCACCACTACCATTTTGTGCCTTAATAAAGAAACTACCAAAATATAGTCAGCATGCAGAAGCACAATTTATTTCTTTACAATGTATCCTGAACAGAAAACCTGTGATGAAAAATTGCTTTGTTTACTTTATGCATACAATGTTTGTGAAAGATCATGCTGTACCACTTCTCCAGGAAGGAGCGAAAAATTGGTACCCCTATGCTTTGGCATGTAGCATCGTTGCCATCCAAATCAGATCAGAGTGGTCTTTGACTCATGCCACTGTGCAAGTATTTGGTAACAACCTTTATCCTCCTGTGACAGTTCCTCGGCTGAGAAGGACAGTTCATACTATCTAATAAAATCTGGGATGAAGCCACATCAGTAGGGGTGTGGTGATGAGTACCTGGCCTATAGCAGAATGACAGCAGGGCAGTGGTTTAGTTATCCTGACTGGGCGTCATATGACGTCCAGCAGGATAACAGCTCCCACACGCCCATGGGGGCGTGCATAGCGAGCGATCGGTGGTGTGGCGTGTCAGTCTACCACACCGCTATACCAATCTCGGTAAAGAGCCTCCGTCGGAGGCTTTTTACCACATGATCAGCCGTGTCCAATCATGGCTGATCATGATGTAAACAGGGAGAGACATTGATCGGCTTTTCCTCACTCGCGTCTGACAGACTCGAGTAGAGGAGAGCCGATCAGCTGCTCTCCTGACAGGGGGGTTCTGTGCTGATTGTTTATTGTTGCATGCCCATCCAGGACCATCAGGATGCCGCAATAGACCACCAGGGAAGGCCACAACACTGGACCACCAGCTGATTCACCCTAGACCACCAGGGAAATGCCAATCAGTGCCCAGGCAGCTGCCAATCAGTGCCCAGGCAAGTGTCAATCAGTGCCCATCCCCAATTGCTGCCAGTGCCATTAGTGATGCATATCAGTGCAGATCAGTGCCACGTATCAGTGCCCATCAGTGCCACCTTATCAGTGCTCATCAGTGAAGGAGAAAACATACTTATTTACAACATTTTATAACAGAAACAAAAGAAACACTTTTTTTTCAACATTTTCGGTCTTTTTTTTTGTTTATCATATTTGTGGGGAAAAAATTATAAAAATTCTGTTTGGGTACAGTGTAGCATGACCGCGCAATTCTCATTTAAACATTGACAGCGCTGAAAGCTAAAAATTGGCTTGGGCAGGAAGGGGGTGTAAGTGCCTGGTATAGAACTGGTTAAAGTACTTTTAAATTGATTGTAAAGACACATTTGTTTTTCTTTTAACCACTTAAGACCGGACCAAAATGCAGCTAAAGGACCTTGCCCCTTTTTGCGATTCGGCACTGCGTCGCTTTAACTGATTGCGCAGTCGTGCGACGTGGCTCCCAAACAAAATTGGGGTCCTTTTTTTCCCACAAAGAGAGCTTTCTTTTGGTGGTATTTGATCACCTCTGCGGTTTTTATTTTTTGCGCTATAAGCAAAAAATAGAGCGACAATTTTGAAAAAAAATCAATATTTTTTACAATTTGCTATAATAAATATCCCCCAAAAATATATAATTTTTTTTTTTACTCAGTTTAGGCCAATACGTATTCTTCTACCTATTTTTGGTAAAAAAATCGCAATAAGCGTTTATCGGTTGGTTTGCGCAAAATTTATAGTGTTTACAAAATAGGGGATAGTTTTATTGCATTTTTATAAAAAAATTTTTTTTACTACTAATGGCGGCGATCAGCGATTTTTTTCGTGACTGCGAAATTATGGTGGACACTTCGGACAATTTTGACACATTTTTGGGACCATTGTCATTTTCACAACAAAAAATGCATTTAAAATGCATTGTTTATTGTGAAAATGACAGTTTCAGTTTGGGAGTTAACCACAAGGGGGCGCTGATGGGGTTATGTGTTCCCTGAAGTGTGTTTACAACTGTAGGGGGGTGTGGCTGTAGGTGTGACGTCATCGATTGTGTCCCCCTATAAAAGGGATGGCACGATCGTTGACACGATCGTTCAGTGAAGAACGGGGAAGCCACATAGCTCCCCCCGTTCTTCAGCTCCGGGGACCGATCGCGGGACTCCAGCGGCGAACGGGTCTGCTGGTCCCGCGGTCCCGGAGCTTCGGACCGTGTCGCGGGAGCGCGCCACGGGCGCGCGCCCGTGACCCACAGCTGGGTACTAGTACAGGACGTACCTTACGTACATGTGCCCAGCCGTGCCGACGTATATGTGCATGTCATACCTATCTGCTCTGTGCAATGGTTTTGCACAGAGCAGTCCCAATCCTCCTTTTCTCTGGTCCCTCCCCCTTCAGTACCCCTGGTCCCTCTCCCTTGCTGAGTGTCCCTATAGCAAGCTGTTTGCTGTGGGAGAATTTGTGCATGCTTCCTCCCGAGCCGACTCTGTCCATAAGATACACAGATTGCCGCTCGGCCCTGCCCCCCGCTCCCTCCTCGCCGGCTGTGATTGGCAGCAGCGGGAGCCAATGTCTCCCATTACTGTGTCTGAGCTAGTGAGAACAAGGAGATCCGAGAGAGCCTCTGTGCTTGTGCATATCTCTGGATCAAGGTCAGACTTAAGTAGGTATTTTTGGGGGCTGGGGTGGAAAGTTTTTTTGTTTTATGCAATGCATTTTATGCCTTTAGAACCACTTTAAGAAAGCCAACAAAACTTAAGTAAATTCAATCTGTTCAGCCATCAGTCTGTTGCAACCTAAAGCAAATTGTTTTACAATATATTATAGTTATTAATGATAGGAAGTTAAACAGACTTAAATGTTTATTATACTTGCTGTATTGTGCAAGCTTATCTGCAAAATTTATTTTTTCAATTACTGTGATAGACATTTTTAATTTATTTAAACAGAAAGAACACAACATTGCAACTGAATGAGACTGAAACAATACATTTTCTTTCTTTTACTGATTCAATTACTTTGTGTCCAGGGAAAACTGGCTTTATCTGGGATTGTAACTAGTTTTGGAATTCATTTTAGTTCAAATTATCTTGAAGCAAAGATCATTTAAATAAAACTCTTTTATGATGGATGAGTCATCAAGGTGGAATGATGCCAAGGTGAAAGCGTTCTAAATCTAGCACAATGCAAAGACACAATATACTCCTGCCAATAGTTCAGGGCTGTGTATCATTTGATGGCTTACAAATTGATATGCCATTTTGAAATGTACTTGAAAAATAAAAGTCTTCTACAAAGTGCATGAAGAAAAGCAACTTGTATGGGTACAGCAGTGTGAGGGATGTAGGCAACCCAAACCCTATCTTTAGCGTATATCACTCAGCCCCCTGAGTGATATAAAGGCTAAGATCACATTTGCACATCAAATTTTGTATGTTAAAAAAATATGCTTTTTTTTTTTTCTCCATATGAGCGTGAAGAGCATTGCACCCATGACCAACATGCTCGGCGTTCATTAAGACTACAAATTCGTCTGCCACGGTAGCACAGTTTTATGTATGCGGCAGATGATTAGAATAATTCTTTGAGAAATATGGCACAGACAATTAATTCCTTTCAGTAGAACCTCTTAAGCTCCGGAAGGTTTACCCCCCTTCATGACCAGGCAATTTTTTGTGATATGGCATGGCGTTATTTTAACTGACAATTGTGTGGTTGTGCGATTGTGTACCTAGATTTATGTCCCTTTTCCCCCCCTCACTAATAGAGCTTTCCTTTGGTGGTATTTGATCACCTCTGCGGTTCTTATTTTTTGCACTATAAACAAAAAAGACAGACAAGTTTGAAAAAATATATATATTTTTTACTTTCTGCTATTAAACATATTGAATACATTTAAAACAATAAAATAATTTCTTCAACAGTTTAGGGTGGCAAATATGTATTCTGCTACATGTTCTTGGTAAAAAAATAAAATAATAATAAGCATATATTGATTGGTTTGCAGTTGCACAAAAGTTATAGCGTCTACAAACCATGGGATGTTTTTCTGGAAATCTTATTTATTTATTTATTTTACCAGTAATGGTGGCGATCAGCGACTTATAGCGGGACTGCGACATTGAGGCAAACAATCTGACACTAACTGACAGTTTTAACACTTTTTATGGGGATCAGTGACACTTATACAGTGATCAGTGCTAAATAATATTCACTGTCACTGTACTAATGACACTGGCAGAGAAGGGGTTAACATGAGGGTCTATCAAAGGGCTAAACGTGTTCATAGGGAGTGTTTACTAACTGTGTGGGGGCAGTCAGTGGGGTGGTTGTGCTGCAATGTTAAGCTTTGCTCGGGGGTCAGTGCTCAGTGGTGTGTAATAGGGCGGCATTTATAAGCACCAGTCTCTGTATTTTCCTCCACTGGTGTCTCCTTATACACGGGATCTGCGGCTCTCCCCAGCTAGGACTTTATGTGTGTGTGTCAGTAACCAGGATGAGTGTCGGAGCTGGGTGGAAGACACTTCCAGGCTGCTCTGTGTACTGTTCATAGGAGGGGAGTGCAGATCGCTCCCATACACATGTACTGCAGAGCGGCTCCACCAAAATTCTTCTGCTTTCCTGAGTCACTGAACTGCACCATCTCCGCACTCCTCCCCTCCTCCTTGCGCTTGTCTGTCCTATTATACTGACACCTGGCTCTACACACAAGGCTGTCATCTCCACACCAGAGAGCTGTGTATACACAGCAGCCAAATTTGCTCCCTAGGTGGCAGTGCGCCCTAGGCGGCTGCCTAATCCACCTAGTGATAGCCCCGGCCCTGCTGACTGTGGTAGGGGGCTGTGTAGTGTGAGATTCAGCACAAAAGTGACTCATCAGCATGTCTGCATTATATCCCAGCTTGCAAATTTTTTCTGTGCTTCCTAGCAGTGGCTTGCATTGTACAGTGCAGTAAATGCCGGTCACCGCATATAGTGTAGATTGTCCCATAATATACAATATTACTAATGTGCACACATTTTCTACAGTGAGTTGCTTAGTTTACGGCCCTCTCCCTTGCAGGACTGTTTGCAGGATGATCATGCTGTGTCTTGATAGGGTATCACCACTTCTATCTCAACTTCATATTTTTTAAGTGTTAATTGATTCTTGCCCAATTGTATACCCTCTACAAATCCCAAATGCCATCTGTTCTGATCCTGTCTGCTAATAACAGATGGATAAGAGACCTATTCCCCATCTGTCCGAAGAATCGGATGACAGATGGGTGGAAACGAACATGCAGTCCGTTTCCATCCCACCGTCCCATAGAGAACAGCGGGCTGTGTCCGTGTCCACTCTGCATAGCAAAACAGACACGGACCTTTCATATGCTTGCTCAGCGGGAATCTCTGGAGAGATTCCTGCTAAGCAAGCAGATTCCACAGATGTATCTGCCCCGTCTGTAAAAGGGGCCGTAGGGGTGTGTGAGGTGATAAATCGGAGGTGTGGAGAGTGCAGAGATGTGTGACAGGGTACATAGATGTGCTGGGGGTGTTGAGCTTTGCCAGGGAATACAGAGAATGTTGGTAAGGGGGCTGAGGTGGAGGCCCTGGATCAGTGGGAAGGGCCAGGGATGGTGTCAGGGGGCCCTTCAGGTTTTTTTTTGCCCTGGGGCCCTGAAGGTTTTAGTTGGGCATCTGATAGAGCCTGCCTCATTTCTTGGCTGGAAGATGTTCAGTATCATCTAGCCCATTCTTCCCCAGCCTTACCGTTCCTGGCCCACCCCTTTCATTCATTGTATATTAGTTATTTCAAGCATGGATTCTTAGCATCACATTGGGCTTTACCTAGAGAACTGTGCATGCAAAGCCGGCCTAGGTTTGCCCACTCCTCCAGACTCAAATGCACCCATCGATGCATTTTGATACTTGCACAACTTCTACCAAAAGACAGACCACTACTTGCTTAAGATATCACTATTGTCACTAAAGGAATGACTTCTCAGCTCTGCTGCCATGTTGTTTCATATAGTAAACAAACCAACAGGTGTCACGGGTGATGTCATTGATCAAATATGGTCATAAGCATATTTGGTCAGCAACATCTGTAAAAAACAAAGAAATTTCCAAGCTCAACTTACCTACCAGCCTGCGACCAACCAACTGACCTGCCCAACAGTATACATTAAAAACAGGGGTTTAGTTGCACACATTTACAAATACATGCGTAAGCCCACAAAGCCCCGGCAAAGCACCCCATTTTGTGTGGACCTAAACTATTTTTTTGTGTGAGTCTCCAACAAGGGAAGCACATATAAATAGAGAGCAAACTGTGCTAAATACCCTAGTAAACAAAAACAGCAGTAGCTCAGCTGCAAGATACATAGAGTTAAAACACAGAAAGAAAAATGTGGGCTGTGCTAAGTTAACTTTATAAAGTCCATAGTGAAATTAACTAAATAAGAAATATAAATTATAAAATTAACCACTTGCTTACTGGGCACATAAACCCCCTTCGTTCCCAGGCGAAATCTCAGCGTCCGGCACTGCGTCGCTTTAACTGACAATTGCGCGGTCGTGCGACGTGGCTCCCAAACAAAATTGGCGTCCTTTTTTCCCCACAAATAGAGCTTTCTTTTGGTGGTATTTGATCACCTCTGCGGTTTTTATTTTTTGCGCTATAAACAAAAAAAGAGCAACAATTTAAAAAAAATATATATTTTTTTTACTTGTTGCTATAATAAATATCCCAATTTTTTTTTTTAAAAAACTATTTTTTTTCTCAGTTAAGGCCGATACGTATTTTTCGACGTATTTTTGTAAAAAAAAAAAAAAATCGCAATAAGCGACTGGTTTGCGCAAAAGTTATAGCGCCTACAAAATGGGGAACAGAATTATGATTTTTTTTATTATTTTTTTTTTTACTAGTAATGGCGGCGATCTGCGATTTTTATTGGGACTGGGATATTGCGGCGGACGTATCGGACACTTTTGACACAAATTTGGCGCCATTCACATTTATACAGCGATCAGTGCTATAAAAATGCACGAATTACTGTATAAATGTGACTGGCAGTGAAGGGGTTAACACTAGGGGGTGAGGAAGGGGTTAACTGTGTAGCCTGGGTGTGTTATAACTGTGTGGGGGGAGGGGGGTGACTGGGGGAGGGGACCGATGCTGTGTCTCTATGTACAAGAGACACAGATCGGTCTCCTCTCCCCTGACAGCACGTGGAGCTCTGTGTTTACACACAGAGCTCCACGTCCCTGCTGTCACCTGCCGTGTCACCGACGATCGCGTGTACCCGGCGGACATCGCGGCCGCCAGGTACACGCATCGGGTCTTCGGCGATGCGCCGGGACAGTTTTTACCCGCCGCGCGCCACCCAGTGGCGCGCGCGGGTAATGTACATACAAGGCCGTGTTTAAACGGCCACTTGGCACTTGAGAGCCGCGCTGCGGACGTATTTCGTCTATAGCGCGGATCTCAAGTGGTTAAAGTGTATCACTCATTAAAGTGAAAACAGAAAATATGTAATATAGTCCATTGTCTTCACTTTCAAGAGTGATGCCGTGTACAAACGGTCGTTTTTCGGCATGAAAAAAAATGACATTTTTAAAAACGTCATTTAAAATCATTGTGTGTGGGCTTCACATCGTTTTTCGGCTTCTGAAAAACAACAAAAAAAAAAAAAAATCGAACATGCTGCATTTTTTAATGACGTTTTTTAAAATGTCGTTTTTCGGGTTGTAAAAAATTATCGTGTGTGGGCTAAAACGACGTTTTAAACCCGCGCATGCTCAGAAGCGAGTTATGAGACAGGAGCGCTCGTTCTGGTAAAAGTACCATTCATAATGGAGTAAGCACATTCATCACACTGTAACAGACAAAAAAGCGCAAATCGTCTTTTACTAACACGGAATCAGCTAAAAGCAGCCCAAAGGCGAATAGAACTTCCCCTTCAGAGTGCCGTCGTACGTGTTGTACGTCACCGCGCTTTGTTCATCATTTTTCAAAAACTATGGTGTGTGGGCAATGTCATTTTTAATGATGAAGTTGGAAAAACGTTGTTTTTTGGACATGCTGAAAAATTTCTTTTTTTTTCATGCCGAAAAACGACCGTGTGTACGCCGCATGATACACATAATTTTCCTTTTCAGAGATTTGTTTGTTTTATTTTACTACGGACTATGTGACATATTTTCTGTTTTCATTTTCATGAGTGTTATGCCCCATACAGACGGTCATTTTTTGTGATGAAAAAAAAATGACGTTTGAAGTGATGAAAAAAAACGACATTTTTGAAACTTCATTTTCAAAAACGATGTAGCATACACACCATCATTTTGAAAAATGATGAACAAAGTGACGGCACTCTAAAGGGGAAGTTCTATTCGCCTTGAGGCTGCTTTTAGCTGGTTACTTGTTAGTAAAAGATGATTCGTGCTTTTTTGTCTGTTACAGCGTGATGAATGTGCTTACTCCATTATGAATGGTAGTTTTACCTCCCGTCTCAAAACTTGCTTCTGGGCATGTGCGGGTTTAAAAACGTCGTTTTGCCCACACACTATCATTTTCATTGACACAAAAAATGACATTTTGAAAAACGACACAAAAAATTCGAGCATGTTCGAATTTTTTTTTTGTCATTTTTCAGAAGACATAAAATGACATTTTGCCCACACACGATCATTTTAATTGACATTTTTAAAAATGTCATTTTATTTCATCACAAAAAATGACCGTCTGTACGCGGCATTAGGCCGCACACACACGATCAGTCCATCCGATGAGAATGGTCCGACGGACAGTTTTCATCGGTTCACTGCTGAAGCAGACTGATAGTCTGATGTGTGTACACACCATCATTTTCAAAACCGATCAGGTCAGAACGTGGTGACGTAAAACACACGACATGCTGAAAAAAACGAAGTTCAATGCTTCCAAGCATGCGTCGACTTGATTCTGAGCATGCGCGGGTTTTGAACCGATGCTTTTGCGTACTAACCACCAGAGAAGGAGGGGTGGACTAAGGTAAAGGAAGCTATTTAGGATTTTTTTTTTTTACCTTCACAGCCCTTTTAAGCCAACAACTCTGTAGTTGGTTACAAAAGTGTCAAGCATTTCGGCAACAGCCTTATTCGTAGCATGTTGAATATAAAAATGGCAATAGATTTATACTCATATAAGCTCCACCCGAAATTAATTTGCTTGGTAAATTGAAGCAAATTACTGAGCAATTAAGAGATTAATATCTAGCTGCCAAAATGCAGGAAAATGATTGAGACAAAAAATATATATCACATGACATGTTTCAAAAGATATAAAAGCACAGTGTAGTACTATACATGATCATCCTACACACACATGGCTCACAAAGAAAAAACATATCAATAAATCATAGAAGAAAAAAGAGTCTTATGCTAGTGCATGTAGCCAATGTGTTAGGCCTCGTACAGACGACCGGATCTATCCGCTGGGATTGATCCGCGGATCAGTTCCAGCGGACAAATCCGGTCGTCTGTACGGCCTAACGGATATTTATCCGCGGAGATTTCTCGGCCAGATCGATTTCAAGCGGATATAAATTTCTTAGCATGCTAAGAAATTTATCCGCTTGAATCGGGTCCAGCGGATTGATCCGGAGGTCTGTACAGACTCACCGGATCAATCCGTCCGCTCCCCTCCCTCGCATGCGTCGTAATGATTCGACACATGCGTGGAAGTACTTACATTCCAGCGTCGCGCACGTCGCCGCGTCATCATCGCGGCGACGGCGCGACACGTCACCGCGGATGAATTCCGCGCGGATTTTGATCCGATGGTGAGTACAAGCCATCGGATCCAAATCCGGAGGAGGAATCTCCGCTGGAAACGGTCCGGCAAGCCGTTTCCAGCGGAGATCCCCTCGTGTGTATGGGGCCTAAGGGTCCATTTGGCATCATAGTAAACCATTGTGTATAAGACAGGAGAAAAAAAAGACAGCATACAACATTTTTCAACAAAAGTCAAAAATAATAAGTAGTTAGTGAGGACTATAAATGTAGGAACTGAGACAGAGAAGCATAATGTCGGAAAAGAATGGGGGAAATGGATTGCATTATTTAAGGAAAAAATCCACATCACATCTGCAGTTCATTCCAGCAGGGATCCGTGTCCACAAGGAAAAGATCCATCTCACTTCCTGTTCTAGAAGTCTTTTATGTGTATCCCCTCCACGTACCATCATGCATTGCTTTAAAATGTTTTGATATGTTAGACATCTTTTTTATATTTCTTGAGGCAGTACTAATAAAATGCTCACTTATCCTAGTGTGCAGAGACCTTGTAGTGCATTTTACATACTGTAACCTGCAGAGGCTGCATTTAATTATAGATATCACATATTTTGTACTGCAATTAATAAAATCCTTAATAAGAAATGTTTTGCCGTTGTGATATGATGTAATGGACTTATGATTATTATTATGTTTACTACAGTATCTACAGGTGTTCAGACCACAGCTGTATGAGCCTTGTTACTAAGCCAGGTTTGAGGCGGTAAGGCTGATCTGTATTGGCTGGGGGATAGCGAACTAGCCAGGGTACATGCCCTGCAGCAGGAAAAACTGCAGCCATTAGTCAAAACCTTCACCAAATTGCCATCTTCATTTAAAACAGGGAGATACGTATTAATTCTTTGCTTAATTTGATTGTATTCTTTGGAGAATGTATTTACAAATGTTACAGGGCAATCACCATTGCCTCTCATATATTTAATCTTGGATTTACTTCTATTGGAGATCAAATTGTCTCTGTTCTTATTGGAGGCATGGCAATGACTCTACCTAGATGCCACTATTGGTAGCCATGATTTATAAGATGTTTAGATTTTTTTTGACACTCATCATAGAAGCTATCCAAGGTGGAGCAGTTTCTCCTGGCCCTAATTAATTCCCCAACTTAGTTGCACAGATTTGCAAATACATGCGTAAGCCACAGCGTCCCAGCAAGGCACCCCGTTTTGTGTGGACCTAAACTCTGATTTCTGTGAGTCTCCAACAACGGAAGCACATGCATTTAAATATACAGGTGTAGAGTAGATAAACACTACAGCAAGGAGCATTGGAAAGGCAACGAATATAAAAAAGACTCACAGAAATTAGAGTTTAGCTTACACATGTATTTGCAAATGTGTGCAACTAAACCCATGTTGAACGCATTCTGTTGGACAGGTCAATTTGGTTAGTTGCAGGCTGGTCGGTAGGTTTAGCTTGGAAATGTCTTTGTTTTTTTATATACATTGGGCCAGATCCACAGAAGAATTACCCCCTTGTATCTAATGATATGCCGCGTAATTTCAAAGTTCCCGCGTCGTATCTTTGTTTTGTATCTGATTGATTGATTGATTTAATGGATTTGTAATGCGCCAAATACTGACCCGTCAGGGAAGCGTCTAAGCGCTCAAAACAAGATACGACTGCATCTGGACTCGATCCGACAGGCGTACGTCTTAGTATGCCGTCGGATAGTAGGTGCATTTTTCCGCCGCCTGCTAGGTGGCGTTTCCGTTGAATTCCGCGTTGAGTATGCAAATTAGCTAGATACGGTGATCCACGAACGTACGTCCAGCCGGCGGTTTTTTTTACGTTGTTTGCGTTCGGCTTTTCCGGCGTATAGTTACCCCTGCTATATGAGGCATACTCAATGTTAAGTATGGCCGTCGTTCCCGCGTCGAATTTTGAATTTTTTACGTCGTTTGCGTAAGTTGTTCGCGAATAGGGATTTGCGTAGAATGACGTCACCGTCGTAAGCATTGGCTTGTTCCGGGATAATTTCGAGCATGCGCACTGGGATACCCCCACGGACGGCACATGCGCCGTTTAAAAAAAAAGTAATTTACGTCGGGTCACAACGTATTTACATAAAACACGCCCCCATCACATTGATTTGAATTGCGCGCCCTTACGCCGCCAAAAATACACTACGCCGCCGTAACTTACGGCGCAAATTCTTTGAGGATAAGGAAATTACGCTGTAAGTTACGGCGGCGTAGTGTATCAGAGATACGCTACGCCGGCCGCAACAATGCGCCGATGTACGTGGATCTGCCCCAAAGCCTTTTTATATGCATTGCCTTTCCGTTGCTCCTTGCTGTAGTGATCAGTTATAGTTGGGGGCATTGACCACTTGTTTGTGCTATGAATTATGTTGGCTAGGCAAAGCACTGACACATTTGCTGCCATAGTGCTATGGGCTGGGTGTTCATTGTGCCCCTGCGCCTTTAAGGAGGGGTAGGCTCCCTCCAGGTTATATGCCCTACAACTGTCCATTTAAGTGCATGTGCTTCCATTGTTGGAGCCTCACAGAAATTAGAGTTTAGGTCCACAGAAAATAGGGTGCCTTGCCAGGGCTCTGTGGCTTACACATGTATTTGAAAATGTGTGCAACTAAACCCCTGTTTTTGATGCATACTGTTGGACAGGTTGATTTGGTTGGTCAGTAAATTGAGCTTGGAAATTTCTTTGGTTATTTATATCTGTTGCCTTTCTAATGCTCCTTACTGTGGTGACCAGTTATAGGTGGGGGCAGTGACCACTTGTTTGTATTATGAGTTATGTTGGTCAATGACATCTGGTAGCATCACTAGTCAGTAGCTGAATCATCATGCATGTGTCATTGTGTTTTGTCGGTGGGTCATAGTGGTGTGAGCGCTAATGGGTTCACATTACTGGACAATGTGAGTGAAACTATTAACCTGGACAGCAAATTTGAAAGATTTTTTTTTTTTTTTTTGAATGGGGTTGCCCTTTGAAATTTTAGAGTCAGGCTTAGGACTACACCTATGTAGGTATTTTTTTTGCATTGGATTCCCTTTTAAAATCCATACTAGACACTTGAGGGGAATTCCCTGGCCCCTTTGTTTACAGATCGAATGAAGCGCATGGAAAGTGTCATTTAGCGACACATGTTTTTTTTTCTAAATGTCACTTTTGCACACACTGTAGGACATGCACCAGTTTGTGTGCAGGTTTATGGCATCCCCCAAGCATGTTAAGCATTTCTTTGGCAAATGCCGATGGACCAAACTTTGCTTGGTTAATGCATCACTAAGGGCAATTCAAGTGCATGCATATGTTCTCTGTTTACAGTAAATGCAATCTAACACATAAAGCCTTCTTAAAAAGAAGATATTCACGTATCTCATTCCATCACACATCCCAGAAATAGGAGGATTGTTATTAGGACAGTGTTGAGATAAATGTGCATATGACTGTATACTGCTTTGCTTTTGTTACTTAAATAGATTAGAATACAATAACTGCCTATCCATGATTGGTATATATGTCAGCCTGCTGAATAATCAGCAAAGGCTGCAATGAACTCAACAAATTAAGGATTATTACTATTTGCTTTGACAGAGAAATCCAGAACTTGATAAATCGATTTGATTAATATTTGCCCCCAATATTCTTGATTATGTTCAGTGTAGTCTCACCTTTTCTGTAATTTTTATAGTTGCTTAATTCTGTGTTTTATTGCGAGTTTGCTTTTGAGTTTCATCTGAGATTTCAAGCTGACATCTATATCTGAAAAGGGACAGGATTGATTTTTAGAGTGATGCTCTCTGTAACTACCGTAACATTTTACAGTCAATTTTAGTACTTCTTCTTACTTAATACTGTCATCTTCTGAAGCGCTGACACATTTTACCTTTAAATAAAAAAATATATAAAAAAGGCAGTGTTTACAGTGTTCTTTGTAAATTTCATGTGTAAGATAGCTGGAGGGCAATAAGTACAGTCACAGTAAATCAGAGCAGTTACTCTGTTATTGTTAAAAGTGACTGACCTGAATGAGGTTCCCCTCAACACGACGGCTACTAAATGACTGATACATGTGAATGTCACATTCTCAGTTTTTGTTTTTGTTCTTCTCATTTCAGATTTTCCCTGAGTGAAGTTTGACAGAAAATGATACGAAAGCTCTGGAACTTGATGACTTTTGCAGTGATATTTGGACATTGCTTTAACCAAGCACAGAGTGATGGAGGTATGTGAATATTGACCAATATCCTCATGCAATCAATTTTTCTGAATATCAGAGCTTGCTCTTTCCTAAAAAAAAAAAACTGAGCTACATGGTTCAGTGCACTTCATTAGCCTGCTGCATCTTTGGTGCAGTTTATAGACATGTGCATTCGTTATTGTCCAAATGTCGGCATTTTCAACCGAATTTCAGGGATTTTTGTGCTTGTTTTAACAAAACGATAACGAACATGCAGAATGCAAAATCTGAAATAAAAAAATGTTTTCTTTTCATATGCATTATATTTTCGTATCGTTGCGACATTAGTTATATATAGATAAATAGAAGATTCAACGTGAAGGTGACAATAGCGATCTGTGTCTATCGAACCTGCGGTAATACCATTCGACATGAAGATTAGACAAAGCAGCTAAAAACATACGACCGCTGTGAGGGGACATTTACAGTCAAATGCTACTCCCATAGGCTATAGAAGAATTCTATGGTTGTTTGACTAGTAATAATAATAAATAATTAAAATTATTACTAGTTAAACAACATTAGAATTCTACTATAGCTTGTGGGCGGAGCATTCGACCGGAAATGTAGGATTGTGGTATCGTACAGTTTAGCTGCTGCGTCAAATCTTCTAGACCATTCGACAGACACCATGAGCCTTCAATTGACAGATTTGACCTTAATTAAAGCGGGAGTTCACCCAAAAATCAACTTTCTGCAGTTAGATCCAGCATACTGCTGACATCTGCAGTATGCTGGTCTTTTTTTTTCTTTTGGTACTTATCGTTTTAGCGGTATTTCTTCTATGGCTCCGAGCGGGGAATCCTGCGGGGAATGGGCGTTCCCGAAGGCAAGCAAGTTGATTGACGGCCTTTGATAGCCTTCGATAGCACGTCACGGCTTCCGAAAATAGCCGAGGTGACACTTGGCTGTTTACGGCGCCTGCGCCTGCCGTGTAGAGCTGACTGTGCAGGCGCCGTAAATTGCAGAGTGTCACTCACTTTTCGGAAGCCGTGACGCGCTATCGAAGGCTGTCAATCAACTTGCTTGTCTTCGGGAACACCTATACCAGGAAGTAATCCCCGCTCGGAGCCATAGAAGAAATACCGCTAAAACGATAAGTACAAAAAAAAAAAAAGACCAGCATACTGCAGATGTCAGCAGTATGCTGGATCTAACTGCAGAAAGTTGATTTTTGGATGAACTCCCGCTTTAATTTGTATTTTCATACAAATGCAATATTTTAATGGAACAAAATAAATAAAATTTTATTTTGGGAGTAACTAAATAAATAATTATTTTGGA
Organism: Rana temporaria; assembly: GCF_905171775.1. Classification (NCBI taxonomy): domain Eukaryota; kingdom Metazoa; phylum Chordata; class Amphibia; order Anura; family Ranidae; genus Rana; species Rana temporaria. The sequence goes on along the minus strand of NC_053496.1, from coordinate 78,781,263 downwards.
TAAAACTGACATTTTGAAACTAAATATTTCAGTGTGCACATGTCTAGCAGTTTCCAGTAAAATGTATAAAACATGTCTAAAATATGCTGTAACTGCATTTACTTTGTGAAAAATTCAGAGGTATGAATTAGGAAATGTGTCTTTTGAAAAATAAGGACCTTCCTAGATGCAAATAAATACAATATTGTCATTAAAATATATGCTTTAAATAGGCAGCGGAGCATAAAATGTAGTGGCATATTTAATATGTGTACATTTAATACAGTGGATAGCCAAGGGAACAACACACTTTCAATGTTTAAATAATGGTGATACAACCAATTAAATTGTATCAAAGGCAAGTTGTTTTTTTATACTAAATGTGTTGTGCTCTAGGGTGAGCAGCCATCCATAGGTTGATCCATATATTAAAAGTCCAATTCAAGATTCACTAGACCATTTTCACAAGCCACTCAAGAAGTCTTTCAAAACGATTAGCCTTATTTTCAGACGACAAGAGGAAAGTGTATCCCTTGTTCCAGGGCTCAAAATTTCAAGTTCTGAGCTACTAGCCAGGCCTCAAGGCATACTCGCCACCAGTTGCCCCGCACAACCCCTACCATGTCCCGCCCCTAGACACGCCCTTATAAATCTCATGAAATTACACTTAAATGTTTTATGTAGAATTAAGTAAGAAATATTAACAACTTAATCTGTGCCCAAAAATGCAGCCTGCCCATGTCTACCAATGCAGCAAAATGTCCCCATTTTCCAGCCAGAGTCCCCTCACCCACATTGCAGCCAGAGTCCCCTCACCCACATTGCAGCCAGAGTCCCCTCACCCACATTGCAGCCAGAGTCCCCTCACCCACATTGCAGCCAGAGTCCCCTCACCCACATTGCAGCCAGAGTCCCCTCACCCACATTGCAGCCAGAGTCCCCTCACCCACATTGCAGCCAGAGTTCTTCCTTCCTCCCCCACACACATATTAGCCAGAGTTCTTTCTTCCTCCCCCCCACACACATATTAGCCAGAGTTCTTCCTTCCTCCCCCCCACACACATATTAGCCAGAGTTCTTCTTCCCCCCCCCCCCACACACATATTAGCCAGAGTTCTTCCCCCCCACACACACATATTAGCCAGAGTTCTTCCAGACCCCCCCACACACATATTAACCAGAGTTCTTCCCCCGCATCCTACCTGTGCTGGGTAGGAGAGGAGGAGCTGCCGCCAAATGGTTCAAACCACGGGGAACATTACAGCTTTCAATTCAATAGCTGTGTGTTCCCCGCAGTGCGCATCTTATACAGCCCCTCCCCTCTTGTCTGGGAAACTTTTATAGACAGATCACTTATCCAATCCTGGGATGGGTGATCTGCCTATCAGTTTCCCGGAGGGGAGGGGCTGTATAAGACGCGCGCTGCGGGGAAGACACAGCTATTGAATTGAAAGCTGTAATGTTCCCTGCGGTTTGAACGCCGAAGCGGCTCCTCCTCTCCTCACCTCGCTCGCCCCCCCTGCTCCCAAGCAGCCAGCCAGACACTCGCCAGCCCTCAAAATTTACTCGCAAAATGCGAGAGGCGAGTGTAAATTTTGAGGGCTGCCTTGTTCCACATGTTGTTGTAAGCAAAAGATTTCAGTCACAGATGTTTGGTAAAAATGTTTTTTGTCTTTAAACTTACCTTAAAATCATATTCATACATTTGATATGCATAGAATATTTTATTGCTAAGCAACACATTTATAGCAATGTTTATCAGACTAATATAACATTAGAGTACAGCACTGTTCTAATATAAGCACAGCTGAAGGAGTAAACCAGTTATTTGTGTTAGTGGATTTCTCTAAGCCCATAGTAAGGCTTTCCTTACATAGACCAGGCCACAAGATTGTGATGTAATCTAATGAAGATCCAGATGCCCAAAATAGCGTCTTATATTCAAATCTAAAAGATCTCATTAATAATTGCCTTAGTGGAACTTTAGATCACTCAAGGTGCAGTAGAAGAAAAAGGATTTTTACTTGAACATATCCATAAACAACAGAATAGTTACAGTATATGGACATTTGTACCTGAGAGTTGTACATACGGAAGGATGTCAAATGAGGGTAATTGCCTTGAAAAAAATAACGGTAGTAGTACTCACCTCGACATATTGGGGTAAAAAATTTGAAATGCTGAAAGTAAAACAGCCCATAGATGATCATTTTTTGTGTGTTAAACTAACAAGTTGGACAAAAAAAAATTACTTCATTCCCCTATCCACACACTCAATGTAGAAGACGTCCCCACCATCAGAATGTACTGATCAGTGCCACTGGCTATAGCTGGCGGCACTGATCAAGGAAGGAAAATCTGACAGGCTGGTTGTACTACCAATCAACTTCTGTACAACAAGCCTGTCCCATATATGGATTGAAATGTATCTAGGACCTGCTGAACTGAACAAATTTTGATCCAGACATGGTTAGCTTAAAGAAGTTGTAAACTATTTTTTTTTTTACCTTAATGCAATCTATGCATTAAGGTGAAAAAAACATCTGAAGATGCCCCCCCCCCCCCCAAGCCCACGTTTTACTTACCTGACCCCTCAAAAGTCCCGCGCTCGCTCCCAAGATCCTCTTCGCCGCTCAGCCTGGCTGCTGATTGGCTAGAGCGGATGGCTGGCACTGCTGTCAATCACATCTTGTGATGCAGTGTGCCAAGAGGCGGGGCCGAGTCATACAGTGAGCGGCTATGGCCACTCGCTGTATCACGGGGGCGTGCCCGCAAGGACTCACCACCATGCGAGCTCTCTCACATGAATGTGGCGAGTTATTGCGGGGAGGACCAGAGACAGTCGCAGAGGGACCCCCAAAGACGTGGATCGGGGCCACTCTGTGCAAAACGTACTGCACAGTGGAGGTAAGTATAACATGTTTGTTATTTTAAAGAAAAAAAAATTCCTATAGTGACCCTTTAAGGTACATAAACTAATCTTTGAAGCTCTGTGCGTGGATAAAAACTATATTAAAGCACAATAATCTCTGTAATTCAAGAATCAATTTTAATCAAAACTAACATCTAAACCTTTAGATATTTGAATGAGAAACTTTGAGAGAAATGTCTTAATATAGCAAACAATATTTTTCTTGAGGCCAGCACCTGTAGAAGCAAAGTTTATGATTAGGTACGTAAATCGATGCATTCTAATGATAATGGTCCAACTTCAAAGGCTAGTGGACACCAGAGTAGCTGTGGAAGCACAGAGGGCTGAACTCTTGCTGAAAATACTTTCATTCCTCAAAGAGACACAAAGGATATCAATCCACTTTGTGTGCATAAAATGCATTCACAAAATCAGATAGGCAGGAGTTCTTTCATGCTTGATTACTGCACAGATCCTGAAAAAAAAAATACACAAAGAACACCAAAATTAAGAATACGCATGTCTTTTGAACTTTGACAATATTTGTTTAGCTATGATTTCAGATTTTAAGTAGTTTTGTGTGCTTCCTTTGTTTTTCAGATAGTGAATCTGCTCAACCTCATGCGAATTCTTGTACCACTGTTATTTTTATAGCCATTTTACAAATACATGACTATTTATACCAAAATCATTTAAATTCATTCAAATATAAGTGCACTGATCTTTTAGTATGATGGTGTGTGTGTGTGTGTCAATATGTTACATTGAACATGATTTATTGGTTGGCTGAGAAGAATGTCCAATCCCATTAGGGGAAAAAAACATGTGTCCTTTTATTTAGCGCAAGGTTGGGGATACATGAATACGTTTACCTGTCTAAAGAATCAGTGAGAGGTACCGTGTTATCCTTATTCCTTTATACACTGGTCTGTGGTCAGCATAGAGCAAGAGGCTGATGAGAACCAAGCTTCTTTTAATTAACCTTATTTGTGACTTTGCAATTTAATTAAAAAATTAGATGTGTAGTACTGATGAGGGAGACATACTAATTAAGAGCATGCTTAATTAAAAGTGCAGCATGCAGAAGAAGCCTGCGACTGCACTCTACCTTAAGAGTCATTTTGAAAGTTTACATTTTAGCATGAAAAGCTGGTTGTTGAGATATATGGTTTATAGGTATCTATATCCTTCTATTTTCTCCCTCTTTTCTATATTTTGATAGCTTGCAGCATAATTAATTGTTGTCGTTTTATAAACTGTGTGTTGTCTCATTTTATCCTTGCTGTCAACAGAAGGATGAATCAACTTGCTCTTGAGTCTTTTCATTTACTTTGAGCCAGGAATGGGCGCTCTGTCATGCCCTGCCTTTCACAGACATTGATTTTAAGGGCATACTGTTAATCAAATGTTGGCACTGAGTTATTGGTAGGAGAAAAGAGCATTTACTTTTCTATAAATATCAAACAGGAGCAATAATGGAGGTTTGGTTTAGTCATTTTGATAAAATCTGGTGGAGGCTTGGACAGCTAATCCAATACAGTTGTGCAGGTAAAACGGTTTCCACATATATGAAAAGAATAAGATTGTATTACCTAAATTCAGTTTATAGGACATACATATTGAAGCTCGTTACACCTACAAATGTAAGGATCAGCAAATATATAAAGCTCGTATACTGAGCCCTGACCTGACAAACAGCACATACTCATAGCCCTTTCCTGTAGCATCTTGGGACAAGCAGAGCATAAATACATCTTTCATAGAAACAACAGAGCTCTCTGGTGGATGCAAATGTTAGCACTAAATAATACTTTTTTAAAGCTGATGGCATCTCAGACGCAGCATGTAATGTTCAAGATGCATTTAGTACTGTGTCAGTGAACATTAACATTTGTATTCACCAGAGAGATCTTTTCAGACACATTTGTCGAAGTGGTAATCAGCTACTTCAGCTATAGCAGTTCTCAGTTTTTAACATTTCTGGAGAATTACACTAGTAAAATAAGCAAATATGATTTTTTTTTTTAATAAGAAATTACTTATTTTCCTTTTGTTCATGGAAACAAGACAATTCAAGCGTAATGCTGCGTACCCACGATCGGTTCGTCTGATGAAAACAGTCTGATGGACCGTTTTCATCAGACGAACCGATCGTGTGTGGGCCCCATCGTTTTTTTCCCATCTGTGAAAAAACGTAGAACCTGTTTTAAAATTATCTGATGGTTAAAAAAACGATAGAAAAAAATGATCGTCTGTGGGGAAATCCATTCTTTAAAAATCAACGCAGGCTCAGAATCAAGTCGACGCATGCTCGGAAGCATTGAACTTCATTTTTCTCAGCACGTCGTTGTGTTTTACATCAATGCGTTCTGACACGATCGTTTTTTTAACTGATGGTGTGTAGGCACGACTGATGAAAGTCAGCTTCATCGGATAACTGATGAAAAAATCCATCAGACCGGTTTCATCGGATGAACCGATCGTGTGTACAGGGCATTACTGTTCTTTTGATGAAAAAACAAACAATCCACTTATGGTCAGTTAGTTACTTTGCAACAGTTTTAACAAATTCTATCTGATGATGTTTATATTGAAACATGTGGATTTGTATCCCTTCCAGTATCCTGCTGTGTGGAACATCTGCCTGATCACCTGATTTGCATGTTATAATAATAGGAACGCTGCTGAGCAAGGCAGTGAGCCAATCACCTGAGCAGAAAATGACATTCCTGGTTGATTTCTGTACACAAATAGTGCACAGAATGCCTCTTCGGGTTACTTTTCACCGTTTTAAAAATGACAACAGATTGAAATGCATCAGTAATTTTTATTGACAGTAATTTGCAAAACATAGTTTGTGTAGCAAAGAAAAAAAAAGGCATGTAAATATACACCTACAGCTATCACATTAAATAGCTGTAGCTGTTTTGTTTATGTGCAGGCTCAAACTAGATAAGGAAACATTTAACTGTATTGATAAAGGTGCCCAGTTGTCTCCCTGTTTGTCAAAGTAGTTCACTGCCTCCAGAGACTGCCATACAATGCAGTAAAAATATTCTTTGTTAAAGGATAAGTTCACCTTTTGTAACATGTTACATGTTACACCTGTCTTCAGGGTGGAACATGTAACATCTTACTGTTGCAGCAGCCCCCGCACCCCCATTGTAACAGCAAGCGTGGGATCTTCTCCCCGCACCTGCTGTCACAATTTGAAAAAAAAAAATTTGGCTGTGTGGGGCTCCACCCATCCAGCCATGTCATTTATTCACAGAGTTCTGTAAATGGTAGAACTACAAGTACTGACAGCAGTTGCGGCTATCGGTTTGTAGTTCTCAATGAACTACCAGGGCATTAATGAGCATTCTAGGTAGTTCATTGATGCTTCCTGTTAGTGTGTAACTTCCTGCCCATAGGAGGTACAAGCAGACAGCTTACACTGAGGCCCCGTACACACGACCAGTTTCCTCGGCAGAATTCAGCTTCCGACCGAGTTTCTGGCTGAATTCTGCCGAGAAACCCGGCCGTGTGTACACTTTCGGCCGAGGAAGCCGACGAGGACCTCGGCGAGGAAATAGAGAACATGTTCTCTATTTCCTCGTTGTTCTATGGGAGCTCTCGTCCCGCCGAGCTCCTCGGCGGCTTCAGGGCTGAACTGGCCGAGGAACTCGATGTGTTTGGCACGTCGAGTTCCTCGGCCGTGTGTACGAGGCCTGACAGTCTGCAAGAGCTATACATTGTGCCTGTGATCTACTTTTTTGCGGGTGCAATGCTTTGCAGGGTCCTAGTAACATTTTATTCAAACGCACATTTTTTTACCTGCAAAAAGATGTGCATTTGTTTTTATTTTTTTTGCAAAGGTCAACGTATTCCCTAAACTGGATACACACAGATCTAAATTCATGCTGAACCAGCCGAATTTCGATTTGTGTGTAGCCCTGTCTGTTTAACAAAAGCTGATCATTAGACCAGGTTCTGCTAAATGGTCCTGATGTAAAACCAGCAATCAATCAATGGTGCAGCACTGATCAGTGTATTCTGAAGGGGGGAAGTCCCACTGACTGAATACAATGGCACAGAGGGAGATTCCTACATCCATCTCACTTGTGTGAATGCAAGAATCTGTGAGTTTTTTTTCTTCATGCCACATGCCTTTAACATGGGGGTGGGTGCTCACCCCACAAGCACCTTGTCCCCATGTTGATGTGGCCAAGGGTTTCTTCCCCACAACCCTGGTCTGTAGTTGTGGGGGTCTGTAGGCAGAGGCATTATTTGAATTTGGAAGCCTCATTTAAGAAGGGGGCCCCCAGATCCTGCCCACCCCCCTTTTGCCACCCCGCTGGAACTGAAAATTAAAAAATAAATCGAGCCACTCGCCTTGAAGGCCCAGCATGCACCTGTCCATGATTCTGCATCTGTCATCCTCTGGCTCAGTTGTGAGAACTGAGTGATTAAATACTGCTGATCGCTCAGTTCATCCACTTTGCTCTGAGCAGAGAGCCATGTCAGTCAGTGCCTCTCTGCTCTCCCCTCCATTGCTCATTGGAGTGCTGGGCTGTGGAGGTGCAGAGAGGCTGAGCCAGGTGCCGATCCAGGTTTCTGAGTGGATACTGACCATATGGTCTGGATTTTTTTCTGAGTCTGCACTGGCTCCATGATGTTAGCCAAAAGTGGTCTGTCAGCTGAAAATGGATCACAGGAGTGCAAAATCAACTGATCCATAGGAGAAGTTTGGCCAAAAAACCTTTGGCCATACTTTTCCTTTAAACAATGAATCCTCAGTATTTCTCCCAAGTTAGAGTCCTCATGTAGAGATAGGAAAGTACTGTAAACTGGACTCAGTCAGTTCTCTTACAGGAAATAGAGGTCTCTCCCTCCTCCTCCTCCAGGTGCTCGAGCGGCCCGCTCTTTCTCTCGGTTGAGGTTTCCTCTCGGTGTTCAGGCGGGAGCCGTGCTTTATTCCCGTGCTCTCTTCAGTCGGTGAGTTCTCCGTGTCACCCCGCTGTCTCCGGTCCACTGGAATCACAAAAACAAAATGTCGGCAACCGTCCGTCTTACCACTACGTAGTATTTGTATATACAGTATATCTGCATGGTCTACAGAAGCAGGAGGCTGTATTTTACTTTCAGAATGTTTCAGCACTGTTTATATTATTCACTTAATTGTTTTGATTCATTTTTGGTCTACATTTATTATCAACATTTCTTGTGACCTATTATTTGCACATCCAGCTTATCTGCATGGTCAATAGAAGCAGGAGGCTGCTTCTTACCTTTAGAATTTTTCAGCACTATCTTATGTTATTCACTTACTTGTGTTGTTACATTTTGGGTTTACATGTATTATCAACATTTTTTACGGTTTTGGATAACCGCATTTGCAGCGCAGCTCTTTATATATTTTATTTATATATAATTATTACATGTAAAAAAAATGCCTTGGCTGACACTGGAAAAATAATAAAAAGTCAGATTAAAATAATTTTCTGACTTTTCAACTTGAGCACACTGACAATGTTTCCCAGATGATGCTAAAGGCTCATACACACGGTAGGACATCCAACAAAATTTCCCTTGGATTTTTGTCCTAATTGATTTGTCCTGCCACACCCATAGCATACACACAGTCAGACTTTTCTGCAAACTTTTCTAAAAGTTTCCTAACATCATGTGTTTTTTTTTTGCTCTTTTCTGCTCTTTACCGCCACCCTTTGGTTAACTTCTGCTATTGTTTTTTGCTTTTAACATTGGTTTTGAGCATTCGTATTTGCACTTTGTCCAAAAGTTGGTTGGATTGCTGTACACACGGTCACACAAAGCACCATCGGACTTTTGTTGCCGAAAAGTTGGTCCGTTCGCAGACCCAACTTTTTGTTGGATGAAACCAGAAAAAGTTGGTCTGATGGAGCGTACACACGGTCGGACAAATTTGAAAAGTTGCAGATTTTGAAGTTGGTTGGCCAAAAGTCCTACCGTGTGTACAGGGCTTTACAGTTTACTGAATTACTTTACTTGCTGTATAGAAATGTTGTTAACATGTGTTACAACTTCATAAAATTATCATTGCAGTGAAATACAATTTATATTCAGGAAAAAGTATTTCGAATGTGGTGACTGTGCAAAAAATTGCTCTGTGGTAAGCTTCGTCTAGGACTTAACTACACTTGCAATTCTAATCTTATACTGCTGAGCATTTAAATTTGTTGCTGGTGTACCACCTGAGATGTCAGACATATGCCGTAGAGAGCAGCTGTGTTAACTATAGCATCAGTCAGCACAGTAGCATTTCTGTGTGATTTCATCAGAACTTGTGTTCACTTCTATAATGAGCACCTGTTCTTCATCTTTTAAAATTGTTCTTTAAAATGCCTATAATGGGGTGGATTTACTAAAGGCAAACTGACTGTCGCAGTCATTTCCTCCAGAGCTGTACCACAGTAAATGTGGCAAAGCTTCCCTTTGTAAAGAATACCCAATCAGATGCAAGGGGAAAAAAAATACTTTTTTGCATGCACACATTGAGGCCTCATGCACACTGGATGTTAAAATAACATTATAAAAACGCCAGTAGCTTTGCAGTGAGTTTTTCAACTTTTTTCAGCTTTTTTCAAAGTTTTTCAATAGCGTTTTTTAGCGTTTATTAGCATTGTTTTGCGTTTTTCCGCATTAGCGTTTGTTAGCGTTTTTTTGTTGAAGACATTTTTTTTTTCTTTTTTCAATTGATCAAAAACGGTAAAAAACGCTGGTGAGTGACGTTTTTGAGCGTTTATCAGTGTTTATCAATGTTTATCAGCGTTAGAGCGTTTTTACAGCTGAAAAACGTCTCTCAAACTGCTCAAAAACGCCACTGCCCAAAACTGCTGATAACAGCCCATGTGTTCATGGACACATAGGATAACATGATGGAGAGTTTATTGACTGTAGAAAACAACGTATACTGCCAAAAACAGCTGCTGTAAAAACGTCCAAAAACGCATGAGGCCTGAATGATAATCAGCAGTTTTACCACATTTGCTAAGCTCTGGGGAAATTAGTGAAACTGCACTGGCTAAGTGAATAGTTTATTTGCCTTTTGTAAATCCACCCCACTGTGTTGGGTTGTATTAGTGTGTGTGAATGGATGTTTACATTTATGTGTAATGTACTAGACAATTTTGTGTATGCTGCTCTTAACTACATGTGTTGAGCTTTATGCTACTCATTATTATAACTGTGTAATGCACTTGATTATGGGTCTAGTGATGTGCTTTATTGTATGCGAGAAATTATATGGAATTCATTTAGATGTTATTTAACCATGATGATATTTTGACTACACTCAGGACAGCCTTTTGTTCTTTTAAAAGTGCTCGTAAGTGACTTTACCGGCCCTAGAAATACTTATTTGCTTCAGCAAAGGGGACCAATTATGGGCTACATTACATTGCACATAATCACTGTTCTTACCTGCAGTTATGAATGTGGATATGGTAATACGAAAAAAAGAGTCATACACCCCTTTTTTATTGACAATTGATGAAAATGAAATGGCTCATTCAGTTTCTTGATTTATGTACCTTCTAGTTGCTGCATATTGGTAGTTAATTATAGAGGAATTAACTACTTTTCTTTTTACTTTTCAGTTGTGGAATAGTTCATACTTAAAGTGGATGTGTTAGATACACAAAAGTGTATTATTTAACAATACTAGGAAAAGACTGTCATGACCATGCCCGTAATTGTCCTCATCCTAGCTCAGTGATCTGCCTCCTTAATTACATTCTAGGTTCTAAGGTTCTCTCCAGACACAAGGAAACTGATCTGAAGACAAGTGCACCAACAAAATTATGGTAGTTTAGAAATTTACATAACAGGTTCACTTGGGGAGCTCTATAAGGTTGAATAAAAAAAACTGGGGTACAACAATATATTCTGTTCTGTTTGCAACACTAAAACATACTTGCAAAATTAAATACAGAAATATAAAATATTTGCCTTGCTCTGATTAGTAATGTATTTTACAGAACTCTTGTGGTGATTGCAATTGCAAGACGGCTAGTTAATGATCACATTTTATTCATTTACAAGAGCTCATGTTTGGTCCTTGACCTTTCTAATAATATACAAATGGAGAGAAGTGTATTTTGTAGTGCTGTACTTTGCATTTGATCCAGTAATAATTTATACAACATATTTTTTCCTGAATTATTTTCCATGTTATGAAATAATTGTGGAGCTTACTATGTTTTGATGAAGTAAACACATTTTGTGTTTCCTGATGTTTGTCCTTTTGTATTGATGTGAAACAATTTAAGATAGCTTGAGCTTACTGACCCATGGTGTAAAATGTGCTATAAAATCACTAAACAATGACAGCTATCACATAGTTCAGATTAATGGTAGGAAGAATTATCTTCTCATAAAAATGAACGTAAGGCTGTAGAGAATGTTTTTTCTGCTTACTGGAACTTCTTTCTGTTCCATCAAAGATATGTAGCATATTAATTACTATTGGTAATAAGGATTGCTCCATATCTAGAAAATATGTAATGGTGTGGCTGGATAGAATGGAGTGCCTCATAGCATGTGGTAGGGATGCTGTGATAAGCAGGTAGGTCTGGTCAGTAATAAAAAGGTGCAGTATCACCAGTATATCACACTCCAGGCTCCCCTGCCAGGTGTAGGCAAATAAGGACAGTAGTTGATAGGTCAAAGTCAGCAATAGTAAGGTAGTCCACCACAAAAAATGCCATATTAGAAAACAAGAGTAGTGAAAGTAAATAACTAGCTGCCAAATCAATAATGGGCCAAGGTCAGGACAAATGAAGCAGGTAACAGGAACTCTGGAATAAGAGCACACAGAAAAACAGGGGTCCAGAAACATAAGAAATGAGTAAGGTAAGGACAACATGTTCTGTCAGTTTTCTGCAGTCCACAAAACGTTTATTTAGAATGGGCTGCCAAATAGTGCAGAGTTTGTGCTTTCTCTTGCAGATATGGTACTCATAAGATATCACTTTAGTATACCCAGGGCCGTCTTTAGGGCAGGGCAAAAGGGGAAGCTGCCCTGGGCCCTGTCATTGTTGTTGGGCCAAAGCATCTGCCTCATACTTGCCAACTACCCTAAATTCCCTTGTCCCTTGAAGTTTTAGTCCTGTGCTGTGTCCCGATATCTCAGTGTAAAGTGCTGCTACTAATGCCCCACCAGCTCTGCCCTATTGTTGTGTACAGATGATTCACCTGCAGACCCTGTGTTTTCATGTAAATAAATATAATTCATATGCAAATAAAGGGAGCATTGATATGTAAATAGCGGTAGCCGGCGGCATTGATATGTAAATAAAGACACAATTCATACATTTTTCATGCCCTTTTGCAGTGAGGAGATTATGTGCTGTAACCTCTAGCAACCAACCAGTGATCAGTATTACTGTACAGTAATCTCTAGCAACCAATCAACAAGCAGAAATCATGTGATGTAACCTCTAGCAACTAATCAGTGAGCCATAATGTGTGCTGTAACCTCTAGCAACCAGTCAGTAAGTGGTAATGATATGCTGTAACCTCTGGCAACCAATCACTGCCTGATCTGATACAGTAAACTGATTTTAAGTCTAGCAGATATTTATTGTATGTCTCAGAGCACATAGAGAGCAAGATTTTTTTTGCCCAGGGTCCAATCAATATTAAAGATGGCCCTGAGTATACCCTCAGGTGTATTATGACCTTAAATTATTACATTGGCTGCATTGAGGAGACCAGCAGGATCCCCCTGTTACAGCTCTTTCAAATATTGTTACAATTTATTAAGGTATGGATGATTTTTTTCTTTCTTATCAGTCCTCAGAGAGCAGAGTACCAAAAGCAAAGCTCTTTATGCAAAGGATATCTGAAATATGACTTATATGTCAGTGTAGACTTCTCAAAGAAAAATCAGCAAACCAATCACACAAGCAGGATATAAGATTTACAGGGGAATTCATGCACCAAGGATGTATTGAAGCATCCAAAATTGCCATATTGCAAAAGATCAACATTTTCTACATGAGTAGCTACTTTCACACTCATCCACTGCAAAAACGCATATGCATTTTTGTCGCGTTTGTGCTGCAGTTTATAATGGACATGTGACTCAAAATGGTTTTCATTGCTTTCAATGGTAATGTGCGTCTTTAGTGTGTTTTTTTAACTCCAAAAAACATGCTCCAAAAATGCTGCAAGCAAGATTTTTCACCGCAACAGCCCAAGTGTGAACACATTCCTTGATTTTAAAGGGAAGCATTTTTCTTGTGCTTTTCAGGCACTTCTTTTGCGCAAAAGCACTTGAAACAAACATAATAAAATAATGTGAAACCAAATTCATCAGAAAAGTGTTTATCAAAAAAATATACATATAAAGTGTCCTGGTGTTTTCATTTCAATCCATTTTCAAATCTTTCTATAAAATCAAGTGAACCACTTCCAGTGAAAGAATAATCTAATTCCGTTTTTACAAATATAATTAAATGTGCCGCTTACCAGATCCCAATGATCTCCAAGTTATAAGAGGTCATATATACTGACAGGTGAACAGATATGTGGATTCCTCCTGTATGTAACCCAACCTCCTCGATGGATCAGTCTAGCAACCTCTCAATTAGCTTCCCAGCCCTGCACACTGCAGCCTGGCCTTGCTTGAGGCTCTCCACTCGGTGTATGTGAGGGGTTTAAACATAGTGAAGTCTCATTGCATAATACGTTTACAAAAAAGGGATTCTGGGAATGGAGGAAGTAGCCTATTAAGGGGAAACATGTTGGAAGGAGATGGGAGCTGTTATTTGATGATTCATACTTGTTGATGATCTCTTGGTTGGATTACCCTCACTATTGCCTAAATGTATCTTAGCTGCTGTAAGTGCATTATTTTAGATTGAATAAACTTTTTTGTAAACGTATTATGCTATGAGTCTTCCTTATGTTTAAACCCCTCACATACACCGAGTTGAGAACATCAAGCAAGGCCAGGCTGGAGTGTGCAGAGCTGGTGTTATGTATGAGAACATACCTGGTAGTCAGAGCCTAGTTGCAGGAGGAGGCCTTTCTTACAGCCCTGGCTCAGAAGCTTCTGGAGTGGGGACAGCGAGCTTGGGAGCGCAGTGAGGTAGGAGTGCCTGGGTGATGGCAGTAGTCGGGCACAGGATGCCGGTCCTTCAGGAAAGGCTGGTGCAGAAGACGGCTGTTGCAGGAGTGACGGGTCAGCGACTCTGGAGCTGGCACAGGTACTGGAACAGCGGCAGCAGGAGCTGGGTAAGGCAACCCGGGTTAGGTACAGAGCAATCAGACAGTAGCGGATCAGGCAGGCCGGGTCAAGCAAGTAATCAGAAAGAGGATCTTGTAGACTAAAGCGTGGTCAAGGTTCAGGCAGGAAGTCTGGCAACGGTAGGTGTAAGAGCAGAACAAGGTCAGAGCAAGCCAAGGGTTGGACTGGAGAGGTTCGGGTGGTCAGACGGAGCTGGGTCGGTACTGGTAACAGGTTCAAACAGGGTCACAGGATACTGGCACAAACGCTGCAGATCAGACAGCAAAGTGACACTGCAGCTTCTGGCTTTTAAAGGCAAAATGGTGCCAATCGTGTGTTAACGTTGTGCGTTAACCCGTCGTGTACACGCGTGCGCCATTGGCGCACGTGTGCACACATTTGGCACGCGCCGTCACACAGGTACGGGCAGCTGCTGCTGAACTTGTGCAGTAGCATGCACGCACGCTGGAACCTATTGGCAGGTCCCTGACAGCTGGGAAGCTAATTAAGAGGCTGCTGGACTGAGTCATCGAGGAGGTTGGGTTACATACAGGAGGAATCCTCATATCTGTTCACCTGTCGCTATATATGATCTCTTATAACTTGGAGATCATTGGGATCTGGTAAGCGGCACATTTAATTATATTTGGAAAAACGGAATGAAATTATTCTTTCACTGGAAGTGGTTCACTTGATTGTATAGAAAGATTTGAACATGGATTGAAATGAAAACACCAGGACACTTAATATGTATATTTTTTTGATGAACAATTTTCTGATGAATGTGGTTCACATTATGTTATTATGTTCATTTAATCACATGGTGGTAATTTTTGTGTTTGTTCACAATACTTCACATATTTTGAGCCACCGTATCTTCACCTGCTCATATTCAAGGAGTAGTAAAAGTGCACCTATATTTAGCGTAAGATTTTTCTATACTATTGTGATAAATGGTACCTCCTTATTTTCATGTGCAAGGGTTGGACAAGCAAAGCTGCTCTTTTCACAACCACTGTCCTCCCAGCCTCATGAGGAAATGCACTGCAGAACTGCATCATATGCTTCTGCACATCAGAATAATAAATTCTTCTGTTATTTATTTTCAAAGATACTGTAGATAGGAAATGGGTGGTAGCAGGTAACCAGCTTTGTATACAATGTTTTTATTTAATACTGTATATGTAGTACACATTAACAAGGCTTTGTAGTAAAAAGGTAAATATTCCGAAAAATACGAAATACAGCAGAAAAGTTCCATGCACATTCTGCAATACCAAAAATAATGCCGCGTACACACAATCATTTTTCGGCATGAAAAAAACATAATTTTTCGGCATGTATAAAAAACGTTGTTTTTTCCAACTTCATCATTAAAACGACACTGCCCACACACCATTGTTTTTTAAAAATGCTCTAGCAAAGCGTGGTGACGTACAACGCGTACGACGGCACTATAAAGGGGAAGTTCCATGCGGGTGACGCCACCCTTGGGGCTGCTTTAGCTGATTTCCTGTTAGTAAAAGACGATTCGCGCTTTTCTGTCTGTTACAGCGTGATGAATGTGCTTACTCCATTATGAACGGTAGTTTTACCAGAACGAGCGCTCCCATCTCATAACTTGCTTCTGAGCATGCGCGGGTTTTTAACATCGTTTTAGCCCACACACGATCATTTTTTACAACCCGGGAAAATGACTGCTTGGGAATGGAGCCAGGACATCAATACCCTTGCTACCGGAGGACCTTTTTCCATGACAGATACCATGTTTCATAACTGTCTACAATGTACCTTGTACTAGCTTTAAACCCCACATGTGCTTTACTAACCCGTTCTTTTATATGCCAGAAACCATCATGCACCCCTTTAAATTACTTTAGACCAGACTTAAAACAGTTGATACAACTTTACTGAATATTTTCTGCAAAGTAAAACAAATACAGTGTGACATAACCCTAACTAACTAAACTGCCCAGGCGTACCTTAAGAGGGAATAGTTCAAAACTGGTATCTTCTATGGTATGGCAGTTCTTGGAATCTTCCAGTGTCTTTTGACAGACTGGGCACAGAAATCCCTCTTAATGTCCCATGGTGGTTATGGCATATCCAAGAGCAGATGAGCCCTGTAACCAGGCCTTCCCACTTTATTTATAGCACAGAGTTGACAGGCATTAATCCAGTGTGGTAAAGCGCAGGTTAATTAGAAATGCACCTGCTTCTGTGGTGTCATGGAAAAAAAAGTCCCTGCATCAGCGGTGTCATTGAAAGAACAAAATAGCCCGGCATTATTATTGTCACTGGAAGGACAAATATTCTTGTTTCACTGCTTCCATCATAGGTAATGTGCATCATTAATTTTAAGATTTGAACCTGTCCTGTTGGCTGTACACATATAAGCAGCAGCTGGGTGGGTGGGCTTTAACAGCAAGTGGCTACATATATGCATCCATGGGAAATGGCTTTTTTTGTGCTGAGAGCAAACTCACTGTGCACTTGCAGCACAGTAACTATGATATAAAAGGCAGCTCCTGATGCATACTTGTGATCAGGCGCTTTTGAGCATGTGACAGCTGTGATATCCAATCACTGCAGTCACAAGAATTAAAAGCCTGCCTCATGGGATGGCGGTGGCAAGGGGTTAAGGTAACCACATTGTATTCCAATAAGGTAATTCACACTGTGGACTTCTTCACAGCAATTTCAACACTTTAATTGTATCAATAAAAGTGCAGCACTATATTTTTAAATAGTCCTCTATACAAAACATGGTGATATTTCAAACAAACATTTCTTTCTCAAAGCACCACTATTTCCTATATGCTGCACTTTCACAATTTGTCTTCTTTTATTTTTATTAAAATTGCTTTGTAGAAGCCCACAGTGCAAATTACCTTGTTGGGATACTAAATATTAAAGTGGTTGTACAGGCTGAAGGTTTATGCATGAAGGTAAAAATACTTCTCTGTGTTGCTCCCCCCACAGCCCAACTAATACTCACCTGAGCCCCCTCTTGATCCAGTGATGTGCACGACAGCTTTGTCTGCCCCAGATCTCTCTCTCCTCATTGGCTCAGACAGCAGCAGGAGCCATTGGCTCCCACTGATGTCAATCACAGCCAGTGAGCCAATGAGGAGAGGGGGGCAGGTCTGAAACGTTGGCTCTGTGTGTTTTAAGGATGCATAGAACAGGGCTCAGGAGCGAGCAGGCACCATAGCTAGTGGCTTGCTATTAGGAACACTGGTCAAGCCAGGAGCGCCAGAGGGGGACCCAAAAAGATAAGGGTCAGGGCCATTCTATGCAAAAACATTGCACAGAGCAGGTAAATATGACATGTTTTGTATTTAAAAAGAGAAAAAAATCTCAAGCTTCCTACCTTAAATAGCTGCTGTATGGTTCTGCCCACCTTCATCTCCTCTTCTTTCCCAGGCATCTGTTTCACATAGTGCATTCCTGTCCCACCAACATTCTACTGCGCACACCAGGCTGCTGTTGGAGGGAGTAGAAATTAGAATCCTCAGGCTGCTATTGGAGGGAGGAGACAGTAGAATCTTCCCTCCAGTAGTTGCTACAGCCCCAACTGCGTGCCCTGTTTTCCAGCTGTATGAATGAAAGGAGTGACAGCAGTTTAATTCCTGTCATTCAGGCAGATGTACAGTAGAATGAGACACTGCTAAGCTCCCAGTGCTGACTCTTCCACAGGATGACACTGCACCCAGGGTAGGCTCCTCTACTGCCCCACTGTGTCCTGGCCCTATGAATAGGTACCGTAGTTATCGGGGTATTGCGCGCTCCGGCGTATAGCGTGCACCCCTAAAGTGGACCCGCAATTCCTGTAAAAAAAAGATTTTAGTACTTACAGTTTTGGTGTCTTGCGCGGCATCCATCGACAGCCTTGTCGGGTCCGGCGTCCGTCTGCGGCTTCGGTGGTGTCCTCCTCGTTGGGTCCGGCGTCCTTCTGCGGTGTCCTCCCCGCTCGATCCCCGCTTCCCGCGCTGAGTTCGAACTACTGCGCCGGCATATACTGAGCGCAGTAAACTTGTGTATAGTCCCGGTCACGACCTGTGCGTCCTGTACGTCCAGGACGTGACTGCGAGAGAACCCGAAGCTGCCCGACTATACACGAGTGTACTGCGCTCGGTATATGACGGCGCAGTAGTTCAAACTCGGTGCGGGAAGCGGGTATCAGCGTATATCGCGCACCCACGATTTTGCCCTGAATTTCAGGGCAAAAAAGTGCTCGGTATACGCCGATAAATACGGTATATATTTTACTACGTTTGCTGAAGGTAAAGGTATGCGTAAATTAAAGGACACATTTGATCTGAAACAAAATACACTGTAACAATCTATTCATTAGTGAAGAGTGAAACAGCTTTTATTCTTAAAGGAACCACTGTCAATTATCCTGCAGAGCAAAATTGAACAGTTGACAGCTGGGTCACAGCAAATAGACTCCCTAGAATGTTAACAGTGGGGGAAATGAGCACCTATTTTCTAGATAGTGTTTTGTTTTAGCATACCTCACATGTGAAAGGTGTTCAAGTAAATAGGCCAAGTAATTCTTCTGTAATACAATAAAAGCAATGTAGACTATAGTATGCACAAACCGTATAAGGTTTGTCAATACAAAAAAAAAATGCTTTTTAACCTGACAATGTTAAACAGGTGTTAAAAATTGAAGGAAAAAAGTTCCAGGATTTAAATAGGTCCTGAAAATTCCCCTTAAAAAACCTTAATAATAACACCATACCTCCCAACTCTCCCTGATTTCGAGGGACTGTCCCTCCTTTGGAATAAAGTCCCTCTGCCCCCCTTTCCTCCTCATTTGTCCCTCATTTTGGTCTGATCTATATAGTTGTATATAAAATGCACTACTTATCTATCAAAAAGTGTTTTCCAGTGCTAGACCTTTCATCAAATTTCTAAATTGCTGCATTTGTAAATTCCAAAAGCCAATATAGAGGAATATTAGTGGTAAAAAAGCAATTGTGGGCTTAAAGGGTCACTAAAGGAATTTTTTGTTCCGCTAAATAGCTTCCTTTACCTTACTGCAGTCCTGTTTTCATGTCCTCATTTTTTGTTTTTGCTATGATGTTGCTGTAATCCTTCTCTGTTCTGAACAGCCTGTTTCCTGATGAAAAAAGTCATGGGAGCTTTCTCTCTGTGGCACTAATCAAGGAGGTGTGATTACTGTGTGTCTTAAACCCCTCAGAACCAATCACTTTCGTTTTACAAACCATCGCTGCCCTCTATTGTGTCTCTGTACTTCACAGAAGCATGAAACTAGATGCATAAGCGAAACTGAAACTACAGGTACATTATATGATTGATTTTTATCTATTTTTAATCATTTTTAAAAGGAATCAGTTAACGATTATGTCTCTATACCCTGTAAACAGTAATTTCAGCAATAAAAAAAATGTTTTCCTTTTCAACTCCTTTAATCAATCTTGTTTTGTATAATTCAAGCCCTTCCCATCTGTGCTATAGTCGAATAATGACTATAGTGCAGGCTTACTTTGCTGGGAGGGCATCTATTGACATCCTACCGCGATTACTCGTCTGTGGCACGTGGACGGCGCACTCTGTGATCAACGAGTCCTTCAGCTGATCACAGATTGTGGTAACAGGCCAATCACAGCAGCATTTTACCACTGTGATTATGAGTGTCCTGATTATCACTGCAGTCCCAACAGTGCCCACTAGTGCTGCCAATCAGTGCCCACCAGTGCTGCCAATCAGTGCCCATCAGTGCCTCCTCATCAGTATCACCTATCAGTGCTGCCTTTTAGTGCCCATCAGTGCCCATGAGGGCCACCTATCAGTGCACAGCAGTGCCACCTCATCAGTGTCCAGCAGTGCAGCCTATCAGTGCCCATCAGTGCCACCTCATCAGCACACATCAGTGAAGGAGAAAAATTACCTGTTTACAACATTTTATAAGAAACTTTGCATTATTATTTATTTTTTCAACATTTTAGATCTTTTTTCATTTGTTTAGCAAAAAATAAAAATTAAACAGTGATGATTAAATACCACCCAAAACATATCTATTTGTGTGAAAAAAATGATAACAATTAACCACTTGCCCACCAGGTAAATTCTGGCACTTCTCTCCTTCATGTGAAAATCACAATTTTTTTGCTAGAAAATTTATCAGAACCCCCAAACATTATATATTTTTTTTTAGCAGACATCCTAGGGAATAAAATGGCAGTCATTGCAATACTTTTTGTCACACCGTATTTGCGCAGCGGTCTTACAAGCGCACTTTTTTTGGATAAAAATCACTTTTTTGAATTAAAAAATAAGACAACAATACATTTTGCCCAATTTTTTTATATATTGTGAAAGATAATGTTACGCCGAGTAAAATGATACCCAACATGTCACGCTTAAAAATTGCGCCCGCTCGTGGCATGGCGTCAAACTTTTACCCTTAAAAATCTCGATAGGCGACGTTTAAAAAATTCTACAGGTTGCATTTTTTGAGTTGCAGAGTAGGTCTAGGGCTAGAATTATTGCTCTCGCTCTAACGATCGCGGCGATACCTCACTTGTGTGGTTTGAATACCGTTTTCATATGCGGGCGCTACTCGCGTATGCGTTTACTTCTGCGCGCGAGCTCGTCGGGACGGGGCGCTTTAAAAAATTTTTTTTTGGTTTTCTTATTTATTTTTATTTAGTTTTATAATTTTTTACACTGAAAAAAATAAAATAAAAAAAATTGATCACTTTTATTCCTATTACAAGGAATGTAAACATCCCTTGTAATAGAAAAAAGCATGACAGGTCCTCTTAAATATGAGATCTGGGGTCAAAAAGACCTCAGATCTCATAATTAGACTTAAATGCAAAAAAAAAAATAAAAAAAAAAAAATGTCATTTTTTCAAATGACAAAAAAAAAAATGTTTCTTTAAGAGGCTGGGCGGGACTGACGTTTTGACGTCACTTCCGCCCAGCAGAGCTATGAGGACGGGTGAAGGAGATTTCTCCTTCAGTCCCGTCCCCGCTCAGCTGCCGGACACATCGGATCCCCTCCGCCGCTACCGACGGCTCCGGTAAGCGGCGGAGAGCGCGGGAGAGCGGCGGGAGGGGGGGGGCCCCTCTCCCGCCACCGATAACGGCGATCTCGCGGCGAATCCGCCGCGGAGACCGCCGTTATCGTGTACACCACCGCCCCCTGCAAAGATGAATATCTCGGTTGTGGCAGCAGCTGCTGCCGTTATCGAGATATTCAACTTTAAAAAGGAGGACGTCTTTTTGACATGGGGCGGTGGTCAAGAGGATAAAATGTGGGTAAAGTGTTGCATGACCGCGCAATTGTCATTCAAAGTGTGCAGGATGCATTGCAGTGTGAATGGACCACACCGAAAACTCTGCTATAGATTGAGGCACATACACACTCTTATAATTTTTTTCTTCTCTTTTTTAAATTCATTATTGTGTTACTTTCATTATTTAGCATGCTTATTATTTGTGTTTATTTTATTATAAAATGTAAAAATGGCAAATGACAAATAATTTTGAAACATCATAAAGAGAAATATAGTGATTAACTTGTGATGGTTAACATTCTGGCCAACACTATTTGGTATATACCGCCTGTGAATCTGCCAGTGTGATGTGAAAGAGCAACAAAAAATTTCCACTCAGCCTTGAAATATATGGACAATCATTAGTTCATGGCATAAAAAAAAATGACTTTACGAAAGTGTTTTCTATTGTAGTTCTGTGTAAATTATAAAATACGTTTCATTATAAACCCAGCAGGAGAAATATAATTTAGGGTTAACAATGAATGCTGCTAGATAGAAGCACATCAGCTGGAACATCTCAATGACCAGACCCAGACAATAAAAAGGTTATAGTGAGTGTGCAGCAGATAATGAAAATGTTTAAAGTAATTTTAGCATTAGATGGTTTTCTTCTAAGAAGCAGTTGTGCATAATAAATATTCGATTTTACCCCTACAGGGCATAGAATGACTACAGTCACTCATTAGATAAGCTGACTTTAAAAAAATAATGTTTTTTTTTTCCCTTTTTTTACTTGGCAACAATAATAGGCC
This sequence comes from Rana temporaria, assembly GCF_905171775.1. Lineage (NCBI taxonomy): Eukaryota > Metazoa > Chordata > Amphibia > Anura > Ranidae > Rana > Rana temporaria. The sequence continues at coordinate 78,759,048 of NC_053496.1, read as the reverse complement.
AATTGCATATAAATGTGCTGTAGCATTGCAATATGCTGTAGTGTTATAGGATATGTAAGTACTGTATCATACTGGTTCCCAATACCTCCCAACTGTCCCTGATTTCGAGGGACTGTCCCTGATTTGGAACAATGTCCCTCTGTCCCTCATTCTCCTCATTTGTCCCTCATTTTGGTCTGATCTATATAGTTGTATATAAAATGCACTTGTTATCTATCAAAAAGTGTTTCCCAGTGCTAAACCTTTCATCTGATTTCTAAATTGCTTTATTTGTAAATTCCAAAAGCCAATATAAAGAAATAGTAGTGGTAAAAAAAGCACTTGTGGGTTTAACCAATCTTATTTTTTTTTGCACAATTCTCCTTTAAGGGGGCGTGGCAGGGTGTGTGTCCTATGCCTACATACTTTTGCTGATAGGTGTCCCTCATTCCCATCTCAGAAAGTTGGGAGGTATGGTACCCTGGTTGTAAGAAACAGTTGTATAAAGATATCATCATAACCGGACTATGGTATGGATCTCAGGTCAGCAGGAATGGACTGGTACAGAAGTTTGACTTTCTTAGAAGAAACCTTTTTTGGATTGGGTGGTATACTTGATTGAAGTGCAATTATTTTTGTAATTTGCTCCCCAACTGAATTTTCTTTTGGAAGCAAACCTAATCTGGTTATTATAGTGTAGATTTTGTAGAAGCAATGATGAATAGTCAGATGAATCTTATGAAAAGCTTGTTTATTCCAGCCAGCAGAGAGCCACACGACAGACCTATTTCTTCTAGTTTCACTTCATAACTTCCTACTTCCTATTCCCACCCCCTAACACAGCTATGTAATTACAACACACACATATTCTACATTTTTCCCCTTTTAAAGAAAGAATATGCATAGATAGTTGAAGTGTAATATAGAACGAACAAGGAGTGCAGCATAGCAAGGAACAATAACAAACTACAATACAAAATGAAAAATGCTGAGTAAAAGTCAGTGTGTGATAAAGTCTTGGAACTTTGGATTGGGTTTACACACTCATCCAGATCGAGTAACAACTTGTGGGGCCTGCGAGTCTGAAACATCTTGCCTGTTGCTGTCATAATTTTGTTGTGGTTGTGTGTTAAATCCGTTGGTGGAAGTGTCAATTGGCACAGCAGCAGACGGATGTGCTTGAGGTCCTGAAGTGATCATAGCTACATGGGCAGCGGCAGTACAGTATGATTCAGGTACCTGTAGGTGTTAACGGTGGTTCCTTACATAGGTCCTGTCATCAGAATGGACAGCATAGCTGTTTGGTTGGCAGGCCTTTCCATGAATCGTGGCCAGTTTGTTAAACCCACAAGCTGTCTCCATCCCTACCACCTGCCCAGGCTCCAGAGGGTAAAGATGTCTGGCCAATTTGTCATGGCTTATTTTTCCTTTTTGCCTGAGTGTAAATAAAGCAGCCCAAACATCAGTCTCAACTCTTGCCAGGAGCTGGGATAGGATAATGGCATCTGGTTTGTCATGATAGTAAACATTGTGCCGGAGAAGGCATGTCATCCCTAGGTGTTTTGCAGAGGTTGAGTAGGGCTGCATAAATGTCAGAACCATGACATACACAATTCTCTAGGAGATGATTGGCCGATGCTTGGCTCTGCAAGACCATTAAATCTGGGGTAATTGGGACTGCTAGTGACATGCTGAAAATCCCATTGGTGAGCAAAGTTCCTAAATTTTCGGATCACTGAAATTTTTAGGAGGACATCAAATTCCCACCAGCCAGAGTACAAATCGAATAAGACCTGGTAATCCTTGTTTGACCACTCAAATATGTCATCTGCTGTGATAGACCATGGTCTGTTAGGTATTTGGTGAAGAATTAAAGGTTCTCTCATCTGGTGCTGTTGTTGAGCATTGCATGGGGCACATCTGGAAACTTCTCTTTCAATGTCATTTTATATTAAGGGCCAAAACATGGTTTCACGTGCCCTTTAGTGTTGAGCAGAATATGCCATATTCGATTTCGCGATATATCTCGAATATATATTCGAATATTCGAGATATATTCGCTAAATTCGAATATTCGTGATATTTTATCGAAATTAATTGAATGCGATTTTTCGCTATTGCGAATGCGAAAATAATTGCGATTTTTTTTAATAACTGCGGTAGGAGCGCTCTGATTGGCTTAGAATATTCGTGATATTTTATCGAAATATCGCAACATGCGAATGCGATATTTATTGCGCAATTTCGAGATATGCTGGAGGAGCGCTCTGATTGGCTCAGAATATTCGTGATATTTTATCGAAATATCGCAACATGCGAATGCGATATTTATTGCGCAATTTCGAGATATGCTGGAGGAGCGCTCTGATTGGCTCAGAATATTCGTGATATTTTATCGAAATATCGCAACATGCGAATGCGATATTTATTGCGCAATTTCGAGATATGCTGGAGGAGCGCTCTGATTGGCTCAGAATATTCCTGATATTTTATCGAAATATCGCAACATGCGAATGCGATATTTATTGCGCAATTTCGAGATATGCTGGAGGAGCGCTCTGATTGGCTCAGAATATTCCTGATATTTTATCGAAATATCGCAACATGCGAATGCGAAATTTATTGCAGATATTTCGAAAACTGCTGTAGCAGCACTCTGAAATCGAATATGTATGATATTTTAACCAAAATACATATTGCGATTGCGATTTTTCGATCGCGCATGCGCAATTGCGCGAACAACACGCGACCATTTCCTGGAGCCTTGCCAGTTTCCAACTTATGATCGCAGCGCAATCACACAGCAACATGGTTGGAAGCAATTTCACTAAGTCTGAGGAAAAGTTGCTGATTTGTGTAAGTATTTTGACCACTGTTATTTCATCATCTTCAACTGCATTTTAGTCTAGTTTAAAAGTTAGTATATATGATCATATATTAGTATTTCACAAAAAATGTGTCTCCTGCTTTTACAAAACTACAAGTCCCAGCATGCCTGGACAGCTGCAGACACCCTGGTTGGCAAATGTGTATTTAGGCACTTTTCCTTGTTATTTAGCATAATGAATTTAACATTTTATTGGACATAGGACGTATGCGAACGTCCTGACTTCAGTGTCCTCAAGGCCCAAGGACGTTCGAATACATATTGCCCTTTAGATGTTGCAGAACTACAACTTCCAGCATGCCTGGGAATGCTGGCACTTCTAGTATTGTAAGTTCTGCAGGCCCACATTTTTCAGGCCTTTATGCACGGGTCTCTAAACTGTGGCACCCTAGATGCAGCAAAAGTAAAATTCTTAGCATGCACTGACAGACCGTGGCTGATGGGAGTAGTAGTTTTGCAACAGCTGGAGGTGGACTGGTCTTGAAACCCAGAGTTAGGTAACAAACCCGTAGTGTTTTGCAACCATTCTGCCTCCAGCTGGTTATTTTCTGTTGAAAAGCCTGTGGCGTGCAAAACACAACCCAAAAACTCCACCCGGTGCAAGGAAAAATTTGCACACACCTAAAGAGTGACATCACAAAAAACTGCGACGGTTGCATACGTCAGTGGTCCTCCGAAAAGGTCCCGTCTCTGACCCCCCGGGGCGTTAGGCTCCTAGGCTCCTGACAGGGAAAAGAGTTACTGTGGTCCATACAGCCGAAGCCATATGGACCCATCTCGGTCCAAGCAGCGCAATCAACACGCGAACAACACGCGACCATTTCCTGGAGCCTTGCCAGTTTCCAACTTATGATCGCAGCGCAATCACACAGCAACATGGTTGGAAGCAATTTCACTAAGTCTGAGGAAAAGTTGCTGATTTGTGTAAGTATTTTGACCACTGTTATTTCATCATCTTCAACTGCATTTAAGTCTAGTTTAAAAGTTAGTATATATGATCAGATATTAGTATTTAACCAAAAATGTGTCTCCTGCTTTTACAAAACTACAAGTCCCAGCCCAGCCCAGCATTTTAGTCTAGTTTAAAAGTTAGTATATATGATCATATATTAGTATTTCACAAAAAATGTGTCTCCTGCTTTTACAAAACTACAAGTCCCAGCATGCCTGGACAGCTGCAGACACCCTGGTTGGCAAATGTGTATTTAGGCACTTTTCCTTGTTATTTAGCATAATGAATTTAAAAATTTTTTGGACATAGGACGTATGCGAACGTCCTGACTTCAGTGTCCTCAAGGCCCAAGGACGTTCGAATACATATTGCCCTTTAGATGTTGCAGAACTACAACTTCCAGCATGCCTGGGAATGCTGGCACTTCTAGTATTGTAAGTTCTGCAGGCCCCCATTTTTCAGGCCTTTATGCACGGGTCTCTAAACTGTGGCACCCTAGATGCAGCAAAAGTAAAATTCTTAGCATGCACTGACAGACCGTGCTGATGGGAGTAGTAGTTTTGCAACAGCCGGAGGTGGACTGTTCTTGAAACCCAGAGTTAAGTAACAAACACGTAGTGTTTTGCAACCATTCTGCCTCCAGCTGTTTTTTTCCTGTTGAAAAGCCTGTGGCGTGCAAAACACAACCCAAAAACTCCACCCGGATGCAGTGAAAAATGTGCACACACCTAAAGAGTGACATCACAAAAAACTGCGACGGGTACATACGTCAGTGGTCCTCCGAAAAAGGTCCCGTCTCTGACCCCCCGGGGCGTTAGGCTCCTGACAGGGAAAAGAGTTAGCAACGCATATCTCCCCTATACGTGTATCCTGTGTTGTTAATAATATATTCATAATTATGCAAATGATAATGGCTGCTATATTTATGCAAAAAAGGTGGCGACCGAAATGGCAGGATATAAAATCTTTCATGTTACCCCTGTCATTGATTAATAAGGCGAGAATGCTTCCAATTGTTGAATAGCATACATTTACGTCATATATCCATAAGGCTGTCAACAGAAGTATTACAATATACTTTGTTCTTCATCTTGCAGAAGTTCCTGGAAACAGGATACGATGAGCTGCGGAGGCAGCCAGAGAAAAGGGCTGTGGTCAGCGCCCTAATCGCTGACTTTGGCGGCCAACATGACCACAAGGCCATTGTTAAGAAGTGGTCTGACCTGAAGAGGCGCCAAATGGTTCATGTCAGACGTCTTCGGGCTAAATATCATCCAGGTAAGTTATTGTTGACAGTTATGTTTTTTTTAAAAAAAGTGTATTTTGTGCGTGAACTCGAAAGAGAGAGGAGCCGGCCTGCAGGAGTTGGGAGGCCTCCCCCAGAGGCAATCTGCCACCTTTCTCCATGCCCCGGTTGGCAATGGCGGGTGTGAGGGGGTCCTCCCAACCCAACCTCGCATAGCACACCCACCAGGGGCGGGGCTGAGACCACCAAACTCAATTCACAGGTAGCCGAGAGCGGGATCCGAACCCCTAGCTGCAGAGGTGAATCAGTTGTCAGTGCAGTGGCAATCGCGTGGAGCCACCGCAGCTCCTTTGGTGACAGTTATGTAAGGTCATATGTAATTCATGTAAGGTCAGATGTTGTTAACCAAGATGCCATGTTGTGCTAACATATATCACCACCGGCCAAGGTATTCATAGTACTGTTGAAAAAAGACATGGGGCAGCAGACAGGAACACAGAAGTTATGTGGGAACATAATTTTCCCATTGCTTTGCATGGGACTTTAAAGAAAAACCCCGACCATGGCAAGTGGGGGTGGGTAAGGTTTAAACCACCTATCCTATGTTTGTGGCTGACATATAAGTAACCTGTGTGCCAAGTTTCATATAAATATCTTTAGCCGTTTGTACGTGATGCTGGAACATACATACATACATACATACATACATACATACATACATTTATGCACACACACACGTTGAGTTTTATATATATAGATTACCACTAAATTCCTGTGTTAGGAGTGGGGTTGTTATAGTAATCCCGTGTGCTCCATCAGGCCCTTTTTTTAACATGAGATGGTCTGAACAAAACAAAGGAGACAAAAACAGCTCATTTTAACATGGTTGCATCCCAGCTCACGCTCAGTCCCCTGTAGTGCCCACAAGACCCTTTAATATAACATTGTCCCATTGGTTAACTGTCTATATAAATCAATTTGTATTCATATACAATACAGCAGAGTACACAGAATTTGCATACGTCATTAGAAAACATTTTTATAATATATGAACATTGTGTTATTATAGGAGCTCCAATGCCAGTTATCCGCGCCAAGCGCAGAAGGCGCCAGGCCGATGAGGAGGAGGAGGAGGATGCGGCAGAGGAGGATGCGGCAGAGGAGGAGATGGATGAAGAGGAGCAGCCAGGGCCCTCCCACTCCCCAACCCCAGCTCCTGCTGAGGAGCAAGCTGAGGAGATTCCCCCCCCCACCACCCCAACTTCTCAAGCAGAAGAGCAGGAGGAAGAGAGCGGTCCTGTGAGCCTCGCTCAGGAAGGTAAATATGTGCACAATGATTAATAACATTTCAACAACAAAATGTAGATATAAAAATGGACAACATATAAAGCGCACCTGTCAGATTGTAGAACCATAATATGGTATTGATGCTAGAAGTATACAGGTAGTGCATAATTATTAGGCAAGTTGTATTTTTTGAGGATTCATTTTATTATTGAACAACAACCATGTTCTCAATGAACCCCAAAAACTCATTAATATCAAAGCTGAATTTTTTTGGAAGTAGTTTTTAGTTTGTTTTTAGTGTTAGTTATTTTTGGGGGATATCTGTGTGTGCAGGTGACTACTATTACTGTGCAGAATTATTAGGCAACTTAACCAAAAAATAAATAGATACCCATTTCAATGATTTATTTTTAACAGTGAAACCAATATAACATCTCAACATTCACAAATACACATTTCTGACATTTAAAAACAAAACAAAAACAAATCAGTGACCAATATAGCCACCTTTATTTGCAAGGACACTCAAAAGCCTGACATCCATGGATTCTGTCAGTGTTTTGATCTGTTCACCATCAACATTGCGTGCAGCAGCAACCACAGCCTCCCAGACACTGTTCAGAGAGGTGTACTGTTTTCCCTCCTTGTAAATCCCACATTTGATGATGGACCACAGGTTCTCAATGGGGTTCAGATCAGGTGAACAAGGAGGCCATGTCATTACTTTTTTTTATTTAATACCCTTTCTTGCCAGCCACGCTGTGGAGTACTTTGACACGTGTGATGGAGCATTGTCCTGCATGAAAATCATGTTTTTCTTGAAGGATGGTGACTTCTTCCTGTACCACTGCTTAAAGAAGGTCTCTTCCATAATCTGGCAGTAGGACTGGGAGTTGAGCTTGACTCCATCCTCAATCCGAAAAGGCCCCACAAGCTCATCTTTGATGATACCAGCCCAAACCAGTACTCCACCACCACCTTGCTGGCGTCTGAGTCGGACTGGAGCTCCCTGCACTTTACCAATCCAGCCACGGGCTCTTCCATCTGGCCCATCAAGACTCACTCTCATTTCAGCAGTCCATAAAACCTTAGAAAAATCTTTCTTGAGATATTTATTGGCACAGTCTTGACGTTGCAGCTTGTGTGTCTTGTTCAGTGGTCATCGTCTTTCAGCCTTTCTTACCTTGGCCATGTCTCTGGGTATTGCACACCTTGTGCTTTTGGGCACCCCAGTGATGTTGCAGCTCTGAAATATGGCCAATCTTGTGGCAAGTGGCATCTTGGCAGCTGCACGCTTAACTTTTCTCAGTTCATGGGCAGTTATTTTGCACCTTTGTTTTTCCACACGCTTCTTTTGTTTGATGATCACGCTTCAGAAGCTTTGCAACTTTAAGAGTGCTGCATCCCTCTGCTAGATATCTCTCTATTTTGGACTTTTCAGAGTCTGTCAAATCCTTCTTTTGGCCCATTTTGACAAAGAAAAGGAAATTGACTAATAATTATGCACACCTGATATAGAGTGTTGATGTCATTAGACCACACACCTTCTCATTACAGAGTTGTACATTACCTAATATGCCTAATCTGTAGTAGGCTTTCGAGCCTATACAACTTGGAGTAAGACAACATGCATAAAGAGGATGATGTGGTCCAAATACTCATTTGCCTAATAATTCTGCACTCCCGGGATGTGTTAGACACATAACAAGTGTATACACATGATAATGATTGATTAATAAGCAACAAAAAAAATTTATTTATTTGGTAACGTTATTTTAAATCCAATTTTTTTTTTTATTATATCCTAACAGTATCAGGAAAGATGAGGAGGCAGACCGCGCTCATAAAGACAACCCACCAGAGGATCCAGGCAAATCAGCGCCAGATCCGCTACCTTATTCAGCAAAATGTGCTGCTGGAGCAGCAGCAATTAAAAAATATTGAGAAGCTGGAGCGCCTTCAGAAGCTCAATCAGAGTTATATCTGAAATTATGTTTTTATTAATAAATATTATTTTTTGGAAATGTTTCATTTCTTTTTGAGATAGATTTGTAGGTTTTTCAACACATCTAACTTAACATCAAACAAATCAACATCAACACATTTAACTTCATAATAAGCAAAAACATTTTATACTATTATTTTATTTAACAGTAACCTAGGACAAACTAAAGCACACGACACAGACACGACGAACACAAAATAAACAGTTGAAAAATGAACATAACAAAAGCAACAATATATATATATATACAAAGAGAGAGAGAGGGAGAGCAAGAAAGAGAGAGAATGCAGATGAGCTCTTGCAGACAGCCCAATGGTTGCAGTATAAATGCCGCAAAACAGTGTTTAACATAAGGTTCATTGTTATAGTTACACTTGCTGTTTAGATCCGGTCTGGTAGCTTGTAGCGGAGGCTGTTGGTGGATCCGCTGTGCCAGAGAGGTCATGAAGCTTTACTCAGCATGGAGGCAGCAGCAGGAGTATTAAAATATAATATAACTAGACAATGCATTTCCTGAGGAAAATGCGAGTGGGAATGCTGAATAGCTTAATTGGTGAGCCCCTTGCCAAAGACATTCACCATAACCACTACACTATCTTTAGGACACACAGCTTCTTTCTCTATCTGCAAAGTATAGCGTATGCTGACTTCCTGGTCGCCCCTCCCCCCTCAATAGGTTTCCCCTCCCCCCCTGGTCAGTGAGGAGGAATATTGCACTGAGGTCAGGAAAGTGATTTATAGAAAGAAATAACATTACAAACGCTTTTAATTCACAGATCTAATACATGATTTAAGCCTCCAAACAAAGCTTAATAAATCCTCAAACGTACATGCAATTGATACAACGACTACACCGTTTGAAATACACGGCCCTTGTAAACGCATCGATATGAAATTTATGTAGATAAACTTAAAAATGTGGCCATGTCTGCGATTTAGAAAAGAGCGTCTTTGTGAGTTCTGCAGCAACATTTTTTAGATAATTTAACATGAGAGTCTATGAGACATAATTTCTGGCTGTTGCTCCAATAACTAAAACTAAAATACGTATCGCAGACTTGATCACATTGCCATAAACCAGACAAGCATAGCTACGTTTTGATATAAAAATTGTGTATGAAAAGTAGATCTTGTGGGCGTGAGACCAATTTGTTTCCCCTTTTTGTAAAGATATTTTTAATTACAAAGATCTAGAATGTTAAGGTCACATGACAGACTCTAAATCCCCTCCATAGGATTACATTATAACCTATCGCATTTTTGTGAAAAATTCGCAAAACGTAAATTGCGTTTTCACCAAAAAATTGTAAACGCTAACTATCTGAAAAGTCATAGCCGGATAGCTAAATATTTTGTGACCGCTTTACAGTTTTTTCAGTGTCTGTAAGTGAAAGTATGAAGTAGCTGAAACTTTTGGCAGGGCATGTGAATTCAAAGGGGAAAAGGATGTTCTCATTGACTTCAATGTTAAAAAAAGGGTCTTAAAAGCTAAAAATTTATAAAAGTGTAAAAAGTAGGAAAAAACTTGAACAAGTCCCATCATTTGCTGAAAGAGACGAACATTTTTACAGTTGAATGGTCTCAATAGCTGAAAGTATGCCGAAGTTACGCAGAACCAAAAAACGTAAGGAATAATAAGATTACTAAATTTACGGATATCAATACTGGAAATGTTTATTAAAGCATTCACACTAATTAAGATTAATACATTTACGGGTATCCATACTAGGAATGCTTATTAAAGCATTCCCACTAAGTATCACACAGGCACGATTTACAAGCAGTAGTGGTAATAGTAATACATAGCATAAAAACACTTGGGGAATACTTTACAGCATTAGTAGTGGTCATAATAGTCAATAGTGTACCAAAAAATTGGGACACAGGTGTCTTGACTGAGCTGTAATAGTAGTAGTAGACATTGACAATACAGTGTCAAATCACTCGGGCAAGAGGTGCCATGATGAACAGCAGTCTTAATAAGAGTATATAGGGTGTGAAATAACTGCTGACATAGGTGTCTTGACTGGGCAGCAGAAGCAGCAGTAGTAGTATTAACAGTAGTAGTTGATACAGAGTCATATCACATGGGCAGGAGGTGCCATGATGTACAGCAGTCTTAATAAGAGTATATAGGGTGTGAAATAACTGCTGACATAGGTGTCTTGACTGGGCAGCAGAAGCAGCAGTAGCAGTATTAACAGTAGTAGTTGATACAGAGTCATATCACATGGGCAGGAGGTGCCATGATGTACAGCAGTCTTAATAAGAGTATATAGGGTGTGAAATAACTGCTGACATAGGTGTCTTGACTGGGCAGCAGAAGCAGCAGCAGTAGTATTAACAGTAGTACTTGATACAGAGTCATATCACATGGGCAGGAGGTGCCATGATGTACAGCAGTCTTAATAAGAGTATATAGGGTGTGAAATAACTGCTGACATAGGTGTCTTGACTGGGCAGCAGAAGCAGTAGTAGTAGTATTAACAGTAGTAGTTGATACAGAGTCATATCACATGGGCAGGAGTTGCCATGATGTACAGCAGTCTTAATAAGAGTATATAGAGTGTGAAACAACTGCTGACATAGGTGTATTGACTGGGCGGCAGCAGCAGCAGAAGCAGTAGTAGTAGTATTAACAGTAGTAGTTGATACAGAGTCATATCACATGAGCAGGAGGTGCCATGATGAACAGCAGTAGGAATAGGAGTATATAGAGTGTCAAATAACTGCTGACATAGGTGTATTGACTGGGCGGCAGCAGCAACAGCAGAAGCAGCAGTAGTAGTATTAACAGTAGTAGTTGATACAGAGTCATATCACATGGGCAGGAGTTGCCATGATGTACAGCAGTCTTAATAAGAGTATATAGGGTGTGAAATAACTGCTGACATAGGTGTCTTGACTGGGCAGCAGCAGAAGCAGCAGTAGTAGTATTAACAGTAGTAGTTGATACAGAGTCATATCACATGAGCAGGAGGTGCCATGATGAACAGCAGTAGGAATAGGAGTATATAGAGTGTCAAATAACTGCTGACATAGGTGTATTGACTGGGCGGCAGCAGCAACAGCAGAAGCAGCAGTAGTAGTATTAACAGTAGTAGTTGATACAGAGTCATATCACATGGGCAGGAGTTGCCATGATGTACAGCAGTCTTAATAAGAGTATATAGAGTGTGAAACAACTGCTGACATAGGTGTATTGACTGGACGGCAGCAGCAGCAGAAGCAGCAGTAGTAGTATTAACAGTAGTAGTTGATACAGAGTCATATCACATGGGCAGGAGGTGCCATGATGAACAGCAGTAGGAATAAGAGTATATAGAGTGTTAAACAACTGCTGACATAGGTGTATTGACTGGGCGGCAGCAGCAGCAGAAGCAGTAGTAGTAGTATTAACAGTAGTAGTTGATACAGAGTCATATCACATGGGCAGGAGGTGCCATGATGAACAGCAGTAGGAATAAGAGTATATAGAGTGTTAAACAACTGCTGACATAGGTGTATTGACTGGGCGGCAGCAGCAGCTGAAGCAGCAGTAGTAGTATTAACAGTAGTAGTTGATACAGAGTCATATCACATGGGCAGGAGTTGCCATGATGTACAGCAGTCTTAATAAGAGTATATAGAGTGTGAAACAACTGCTGACATAGGTGTATTGACTGGGCGGCAGCAGCAGCAGAAGCAGTAGTAGTAGTATTAACAGTAGTAGTTGATACAGAGTCATATCACATGGGCAGGAGGTGCCATGATGAACAGCAGTAGGAATAAGAGTATATAGAGTGTTAAACAACTGCTGACATAGGTGTATTGACTGGGCGGCAGCAGCAGCTGAAGCAGCAGTAGTAGTATTAACAGTAGTAGTTGATACAGAGTCATATCACATGGGCAGGAGGTGCCATGATGTACAGCAGTCTTAATAAGAGTATATAGGGTGTGAAATAACTGCTGACATAGGTGTCTTGACTGGGCAGCAGAAGCAGCAGTAGCAGTATTAACAGTAGTAGTTGATACAGAGTCATATCACATGGGCAGGAGTTGCCATGATGTACAGCAGTCTTAATAAGAGTATATAGGGTGTGAAATAACTGCTGACATAATTGTCTTGACTGATCCAAAGGAGTCATGGGAGAAAATCATGTGGTCAGATGAGACTATAATATAATTTTTTGATCATAATTTCACTAACCGTGTTCGGAGGAAGAATAATGATGAGTACCATGCCAAGAACGCCATCCCTAATGTGAAGCATGGGGGTGGTAGCATCATGCTTTGGTGGTGTTTTTCTGCACATGGGACAGGGTGACTGCACTGTATTAAGGAGAGGATGACCGGGGCCATGTATTGCAAGATTTTGGGCAACAACCTCCTTCCCTGAGTTAGAGCTTTGAAGATGGGTCGAGGCTGGGTCTTCCAACATGAGAATGACCCAAAGCACACAGCCAGGATAACCAAGGATTGGCTCTGTAAGGAGCATATCAAGGTTCTGGCGTGGCCTAGCCAGTCTCCAGACCTAAACCCAATAGAGAATCTTTGGAGGGAGCTCAAACTCCGTGTTTCTCAGCGATAGCCCAGAAACATGACTGATGTAGAGAAGATCTGTGTGGAGGAGTGGGCCAAAATCCCTCCTCCAATGTGTGCAAAGCTGGTGTAAAACTACAAGAAATGTTTGACCGCTGTAATTGCAAAGAAAGCCTACTGTACCAAATATTAACATTGATTTTCTCTGATGTTGAAATAGTTATATTCAGCACTGTAAATACATCAGGTCCGGGGCTTCATCAGGGAATGCATGGCAAGGGACCCTTCAGCGCCCTGAACCGACGACGGGTGCCAGAAAGTCACCGCCGATCCAGGACTCATTCATCTTTATGAATGTGAGTCTGTCCACGGAGTCTGTGGACAGACGGGTCCTCTTGTCCGTGACCACCCCACCTGCCGCGCTGAATGTCCGCTCAGATAGTACGCTGGAGGGGGGGCAAGACAATAACTCCAGCGCATACTGAGCGAGCTCGCGGCAGGTGTCCAATCTGGCAACCCAGTACTCCATGGGGTCGTCGGTGCTCATACTGTCAGAAGCACCGACGGACGCCATGTAGTCTGCCACCATGTGGGCCAGCCGCTGGTGGTGACTGCTGCTGCTGCTGCTGGTGGTGGTACTGGGTCGCTCGGTTTGGAAGAACATCCTCATCTCTTCCATTAGGTCCCCTGCTCGGCTGCAGCTGGGTGCAGCCACCTGCTGGGTGAGATGAGGGGGGACAACTGGAGGCCGGGGAGTTGCCTGCTCCAACCGTCTGACAATGGCTGCCTGCAGTTCCTCCATCCGGTGCTGCCTCCGGCTGGCTGGGATGAACTGCTCCAGTTTCCCCTTGCACCTGGGATCCAAAAGGGTGGCCATCCAGAAATCATCCCTCGTCTTGATGGTCTTAACCCGGGGGTCCCTCCTGAGGCATCTCAGCATGTGGGCAGCCATGGGGAAGAGCACAGCCCGCTGTGACTCCTCAATGCTGGCCAGGTGAATGAGGTGCGACTCTTCTTCCCTGAGGCGCTGCTGGTCAAACTCAGACATGCCCAACCCCCGGACTATCGGTGCCCCCAACACCGGCTCTCCCTCCTGACCAGGCCCTGACTCCGGGACGACACCAGCAACCACCTCCTCCTCCTCTTCATCATCATCCTCCTCCTCCTCCTCCTCCTCCTGGTCCTGGCCCTGGTCTCGGTGGAGCATTGCTGACTCCTCCTGCTCCACCAAGGCACTCTCCCCAGCCTCGAGCAGGCGATCTAGTGTCCTCTCCAGCATGAACAGTATTGGCAGCACGCTATTGAGGCCAATTTGCTCACTGCTGACCATCTTGGTCGCCTGCTCGAAGGAGGACAACACTTGGCAGACCTGGTTTATCTGCCCCCACTCCGCACAGGCGATGAAAGGGAGTTGTGGTGAAGCCCTCTGAGTGCCTAGTTCCATCAGGTACTCCCTCACCGCCCTTTGCTGCTCCCACAACCTCTTCAGCATGTGGAGGGTGGAGTTCCACCGCGTCACACTGTCCACAATCAGCCTGTGAAGGGGCAGATTGTACTTCCGCTGCAATTTGGACAGGGACGCGGTAGCGGTTGGGGAGCGCCTGAAGTGGCTGGCAATCCTACGCGCCTTTGCCACAATGTCACTCAACCCTGGATAAGTGCGCAGGAACTTCTGCACCACCAGGTTGAGGACATGTGCCAGACAGGGCACGTGCGTCAGACTGCCAGCATGGAGGGCGGCGAGTAGGTTGCTGCCGTTATCGCAGACAACCATACCTGGCTGGAGCCTTCGGGGTGTCAGCCACTTCTGGACCTGAGCTTGAAGTGCTTTCAGCACTTCTTCTGCAGTGTGTCTCCGGTCCCCTAAACTAACAAGCTGGAGCACGGCCTGACAGCGCACGTGCCCCACACTTGAGTAGCTACGGGGGCGCTTGCTGGGAGGCTCAGCAGCTGCGGAGACAGTGGCTTGAGGGAGACCAGCAGTTCTCCCCTGGACACCCCGGGGCGGCACCACAAGATCGGTTGCCGACGATCCCTCACCGACGCCTCGGAGGGAAACCCAATGGGCCGTGAAGCTGATGTAGCGTCCCTGCCCATGCCTGCTGGTCCAGCCATCCATTGTCAGATGAACCCTGTCGCTGACAGCGTGATCCAGCGACAGGGTTACATTCTGCACAATGTGCTGGTGTAGGGCAGGGACACCAGTCCTGGCAAAGAAATGGCGGCTGGGGACACGCCATTGGGGTTGGGCCTGCTCCAACATCTGCCTGAAGGGGTTGCTGTCAACTATGTTGAAGGGCAGCAGATGTTGGGCAATAACCCTTGCCAGGAGCCCATTGAGGGAACGCACACGTCGGTCTCCAGGGGGGAAGGGAGTGGTGCGGTCAAAGGCGTCTGAAATCGACGCCTGGCGCCGGACGGCAGTGCGGGACACAGACGTGGAGGGTGCTGTGGAAGTAGAGGTCTGGCTGCCGGTACCAGTACCTCTACTAGAGGGAGCGGGGGGGCATGACCTGCTGGAAACAGATGAAGATGTGGCAGGGGCTGCTGTACCCTGCTCACTTGTGGTGGTGGCGCTGCTACCACCACCACGCTTCATCTCGTCATACAACGCCCAGTGGTTTATCCTCAGGTGCTGGTTCAGGGCTGTGGTACCCACCCGAGCCAAACACTTCCCTCTCTTCACCCTCACTTTACAAATCCGGCAGATGGCCACGGTAGGGTTGTCTGCCACCAGGGTAAAGAAATTCCAGACAGGTGACTTCAGCACCGCCCTCCTGTCAGATGGGGTGACGCTTACTTGCACCTGCTGGGATTCGGTGCGCACAGGTGGAGCTGCCTGCTGCTGCTGCTGCTGCTGCTGCTCCTCCTCCTGACACCTCCTGCTGCCATCACCAGTGGAGACCCTGACGATGGTCTCCCTGGTGGTGACCTGGCGCACCGTTTCACCAGGGTGCCTACCTTCCCCGTCGTCACTGACGTAGTGAGCCGACGCGTCAGATGGCAACCATGATGGGTCACCCTCTTCGCCCCCAGAGATGTCAGACCAAGGGCTGAGATGTGTTGGTCTGAGGGAACCACGTGACATGGAGCCTCTAGCCTGGCTCCGCTGTCCCCTCACCCACGCCTGGGTCTGACTAGGTGCTGCTGTTTCCTGCACCAAAACAGCAGCACCAGTTTGAAGGGATGTCTCTGGGATACTGCCAGCAGGTATCCCATCCTCCTCATCCATCCCTTCAAAAAGGTCCTGACCATCAGGACAGAGCTGGAGGTCTGCCTGATGCATGGCCTCCCCCAAGAGATCCCTATCACTGTCGCTGTCGAACAGTAAGATGCTGGACTCTTGGGGGCTGGGGGGGGGTACTACAGGCACCGGAGTAATGGTGGTACTACTGTGAGTCGGGACCGACGACTCAGTGGCACTGCTGTGCCCCATGTAGTCCACCACTACTTGAGCCTGAGATGGCAATATCGGGCGGCTGCCCGATGGGAAGAACTCCCGGATCAGGCGTACTCCCCTTGCACCCGATCCTCTACCACTAGTAGGGGCACGAGAGGTACCCCGTGCTGGCAGCGATCCAGCACTGGGAGTAACTCCCCTACCCCTGCTGCCACGGCCACGGATGCCGCTCATAATTGCTGATATGTGTGTGGGGGGGTTAAACTTTATTGGGGGGGAAAATGTGAACAAAATGTGTTTTTGTGTTTTTTTTACAAGACAGGCACGCAGACAAAGACGTACACAGACAGCTACTAAACTATAAGAAAAGTAGTACACCAGACAAGGACTACAAAATTAAAGAAAAAAAAAAAAAGCACTAAACAAACACTAACTTTTTTTTTTTTTTTTTTTTTTAAACACAAAACACAGACACTAAACACACACTAAGCTAAGCTAGATGAAATAAATGTACACTAACAGTGTGTACACTTACTACACAAAATTTAACTAAACTGAACACAAAACTTAGCTTTTATAAAAGCTCTTTAGGGAAAACTAAACAAAATTTGAACTGAGATGCCTATCAAATATCACTGAACAGCGAACCTGCAAGATCTAACAGTAACACAAGATGAACAAAACTTAGCTTTTAGAAAAGCTCTTTTATAAAGCTCAGCAAAACGTGTTCTGAAATCTCTTGCAAATATAACTGAACAGGGAGGATTGCAGGATCAAACAGTAACACAAATGAAAAAAACAGCACAAAACAGCACAAAACGTAGCTTTGAAAAAAGCTCTTGGGTCTATTGCTTTGAAAAAAGCAGTTGATATACTGGAAAAGATCCACTGGAATCACTAAATAGCAATGCTGGTGATGATCTAAATCAATCAAGAACAAAGACACAGGAAACCAGGAACACAGAAACAGCCTCCACACTCTATAGCCAGCTTCTGAATCTGCAATGAAATGGTGCTGGGAGTGAGCTTATATAATGTCCATGCAGGCAGGTTCCTATTGGTTGCTAACCTGTGACGAGTGTGGAAGGAGAACTCTGATTGGCTCTGATGCAAAAGGGCGGAGCAAATAATCGCGCAATATTCCTATTGCCGAATATTCGCATTGCGAATATTCGGCAATATAAAATGATCGCTTCAGCTACTCGGCCCAATGGCTCTAATCATACCAGCAATGCTTTCAGACGTCTATGGAGATCACTAGGATGTGATCTGTTTTAAAAATGAAACTGTAAAAATCGCTCTGATGCGGAAGATCGGGGCGAGGAAAGTAATCGCGCGATATTGCGTTTGCCGAATAATCGCATTGCGATCTTTCTGGAAAATTCAATGAACGCTTCAGCTACTCGGCCCAGGGTCTCTAATGATACCAGCAATGCTTTTAGACGTCGATGGAGATATCTAGGATGTGATCTGATTCAAAAAAAAAATTGTAAAAAATCGAATATTCGGAATTGCGAATATTCACCGCGAATTTCGAAATATAGCGCGATTTCTCGAATATGCTATATTCGAGTCGAATATTCGCAATGCGAATATTCGTGAGCAACACTAGTGCCCTTCACTTAGTGGAATGAATGCCAGGATTACCTTGATGGAGCTGTGTCAAGTAGTATTTTTGAAGAGAGTGAGGGATTACATATCTCTGACAGTGCAGGATTAATCAATCATCCACTGTCAATTCATCCTTCATAGAGTAGAATGATCGGATATCATGAGGGATTTCCTTAAAGGAGCCAGGCCACCCATTGAGAATGAGGTCCATGAGGCGCTGACAGGTGGCATCTGCCTGTGTTTCCTCCTTTAGTTCCTCATTTCTTCATGATGACAACACCCCATATAGAGCCCAACACATCATAATCCTCAATAGGTCTAGAGTTATTATAAGTTGGGAGGTGTGCATGTGAAAGTGCATCCGCAACAAACAATTCATGGCCTTGTTTATAGATTACATTCAGGTGGTAGCGTTGAAGCTTTAACATAATTTGTTGGATGTATGCAGATGCTGTGTGCAGGGGTTTTCTCAGTATGGTTATGAGTGTCTGATGATCTGTCCCCACATTCACAGGACGGCAATAGATATAATCATTGAATTTTACAGGGTAAATAGCAGTCCCAATAATTCCTTCTTAATTTGTGCATAGTGTGCTTTAGTCTCAGTGAGGGCTTTTGATGCAACAGCCAAAGACCTCCCCTCTTGAAGACAGACTATGCCAAGACCATGCTGGGAAGCATCAGCAGACAATGCCACCAGCTTATGCACATCAAAATACTGTAGGACAGGTGGACTAGTTAATTGTGCGTTCAATGTATCCACAGCAACAGCATGTTGTTCAGTCCAACACCAGTCGGCATCTGGGCACAGAAGCTGACGGAGTGGAGATGTTATCTCACTGTAGTGATAAATGAATTTCGAGAGATAATTGGTCCTGTCTAGAAACCTTTGCAATCAATGTTTGTCCTATGGAGCAGGCATTTGATGGATGGTTTTGTTTTTTTTCTGGGTCAGGCTTGACATCTTTATCTGAGAGAAGGTCCAACATTTGGCACCTCTGAGACCCTGAAGCGATATTTGGTAGGGTTGAGCTGTATATTAATGGCACTGCCACAGTCTAGTATGCATTTAAGTCATTTGTCATGTTCTTTAACGGAGCATCCCCAAGCCAAGATATCATCCACCACTATTTCACATGGCTGTCCAGCAAAGAGCTGTTTATACATCTCTGAAAGACTTTACTTCCAGTTTAAATTCAATATGGCATCCGTAAGCATTTGTATCTCCCATATAGGGTCATAAATGTTGCGAGTAATGATGATTCCTCATCCAGAGGGATTTGCCAGAATCCACATTTTGCATCTAGAATTCTGAAGACCTTTGCCTGTGGCATGTCAGTGATCACTTGCTCTACAGTTTTTAATGGGTGATACGGCCTCAGGAGAGCCTTTTTGAGGTGCACAGGATCAGTGCATATGTGCACAGTGCCATCTTTCTTGACTACTGCTGCCATGGCAGACACCCAGGCGGTAGCCTCCTGCACTGGTGCAATGATGCAATGAAAGTCATCCTTTCCAACTCTTGCAAGACTTTTAGCCAGATTTATAAACACTTACAACGGCGTATCAGTAGATACGCCGTCGTAAGTCTGAATGCGGCGCCATCGTATCTATAAGCGTATTCTCAAACTGAGATATGCTTCTCTGTTGCTAAGATACGACCGACGTAAGTCTCCTACGTCGTCGTATCTTAGCTGCATATTTACGCTGGCCGCTAGGGGCGTGTACGTTGATTTACGCCTAGAATATGTAAATGAGCAAGATACGCCTATTCACAAACGTACGTACATCCCATTTGCACTACGTCGACGTAACATAGTGAGGCAAGTACTGTATTCACAAAGCACTTGCCTTCTAAGTTACGTTGGCGTAGCGCAAATGGCCCAGCGTAACCCCACTTAATTCAAAATAGGCAGGTAGGGGGCATGCTTAGAATCACGTTGCAAATACTCATTGCTTTCGACTTGAACGTAACCTACGTTCAAGTCGAAAACAATGAGTATTTGCGACGTGATTGCTTCAATAGACATCTGTGCATGAAGCCACACAGATGTCTATCAAGTAGCACCTGAAATCGCGCTGACCTTGCTGCTTTGAACTCATGCTACTTCAAGTGAAGTAGCGCAATTTCAAAGTAGCAGCAATGTGAACCAAGCCTTAGTTTCACTGATATGTATATATGTCCTATTCCATAGCACCTTATCATTTGCTTTTGGAGAACAAGTTGCCTGTTTGTATCAGCTAAAGCAATCTATTAATATGTGTGATAATATGGCCACAAATATGAACATTTCATTACATTCATGGGGATATTATTTTTTTCACTTTATTTGCTGTTATTGCTCTGTGTCTTATCATTTTATTTTGCACACCTTATATCGTGACTTTAAGCACAGTGTGAGTTCTCAAGCTTCTGGGAAAGGTTTAAAAGGACACCTGTTGCATCACAGGTCACTGCCTGACTGCTATTAAAATACAGACCACAAAACAGAGATTACTGCACTGTCAATCACCTACCAGCTGTAGAATGAAAATGAAGAAAAAAATGAAAAAGCAACAACAAATGGACATACACCAGAAATGTAAAAATAAATTATATAAAAATACAGTAATGCTGATTTATTGCCATCGAAAAGTTAGAAACCATATCCTAAACATTGCTACACTCAGTACAGATGCATTTTAAGAATAATGATAAACATACAGTAAAACCTTGGATTGCGAGCATAATTTGTTCCAGAAACATGCTTGTAATCCAAAGCACTTGTATATCAAAGCACATTTCCCCATAAGAAATAATGGAAACTCAAATGATTTGTTCCACAACAATTTATTCATAGGTCCTTCAGTTTATAGTCCATATAAAAAGATTATAGCAATGTGACCAGGTTGTTTAACCATAAAATGTCCATCTACAAATGGAAGCCTCCACAAGCAAAATCCAGCAGGAGCTACAGAGTATAGAAGAGAAGAGAGGCGTCTCTAAGTGTAGCAAAATGTTGCTAAATGTTGTTCCTTCATTAAATATAACCATATTGCTACACTTAGAGGCACCTCTCTTCTCTTTTATACTTAGTTGTGACATGACGCTACTCTTATATCAAGACATCGCTTGTATATCAAGTCAAAATTTATTTAAAAATGTTGCTTGCAAAACATTTTTAAACCAAGTTACTCTCAAACCAAGGTTTTACTGTAAATTCTAACAGGCATTAGAGGATATTACATACAGTACCTCCCAACACTTAAAATTATCAATGAAGGACAACCTGAAAGGAAAAAAGATTCATCACACAAAGCACATTGATGCAAAAAATGGGTGTGGCTAAATAGTGCTGGATATTGGGCTTGGCCTAAAAGAACATGGTTGGATATAGTCTAAGCCTACATGCAGAAATATGGTGTAGCCTTTGTATCCCAAAAATACTCCTTAAAGGCTATCTCAACCTTTAGCAACATGTTACAGGGTGTAACACAAAATTTGTTACCAAGCAACCATCTAACTCCTAAAGTGAAACCATCCTCTAACAGCATTCAAGTGTTCTTCTTCACTACAGCATCTGTAAAATTTAAATTTGGTGCCCCGTGCTTGGTTCTGGCTGTAAAGTTGCTTCATTTATTCACAGAGATCTATGAATTAATGTACTACAAGTCTCATATGCCTCCATGTGCCTCCACAGTTCTCAATTGAAAACAAGTATGGTGATGTCACCACACTCGTAGCCGACTGACACTTCCTCCAGCTCTCCGACTAAAAGCCAGTACAGAGCTAGAGGAAGAGTCTACAAGATACTGACTTTTTCCTGCAAAAATATGTGCATTTATTTATTTTGAATACAGGTAAAGCTAGCCACAAGTGAGAGTTCACATATACACATAATCCTAAAGAATCCAAGAGCTAACATTTTGTCTAAACCAAACTTTAAGACGACCTCCATTAAAATAGTCAGAAACTGATTAAAAGCCAGCAACTGTGGAGACAATAAACACTTTCAGGAGTATGTAATGTACAGCAGTAAGAACTTTGTTATGTTTAATACAATATACAGAATGCAGCTGCCAGTAGTGTGTGTGTGTCATGGTGACTTTTGTATTGCTGGTTAACAGATGCAAAAGATGGCTGGTGTCTGTGGTCAATGAGAGGAAACATTGTAAGCATTAATGGCTAGGGGGTGGAAACCTGTATGCCATCAGTGGTCAGGGTGAGGAAAAATAACTGGTATCTGTGAATAGCTGGAGGGAACAAAGTGGTAACCTGTGGAGGGGCAGACTGGTGATCTATGTAGGGAGAGGTGAAAGGACTGGTGATCTGTGGAGGGAGGGGGGCACTGATGTTCTATGGAGGGGGCACTGGTGCTCTGTAGAGGGAGTGGGGGACACTGATTATCTACATGAGAAGAGGAAGTTCTGATGCTCTGCAGGGGAGAGAGGGACACTGAAGCTCTTCATAAGGGAGATGAAAGGCACTAGCACTCTGCAGGGGCACTGATCCTGTTTAGGGATGAGCTGAACAAAAAAATGTGTTCGAACACGCAAACACCATCAAAGTCTATGGGACATGAACGTAGAAAAGTGGTAATTTTAAAGATTAATATGCAAGTTATTGTCATAAAAAGTGTTTTGGGACCCGGGTCCTGCCCCAGGTGACATGAATCAATGCAAAAAAAGTTTTAAAAAGGGCAATTTTTTTATGGCGTTTTTGGGTGACCCCGCCCCCCTCTGATGCCACGGGGAAACCACCGGAAACCCCCTGTTGCGTCAGAGGGGGCAAGGTCACCCGCGCATGTCATGGATGGCCTCTGCTATTTAAGAGCTGTCACAGCGGGTCTTGCGTCATTCCGCAGGCATCCCCCATGGAGACCAAATCGATCGTGGCGGCGTGTATCGTTGGGTCAGGGAAGGATTACATTGATGGAATTTTTTTTCTTTTTTATTAAAGGACTTGTCCCAAGCTATGTGTGTTTTTACCATTTTTGTCACTTTTTTGGGTGAAATGGTAGGGGTAAAATGTACCCCGTTACCAATTCACACGGCGAGCGGGATCTGGGGGTCCCTTTTTTTGAAGGGGGCTTCCAGATTCTGATAAGACCCCCACAACCACCAGGCAAGGGTTGTTGCGATGTGGCCCTTGTCCCCATCAACATGGGGACATCCTCCCCATGTTGAGGGCATGTGGCCTGGTATGGTTCAGAAGGGGGGCACTCTCTCGTCCCCCCCTTTTTTCCTGTGGCCTGCCAGGTTACGAGCTCGGATAAGGGTCTGGTATGGATTTTTGGGGGGAATCCCACACCATTTTTTTTTATTTTGCTGCGGGTTCCCCTTAATTTTGCTGCGGGTTCCCCTTAAAATCCATACCAGATCTAAAGACCTGAAGACCTGAAGTTTTAAATTACTTTTTTTCCTTTAGAAATGTCATTTTGTGCAGGGACTGTTCTAAACACGGTAAAAATGCACCACTTTACAGGCATACTATAGACACCCCACAGGTATGAAATTTAAAGTAATATTTCACTTTTATTGTTTCACTTTAAGCATTATTAAAATCACTGCTCCTGATAAATGGCCATTTTTAAAACTTTCTTTTCATTGATTCATGTCCCCTGGGACATGCACCCTTGCTCCATATGTGCCCCTCTTTATGAACGTTTCGCAGGGGTCCCGTTACAGGTGGTTTTGAATAAGCATTCAGATATTTAGGGGGTGCTTTGTATTGGGGAGGGCATGTCTGCCAACTGTGTGCTTTTCACATTGTGCCCCTCAAGTTACAAGGGGTATTCTTGCCCTACACAGTGTGCTTGGTTTTAGAGGAATATTTCAGGGGAGGGTCAGGCCATTTAGAGGATCTCAAATTAGGGAGTCCTTCTTTGGTCTATGTGGGGAATTGAGGTATTTTGCTTATAATATTTTTGTACATCACTTTTTTATGCAGTAAATCTTTCTGTAGTATAACTCTTTAGGGTGTGTAGAAGTCTTTGTATGTTTTTTATTTTTCAGTTTGTTGATTTAGTATATGATCGATTACACCCCCGATATTTTTTCGGTGAGTACTATAATTCTACAAAAGTTGGGATTTCCATTTCTTCCATATTTTTGTACACATTTGTAAGAAAGCCATAAAATGCTTGACAATTAATTCACTTTACAAATTACCACTGATATTTGTTTGCTCTAAATATTCACATATCTATGTATAAAGAATTGAAAAGTGATGGTATTACTTTGCCAAATAATTTATAATGCTTTGTTTGACGGACTGTACTATAAAGAAGGAAAGACATTGACAGATGAGAAGCTGCAAAAAATGAGAATGTAAAATAATGTAGATCTAATTCAGACTTGGTTCACTTATCACTGCAGTGATAATCAATATCAATTTCCTATTTTAAAGGCCACTTTTGACAGCTTACTAACTATAGACTATTAGGTACCTCTCAGATCTCTTAATTTTGCCAAGTTGTCCTCTGTGCTTTATCTATTAGGCTTTGTGGACAAAGTGCTACATCCACATTAAACATCATTGCTTTGTTTATACTACAGCGACCATTAGTATTGTTGAAAAAAAAACTGCGCTAGACTAATAAACAAGAAAAAGGCAGCAGCTCAATGTCGGATACACACATAAATAAATTGAAGGAAAGGGGGAAAAGCTGTGTCAAGTAAATGAACGATTATATACAGTATGTGATAATAGAAACTCGAGCAAGTAAATAGTCCATTTGAAGAACCAGTCCTCCTTAAAAGGCACCACAGTGACTCCACATAAAGAAAAAGTGCCCAACCACCGTAACTTAGACCTGATTACTAAATGGCAAGCATAAAGGACATTTGCCTATAACCCAGCCACGGCCTTTAGCTTGCAATGCTGACCCCTCAAGCACAGGAAGAAGACTGGATGGCTAGAAGTCTCCCCTAGGCGTCTCGTATATTGTGTGTCCGTAATTCAGTCATATGCTCAAAGGGAAAAAAAGCTGACCATAGCATGATACAGTCTCATAAATTTATTAAAAAGTATAGTATTGCACTTACATGTTATGTAAAAGAAAATTGCATTAAAAACAAATGCCGACCGGCAAATACAGGAGCCCATCCTCATCTAAGGCCAATGGCTCTACTTCCCGGCCCTCATTGGGTCTTCACCTGGAAGCTACTTACCATCGAAGCACCCTCTTGTTTATGTTGATTGGTGTGGGTATCGTTTGCTCGGGAACTACAGCTGAGAATCCAGTTTTTCCAGTGGTTTATACTATGCCCAGTTGACCCTTTTGAACATACGTTCTTTTGGGTTCACTGCTTTCGGTAAACCTCTTCTATATTGAATGGTGGCGGTTTCCTTTACTTAATGTTCCAGAATATAGGGACTATCATCACTTTATTCACTTTGGACTTACCTGTCCTACTCGCCCATGCTGATGGCCCCCCCAATGCCGATCCCTCGATCGGTGCAGGTCCCACGCCGCCATTCACACTAAGGGAAACAGGCAGTGAAGCCTTACGGCTTCACTGCCCATTTCCTACTGCGCATGCGCGAGTCTCGTGCCGACTTTTGAATGGGCGGGTGCTCTCTGGGAACACAGTTCCCAGAAAGCAGCGCGCCCCATTTTTTCATGTTTTCCTGGGTGGAACTCCACTTTAACTTAGCTTTTAAAGGCTCAGAAACACATTAACTGAAATAAGGCAAATTTAATAATTATTGTTATGTTTGGACTTTTTCTGCACACTTTTTCTGAAGTTCCTATAGGCCTTATGCTGCTTCTCCTGGCATAAGGCATTTTATGGAAATCATTTACAAATTAAGCAGGAAATTTGTAGCCTACATATTTCAGTACAGGTTTTCCTGTTTGTTAATGCAAATCTTTTCATAAAGCACAAACATAAAAGCTGTTTTCTACTCTTTAACCATGTCCTTTTCTTGCTTTCTTTTTCCATCCAGTGTGCAAATTAAATGGAATTATGTAAGATTGTTCTGTTCAAATTCTAATGGTATTAGAATTAGTTTTTTTGGCCTTGACAATCTCTAGAGGTTGAGGGAACCATCTGAATCACAATCTTAAACAGAATAGATTAAAAACTGAGTTGTAGCTGAGAGTCAAGGATTTCTGATCCTTTTATTTTTTAATACTGGACAGGTGCTTGTTATTTCTGTCTATCATTAATTAATGTTTAACTATTTTGCACATTAATATGCTGATTATTTATATAATTACACTTTGTTTTTGGAGTATACGCGATACTGTGCCAATAAAAAATGTGCTTTTAATAGGTGTAGATATTATCATAACACAGTTGCCAACGTTCCTATAAAAAATGGAAGGACTTATTTCTGCAATAAAAAAAATTGTGGTGTGCTACCTACTGCAGAAATTGTGGCTGATTTACAAAAAGGACAAGCCACCCATTTTGAAGGCTGATTTACTAAAGAGTTGAGACTCTCCACTCCACTTTTATAAATCTTTACTTTAATTATGCAAACTTGTGAAAAGTTCATTTCTGTTCACTTTGAAGCACAGTCACATGCAGATGCCTTTCACATGAATCGTTAACTGAAGTGAATATGCACATGATTTGTTGATATTATTTTCTTAACTTCTTTATTAAATCAGCCTGTGCATCATTTTGACTGGCAGGACATTTCATGAGACATATATAGTAGTATAGGTCAGTTTGCAAAATGGGTGACCTGTCCTGCATAAAGAGGAAAACACGATCTCTCATGTCATAACATACCTCTTTCCCTAGGTGCTATTAGAGGTGGGGCACAGTATAAATGTTTCCCCCCTCTTTTCCATACAATATTTAGTTTTATTGCCAGTCTGTGTTCCCAATGGAACAATGTCCACTGCTTTCCTGTGCCAGAGGAGAATTTCTTCAATTGAACAAAAGCAATATTATCCTGACAGTGGTTCTAACTTTTCTTCACTTTGTGTTGTTGTATGTACCCCCACTAAAGAAATTCTGCATACATCCTGTTATGGTGACCTTACAGAAAGTCATTGGAACCCCTCTTACTGGGTACAAAGAAAATTAACACATGAACTTATTGTGATGACTTCCATGGCTTCTCCAGGGAAGTGTTTACAGCTTGGGCGGAATAGAACATGCATAAAATGGGAATTGGATGAAGCCCTGGATACCCTGTACGTATTTCATTTTGAACATAGGTTAATGAAACCACTTCCTTGCTTGGCATCTCCTCCCCTTCATGAACATGCAGTAAATTTACATGCACAGTATGTGAGATGTAATATCCTCTTCAACAGAGCTGCATGGGTGTTTTACAGGACAGGCAAAGAGCACATTAATTACATAGTTTAGGCTCCATTGACATCTAGGCATTTATTCAGGTGTTTTTTATGGCATTTTTGCAGAGTTTTGCAGTGTTTTTGTACAGGCGTTTTCATTTTTTTCGGAAATTCCAACAGCAAATGTCCGATGGAGCCTACACACATTCGGAATTTCCAACTACAAGCTCCCATCAAACATTTGTTGTCGGAAATTCCGAGTGTGTGTACGCGGCATTGATTGCCCTGCATTTGGCTCCCTTCATCTTCCCATCAACTCTTTTTTTTGCAATTGCACATCTTGTCTTCCAGTAATTAATTGTGGTGTGGCTCCCCGCCCCCCTCCCTAGCCCTACCCCCCTACTCCCTCCCATCCTCACCCCCTCCCTGAACCTGCCCCCCCTATTGCCTCCACCCCCCACCCTTACCTTCACTACTCAACCCTCTCCCTCTTGGCCCAACTGGACCTACCCTAGGGGTGCCTCCATTCTCACCTCCTATCTGACATGCATCTATACCCCTGTTCAAGGGGTGGTGCACCCACCATCCCCCCTCCCACCCCCCCTTTCTAAAAAAAACATTCAGTACTTTTTTCAGTGCTATTTAAGTGCTTTAAGAATTATACCTAGTGTTGAATTTATCAGATCTGCCCCATATATTTGGATTCATTGAAGTGCTATTTGAACAATTGAAGCCACTTTGTGTTGTTCTATCGCATAAAATCCCAATAAACTAAATTTACCTTTTTGGTTGTAACATGGCAAAATGTGTAAAATGTCAAGGGGTATGAATACACTTCCAAGGCACTGTATATGTAAATCTATTTGCATTTTCTGAAAACTAAGCAAC
The DNA here is from genome assembly GCF_905171775.1 of Rana temporaria. Taxonomy (NCBI): domain Eukaryota; kingdom Metazoa; phylum Chordata; class Amphibia; order Anura; family Ranidae; genus Rana; species Rana temporaria. The sequence continues at coordinate 78,731,033 of NC_053496.1, read as the reverse complement.
TGTAAAATCTCAGAGTGCAAACTGGTCACCGACATCACTATCCATACTGTAGCAGACACGTTTATTCTTTAAAGGGTTCTCCTTTGAAATTCATTATTACATCATTTAGTTTCTTGTGAAAGTGTACAGTAGTACATAGCTATTTTTAAATGCAGTACATGAATAATGGAATATATGCACTTGTTCAAAAATCAAATGTGCATAGCTCATACAAATATGCATCAGTATTTCCATTTATTAGAGGGAGCTAGAAGCCATGCTTTCATGTAACTATTATTAAAGAGCTAATTCCATGGTTTATTATCCAAGTCCATTGATGTGGTTCAATGTTTTCAGTTAATTCAATACATACATAGAATTGTAACTCATTTTAAATGTTTTATATGTGATACTTTTTATCCCAGAGCTAGATTGCAAAGGCATATTAGTGACAAACATTTTGCAAGACATCTCCCACTAGAGCATTGTATACAGAGAATAAAGAGGTACTGGGGGGGGGGGGGGGGGTCGGGGGTGGCCATGAATAATTCACCTGGAGCCTAACTCCCTCTGAAACTGTCCTATTTTATATTTGCATTATACATTCATGGATTTAAGATAATGAAGCCTGGAATAATTCATAATCAAAAAAGGAAAAAAGACCAATATATTTAGCAAGCAAAATAGTATGTACAATAGCTATTAGCTGCTCAACATCTGCGAACTCATAAGTTAGAATGCCCTCCATAGTTCCATGTTTAAATGTCACTATCCTTTTGCATGTCTGTCAATGTCTCTTAAGCTGGATGATATTTCTAAGAATTCTCAACAAGTAATTTAATATAGAAAAATGTAAAAGCAGACCCCATGATTTTTTTTTTCAGAACTAGAAATCAAACTGAATTAATTTTGTTAAAGTGATATTAAACCTTGTTTTTTTTTTTTTTTATGAAAATAACAAACATGTCATACTTACTGGTCTGTGCAAGGGTTTTGCACAGAACAGCCCCGAGCTTCCTTTTCTGGGGTCCCCTGCTGGCGCTCTAGGCTCCTCCTCGTTGCAGAGTGCCCCCAGTAAAAGGCACTTTCCCTGGAGGCACCCCTGTATGCTCGCTCCCGGGCTGCTCAGTCTGCATCTATTTTCATAGACTCGGCGACATGGCCCTGTCTCCCGCTCCCTCGCTACAGCATTTGATTGACATCAGTGGGAGCATCAGTGGGAGCACCTGCTATCAATCTGCCCAACGAGGAGGGAGACAGCATTGAAAGTCCCTGCTCTCGTGCACATTGCTGGATCAGATTTGGCTCAGGTAAAAATGAGGGGGGGCTGGGGGCTCCTGCAGCACAACAGGTTGTTAACAGCAACTCTGATAAAGAGCCTTAAGTTCAGCCCCTGACATGTCCAAAGGGTGGTACAATAACATATAAATTGAATAGCACCCCAATACACCCAACAACGCACTGTTGCGCTGCAGAATACTAAAAATAAATGCAGCAAACACTACATTGCATGCACTGAGGTGCATTGCAGCTTATTCAGGTTGAAAGGGCTGCCTAACACAGTGCTGCCACATGCCTTAGCTCACACGAAGGAGTGCAGTATGGTGTGAACAGACCATTGATGTATTTCCTTTTTTCCTCTTTTTATTTTTGTTATGGTACTTAATTTTCCTCTGTATTTTTCCTAAATTCAGGCCCATGTATCAATTTGTATTATGGTAACACACATGTAACCCAAGGCAATGAATGTTGCATCGCAGTGCCATTCAACTTGAATGACACCCCAACAATTTAAAGACGTTGTAAACTAAAAAAAATAAAAAACAAACAAAAAAAAACCTGTAAGACAAAGGCATAATGAGTTCGCTCATTCTAGCTCATCACCTAGCTCATTATGAAATACTTACCTTAGAATGAAGCCTTCTAGTGGTGTCCGCACACTAGGGATGAGCCGAACATCCCCCGGTTCGGTTCGCATCAGAACATGTGAACAGGAAAAAAATTTGTTTGAACACGCAAACACTGTTAAAGTCTATGGGACACGAATGTGAAAAATCTAAAGTGCTAATTTTAAAGGCATATATGCACAATATTGTCATAAAAAGTGTTTGGGAACTCGGGTCCTGCCCCAAGGGACATGCAAAAAAAAAAGTTTTATAAATTGCACCCAAAGGGCCTGGTAATGGACTGGGGGGGGGAGACCCATGCCATTGTTTTCAATTACTTTTATCTGTATTGCGGGACCCGACAATTCATTATAACCCGTGCCAGGTTTTTTATGCCAACTTTGTCCCATAGGGGAGATGTTCCTTCACTTCCTTTCACATAGCCAAGAATAGAAAGTAAGAAAAAATCCTTCCAAAGTGAGGGAATCCCAGGGTGTCACCAGGGTCACCAGAACTTGTGGTGCCATTGGAAGATATCCCCTCTACTATTGTTTTAGCATCAACCCAGCATTTGGGATTTTATTTTATTTTCACTTTTGATGATAATGGTAAACAGGACAAATAGAGAGAATGAATCTCCCTAATAGAGGCATGCTCTAACTAGGGATCAGCAGAGGGAACCACAGTAGCCAGTAGGGGACACAATCATTTATCAGCCTGAGGAGTCAATTTAGATCGGTGCTAGGAACTATGGGCCAGATTCACGTAGAGCGGCGCATATTTAGATCGGCGTAACGCATGTCTGTTACGTTACGGCAGGGCTCAATTTTGTGACGTAAGTCCCGTATCCACAGAGTATTTGCGCCCAAATTTGCGCCAGCGTAACGTAAATTCTGAGGCGTAAGGCGGGGTAACTGAAAGTGGGAAGGAAGTGGGCGTGCTCCATTGAAATGAGCCGTGACCCCATGCAAATGAAGGGCCGGCCGCACTGTGCATGCGCGCATGATTATGCACCTCACGCCCTGTGTATAAATGGGCCCAGACAAACGCCCTTCCATTGCAAAAGTACATCAATGTGTTTCCCTTCCTGAAGCAAGGTGCTTTTGTTCTGTTGTTTGTGGCTGTTTGTTGGTTAGTGTAGTAGTGTTATAGTAAATATTTATTGGAGTAGGAGATTGTATTAGCTGTTTGTTTTTTCTGATTGTTTTTTGTGTCTGTTTTTTCTGTGTGGTTTTTGGAGTCTGTATTAGCTGTTTGTTTGTGCTGTTTGATATTGGTGTCTTTTTTGTGCTGTTTGATTTTGGTGTCTGTTTTTTGCTGTCTGATTTTTGTGTCTGTTTGTTCTGTGTGTTTTTTTGTCTGTGTGTGCTGTGTGTTTTAGGCCTCGTACTCACGACCAAACATGTCTGCTGAAACTGGTCCGCGGACCAGTTTCAGCGGACATGTTCGTTCGTGTGTAGGCAGTAACGTACAGAATTCCAGCAAACAATCGTCGGCCAGACCGTTTTCCAACGAACAACTGTTTCCTGGTCTTGCTTTAAAACAGTCTGCTGGAATCGTGTCCGTCAGACATGTTCGGTCGTCTGTACACAAAAGCAGCGTACAAAAACCCCGCGCATGCTCAGTCCAAATGAGGAGACGGGAGCGCTCGTTCAGGTAAAACTCGCGTTTCTTTGGGATATGGCACATTCGTCATTAGAAACCTTTTATTCTAGCAAGAGAACAATGTCTTAAAAAGGCGCACTAAACCACATTTTAAAGCCTCGTTTGATTAATTCTTCTCTTGCTAGAATAACCCCGTTCTCTTGCTGATGCAATTTCAATAGAGTTGTCCCATACTGAAATGTCACATTTCTTGCTTGTGATGTAATCCTTTAATAATGTTTTCTATGCCAGACGTGTGTTTTGGTTGGTGGTCCTCCATAATTTAGAGTATTCATTTTTGTAAAGGAATGTGCATTTTTTTAATTTCTTTTTTTGTTTCTAGTTATGTCACCATTTAAACTATTTTTTTTTTACATGTATTTTTAATTTTTTTTTTTTTTTTTTGGTGTTTCATTAGAGAATATTAAACCATGTTGGCACACCAAATGTCCCCCCCCCCCCCAAGGAGTGTGTCCTTTGTAAATTACCCATTGTATATTTATTAAAGGTTTGCTGCCTAATAATCCCCACAGTATATCAAACAATAGACATGTTTTCAAATGAAAGCAAAAGGCCTTTTATTCTGGCAAATGTCATCACAAAAAAATAAAAAGAACGGCAGCACTAGAATAGATAGCAAACTATATGCAAACTTGCATTTCCAACATGGTGAAGGATAAACTTCCAAGCCTCAGGAGCCAAACACAAAAATATGAAGCAGCAGCACACAAACAAAGGAACCCAAACTGTGGTAGTACAAACAAGATGTCCTTTATGTGGAAGGAAATGGAAGGCAGAAAATCAACGTTTCCTCCTCTTTCCAGCCTTCCCTCCAGGCAGCCTTCCAGCGGATCGAACACGGGGTCTTGCAGGTGGGGTTGATGTGGCAGCAGGAGGATGGTGTTCCGCAAGCCGGGCCGGGTCACATAGCCCAGTGTCTGGGGTCAGCAGGCCCCTCTGCATCCACCAAAGTACCTGGTTCATCAGGGCCTTTGCCAGTCTTCTCTGGTCCTCCTCCCCTTCATTTAAATCATGGGCCAATGAGGCACTGAAGGCCTCTGTGGGGTTGAGGGGGGCCCTCATGATGGCGCTTGCCTCCTGGATCATGCGGAGGCTTGCCTCCTCCACAGGCCTCAACTGCCTCCTTCGGCCTGATGGCCTCACCTGGGGGGGAGAAGACTGGCTGGTGGTGGTTCTCCTGGCCGGGTGGACCTGCTGCAGGCCACTGGGCCCAGCCTCCTCCTGGCTGCCACTGACCCCGGCCTCCTCCTGGCTGCCACTGACCCCGGCCTCCTCCTGGCTGCCACTGACCCCGGCCTCCTCCTGGCTGACAGACACCTGAGGATCTGCCACCTCCTGGCTGATCTCTTCTTCCTGTGTGTAAAAAAAAGGAATTTTTTTACAATTTCGCTAAATAAAACCACACTCATTTTCATGTTTTTCGTTCAGTATTTTCTGTTCATTATTACTTGAATACACTCTACTTCTGACCCCTGCAGTTGTCATCCCTGACACCTATTTGTCTGTACACCTTTTTGTTTGTTTTTTTCCAGCTTGGTTTTTTTTTTTTCAATATCTAATCATTAATCCACCAAGAATTATTTAGGCCATAAATATAGAGGAAACTACTATACCTCCTCATCGAAGGGTGGCAGATCTGCATCTCTGTCAGCCAGGCCCTCTTCCTCCGACTCTGCAGGGCTGTGGTCATCTGGGGAATGTCCGCTGGAAGGTAGCATGGAGGAAAGGTTGGAAGAAAGACTGGACATCGTTTTCCTGCCTTCCATTTCGTCCCGCAAAAAAGCCATCTGTTTATAATACCACAGTTTGGGTTCCTTTGCTTGTCTTGCTGCTGCTCCCGATTTTTTGATTTTATTAGCTTTGTATGCTCTCCTGTATGTGCTTCTGAGGTTGGCAAGTTTATCCTTCACCATGTTGGCAGTGCATCCTGGCACCCAAGTTTGCATATAATTTGCTAGCTCTTCTAGTGCTGCCGCTCGTACCTCTTTATTGCAATATAACGAGTGTTTTGAATTCCACAGGATGGGCGTGTCCTGGTATTTTTGAAGTAAGGCCTCTATAGATTCCTTGCTTTGTAGGAGGTCCATTTCAATTTTTGAAAAATTATATTTCTTTTTGAGTCTAGATTACAAAAACATAAACCACAGAAAAATAAATATTCCAAAGGATCAGCGTTGACCTTGATCTAATATGTGTCTTCAAATTTATTACCTATATCTAATTCCAAACACAGTCTCTCTTGTTTAAACAATGATTGGCAGCTCGGCCGCATTGCTTGTACCAAACATTGATTTGCTAGATGCAGAGCCATTGTTCACATTGCAGTAAATATTTTAAATATATTAAATTAAACAATGCTTACAAATGACAGTTTTCATCTAGGCACTCTTTCATGTGTAAATCTCATACCCCTGACAATGGATGACATAAAAGACACTTCCTAATGACCTCTGTACAACCAACACTTGAACAATACTTTGCCTGATCTGAATACACCATTCAAAAACTTGTCAATGAGGTACAGCATTGTTCACATCTCTATTTTGTGAGGTGTCCAAAAGCATTTGGATACCAAAATAACATTGTGGTACCCCATAGACAGAATAGCTTAAAAAGGGTGCAACCAACAGCCCAAACCCCCATCCCATGTGTCTACATTTTCAAGGCCTCTGCTGATCACATTTTTAAATTCCTTACCTTCCTGTCTCTCGCTCCTCGTTTCTCACGCTCGCCTAATTACCGCGTAAGATGCGTAATCACGGCGTAAACCTTTTTAACACTCCGCGTATTTATGAAACCCCGCCCTCGTCACCTTTGCGAGGCCCCTAATCAATGATTTTAGGAAATATGGCGTTAACTGTGTATGTTCTGGATGCGCTCGAAGATTCTCCGCGTAACGGACGTAAACACGTTGTTTGCATTCTCTACACTCCGCGTATGTATTAAACGCCGCCCTCTTCTCCGCCCATGGCGTAAGAATTCATCTTTTCCACGCCCATAATCTCTGTGGGAAAGGAAAGATGGCGATGTCACACGAGCGGGCACGATGCTCTCATGCCACAAGTGAAGGGACAGAGGCAGGGACGTCCCGATCAAGGAAAAGAAGATATAAAGCCACTAATATGCGGTTCCAGGAAATGGTGGAGTTAGTTTACATCATGCGAAAAAAGGACTATGATGGTGAATTAGGGCCATACAAGACCCCTAACCGCCGAAAGGCACATATTATGGACAAGGTGGCGAGGAGAATGCAGAGGATGTTTGGGATCACCAGGTCCAAGGAACAGCTGAGGAAACGATGGTCAGACTTAAAATTGAGGGAGCCACATCAGATGAAGAAAATACTTAAAATTCTGCGTAAAAGTAAGTAAATATATATTGGGTTTGGGGGGGGGGGGGTGGTGATTGTCTGCAATAATGTGTTGCCATGTATATTTCACCATCTGCCTCCTTGGCCTGCTTGTAATTTTAAAGACATGTTGTTATTTATTTTTTAGAACATAAATAACTACATATTTACAAACAGTGTTCTTAGTAAACAACGTAACATCACATAGTTTATCAGAAAGGCTCGGTTATTCCAGGAACAACACACCTGGACATGGCTCACTGGCCAAAAACTTTGTTTGTAAACATTGTGTAAAAGCTAGTTCTATAAAAAAAAGAAGGAGAATGGGAAAGGCAAACAGGATTCATTCTAAAAACAGTGGTAATAAAGCAGATGTTTTCACATCTGCAATGCAGAGCACCTGTGTCTCCCCAAATCAAAAATGGGTTTTGGTAGGGTATCCCAGAAATACAGTTTAGGGGGGACATCCATGTGTGTCACTTTGCTAAAAAGGGGCAGGATCAGAGCTTGCCATATAGAAGTAATTGCAAAATGTAGGTTTGGTGAAAGATAAAAGTAACTAAATGAAAGCATCTTCTAAGCAATGTGTGCGATTTATGCTCTCCAATATCTGTGTGCTGATGAGTCTACATTTTTTTTGGTTTATTTCAGGGGAAAGAAGTCGCCAGCATTTGGAGGAGGCAGAGAGGGCCAGACAAGGCCAAAATCTGCCATCTCAACATGTGGAGGAGGAGGAGGATGTGGAAGGAGAAGAGGATGTGGAAGGAGAGGAGGATGTGGAAGGAGAGGAGGATGTGGAAGGAGAGGAGGATGTGGAAGGAGAGGAGGAAGGAAGAAAGGAGGAAGGAAGAGAGGAGGAAGAAGTAATTTTGGACTTAGAAGTCATAGCAGATGAAGGGCAAGTGGCGGAAGAACAATTTGGCGAATTGAAAGAAGGTGGATTGATGGATGAAGGAGGAGTCCAAGATGATGGGGAAGTGGTGGAAGAAGGAGGAGTGATTGAAGATGATGGGGAGGTGGTGGAAGAAGGAGGAGTGATAGAAGATGTCGAAGAGGTGGAAAGGAGAAGCCCATCAGGTCAGTGTCACCCTAGCTTGATTCCAAAAAACATATGTAGATAGGCCTCATTGAAAAATAATATTGTAAATGCCATTTTTTTTTTGTTGGTTTAGGGGAGGAGGATGGTGTGCCAAGATTTTCACGTGCAAGTGCTGCTATAATTATTCAGCAGGTAATGGAGTGCAGCACTGAAATGCACAATATGCGTGAAAGGATGTTTCTCATGGAACAGAATGTAACAAATGTCCTTTTGGAATGCAGCACGGAAATGGACAATATGCGGCAAAGAATGATGGTAATCGAAGCAAATTTTAAGAACATTATTGACATGATGGGCCGTGTCAAAGACTGAAACACCCCCCGCCCATCCCCCGCCCCCACAAACATTTTAACAGTTTGAATAATGAATACGCCAAAATTTGAAGATACACACACAGTGTGCCAACATGTGCTATCTGCCATCACAGAATATCTAATGTCTGTGCTTTGTGGGTCCAACCCCCTCCTCCATCCTCAAGTAGTTGAGAGGAAGGGTTTGCTCCCACAAAACACAGACATTGATCACCCATGATGTCAGATAGCACATGTGGCCATTTGTCTGTTGAACCAATGACATTTGGCGAGTTTGCACTGAATGTGTGTATCTTCCAATTTTGGCGTGTTCCAGTGTGAAAGCACACCATGACTGACTGCTGTTGTGAGTTTTTATATTTTTTGAATTTGATTTTGTTACTTTTTGACCATGTTGAACATTTTGGGATACTATAAAGTTTAGACCATAAAGAATAAACAACGCCAAAAATTATTTTCAATATATATATAGAATTATAAATCTCTCTAATCACTGAATTTAGTGAAGTAGAGATTTGACTCCAAATTCTCACCCAAAAATTTTGTTTTAGAAAAACACACCAAAAACAAGAAAAATGGTTACAAAATTATTGTTTTTTGTGCCTAAAAAATATGGCCAAAAATAAATTTAAGGCGGTAAACACCCCACCAAATATAATCTATATATATATATATATATGTAAACAATAAATCTAACTATATTTGAGGAAAAAAAAAGTGAACTTGTTAATAAATGTATAATCTGCATAATATTTTTGGTTGAATTACCTGAAAAAAAAAAAAAAATTTTTAAAAAATTTTGAAGACTCCTAAGTACAAAAGCAGGGAGTAATGAAAAAAATCAAAAAATTTTTTTGGGGTCATGAACAAGCAAAAATAAAAAAAAATTGACCTCAACATTTACAAATGGAGTTGCTTCTTATTTCTAGACTCAATACCCTGTTTGTAGATGAGTGAATACTGTGCAAAATGTGGTTAGTTACTAAAAGTGGAGAAATCAATTATGCATTACAATTGAAGAAGTTAGTTAGAGAACCAGGAAGACAGAAAAAGAGAAAAAGCATTAATGACAAACAACTGTATAAAGTCCAATGGTCTAATTATTTATTATTTTTTAGAATATTCCTTTCTTTGGGGGCCGAATTAGAAAGAAATATGATCTGGCATAGCAATGGCCCCCCGACCCATGAAGTACTCAACATATTTGTCGCGTACCTCACGAGCTGATTGGGGGGCCAAGCCAGCGCGACCAGTGTCCAGCCCGGGAAGGGGATCTGAGGGTAGTCTTGCCTCAGAACCGATGTCGGGTAGGTACGTCTGGGAGTGCCTGCGTAAAAAGTTGTGCAAAATGCAGCAGGCAAATACAACGGTGTCCAATTTATATTCCGCCAGATGTATCGATGTCCTGAACAGGCGGAACCGGTTGGTGAGTATCCCAAAGGCATTCTCGACTACCCTCCGAGCCCTGGCCAACCGAAAATTAAACACACTCCTCTCTGAGGTGAGGGTCCTCTGGGGAAAAGGCCGCATGAGGTGAGGACCAAGCCCGAAAGCCTCGTCCGCTAGGAACACAAACGGAAGTCCTTCCACATTATCTTCATCTGGTGGCAATGCCAGACCACCAGCTTGGAGACGATCATAGAAATCAGTCCGTGCGAACACTCCCCCATCAGACATCCGGCCATTCTTCCCCACGTCCACATATAGAAACTCATACTGTGCCGACACCACCGCCATCAACACAATACTATGATAACCCTTGTAATTATAATAGTAGGACCCCGAGCGGGGTGGGGGCACAATGCGGACGTGTTTCCCATCTATTGCTCCACCGCAGTTTGGAAAATCACACCGCTGGGCAAATTGGGAAGCCACAGACTGCCATTCCTGTGGTGTGGAGGGTAGCTGTGGGGACAAACAAAATTAGAGATTTAGTACTTTGTAACAAATACATCCTACAAGCATCCTTGTGACAGTTCACAGTATTAAAATTGCATTAGAAAAATGTGCATGGAGAATTTGGAAAATGAAATATATAGGGCCACTTCATTAAGAGACTCCACAGCCCTCTGATGGGGACAATAAAAGTTTGAAGGGGGGGGGGGGGGGGAAAAACCCCAAAAAGTCCTGTTTGAAAAAATGGCAAGGTGGGTTTGTCCCTAGGATAGCATGCTGGACAGGTTAATATTGGGTAAGGGACAAATATGCAGGTAGGCCAAGAATAAAACATGTAAAGCTGATATCAACATGCATAGGGAGAAAAGCTAACGTTAGTTAAACACACAGCATATCTGGGAAAATAAAAATAAAGTTAGTTGGCCACATTATTAGAGCCAGGAAACTTACCTTAATATACTCCTCATGCATAACTTTGATGATGGCAGCACACGTGTCCGGTATGATGACCCCAAGCGCCTGCGGAGAGATGCCTGTCGAGAACTTGAGGTCCTGCAGGCTCCTCCCAGTCGCCAGGTACCGCAACGTGGCAATAAGCCTCTGCTCGGCCGTGATGGCTTGGCGCATCACAGTGTCCTGCCTCGTGATATAGGGGGACAGAAGATCCAGCAAACGGTTGAATACGGGGTCCGTCATGCGGAGAAAATTCCTAAAGTCATTAGGATTATTCTCCTGGAGTTCCCTAAGCAGAGGCATATGTGAGAACTGGTCACGCTGGCGCAACCAATTCTTGGTCCAGAAACGCCTCCGCCCCCTGTTTCTGGCCAAAGTACTGGACAAATGAACATATCCAGCAGCCATCCCATAAACAGCACCAACTCGCGAAAATTGACGCTGCTGCTCCATCATGGCTTCAAACCGGCCGGCTGGTCAGTCAAGAACACACTGAAACAGAAAGCACTCGCAAATCCAGCACTACCTGCGACAAACGCGCGACAAACAGATACGAGCGCACAGGATGCAACTGCTAAAGCAGAAACAACCTGCTTGCCTATAGCCGAATGACAACTACGTTACCGCAAGCACACGCACTGAACCCGTGAATACACGCTGTCAAAGCCTGGAGACCGAGAAGCGCGAATCAGCTCTAACCAAACCTTCACTAACACGAGCAAACACGTAACTAGCAAAAGAGGAACAGAGGGCGGCGCCATTAACTTTGGTCTTCCCCTTTATAGTGACGTCGTACGTAGTTTACGTGCACGCGTTCCGGTACGACGGGAATTTGGTCCGCTGGTGTGTACACGCCAGCGGAACAAAACACAAATCAGCCTTGTACGCCGGAAACTGTCGGGCAGACAGTTTCCAGCGCACAGATCCGGTCGTGAGTACAAGGCCTGAGTGTCTGTTTGTTCTGTGTGATTTTTGTGTCTGTTTGGTGCTGACTGTTTGGTGGTGATATGGTACCAAAGAGGAGAAAGCTCAACTTCTCTGTTCGGGAGAAGAAAATACTTGCTAGGGCCATCACCCGTCATGGGCGATTTTTGCATGGCCCTGAGAGCCGGGACACCACCCCGGCCAGGAAGAAGGAGATCCTCCAGGAGATTACGGATGAGATCAATGCGGGGGGGGGAGACGAGGACCGCCAGTGGGATCGCAAAGAAGATCAATGATCTGAGGAGCCTGGTCCGTGATAAGCTGGCCAAGATTACTGCACATGCCAGGGGCACTGGCGGGGGACCACCTTGCACCATCAGGTGGACTGATGAGGAGTGTGCAGTGGCCCAGTGCTTCCACAGCCAGCAAGTGGTGGGCCTGCCTGGCTTTGACTCCGATGAGGCCGTGAGGACAGGTACGTTTTTGTTTCTATCTGGCGAGTAGCATGTGTGGTGGGGGGGGAGGGAATATGTGCCAAGTGTGTGGATCCTCCAACCTGTGTATGTTTTGTGTCATCCACACATGGCCAGGAGATTGCTGGGCCATCTGGACAGTCTGCTCCATCCCCCGGACATCAGGCTGCTGAAGAGCCCCAAGAAAGGCAGGAGTCCTCAGGGCAGGGGAGTGGCCACAACTCACCTCATGAGGAGGTTGAGGGGAAGGAAGATGAGGGGGGAGGTTGAGGAGGATCCAATGGACATTGCCAGTGAAATACTTTGGCTTTTGGATGATGCTCCCCCTGTGGCTGGTAGCAGTCAGGCCTCTATCAGGGGTAGCCCCTCCCACTCCTCCCCCAACAGGGCTCCCCCAGGGGGCTCCCCTCCTCCCAGGCCACAAGCCACATCTGCAGGCAGGAAGGCCACCCAGAAGACCAGGGGGTGGCAGACTTTCTGCCTGCAAATCTGCGGAGGGACCAGGCCCGTCAGACCCACCATCTGGGTCAGGTCACCCGGACTTTGGCCCAGATGGAGGACAGCCTGTCCGCCATTAAGGAGTCTGTGAATGATGTGAGCACTAACTCTGTGGCGTACATCAATTGCTTTTGTGACCTGCAGACCGCCACAGCAGGCGTGGCCCTGGAGGTGAATGCCCTTACCCAGGCTGTCCAGACCAATACCCAGGCTGTCCAGGCCAATACGGCAGCCCTCACTGTGGGCCTGAACAGAATAGCCGTGGCCTTGGAGGGCAGGCCAGCAGGTGGACAGACACCAGGGGAGGCTCCTCCTTCCCCTGCTTCCCCCCCATGAGTCTCCCCTGAGGGGCCGTGGCCGCCCCAGGCGTAGCTCACGCCGACGTTGATTCTGGGATGTGCTTTTGATTTTTTTTTTTTCTTTAATTTGTACTGTGATTATGTTTTTTTTTTTGTGAATGATGTATGATGTAAACAATGGTGCGTCTAGCGCATTTTACGTCGGATGGAAAAAAATGGTTTTCTGGCGTATCTCGTTTTGAGGATACGGCACATAGATACGCACAGCGCATTTTTCAATTACGCCGCGCATCTCTAGATGCTTTGTGAATCTGGCCCTATGCTTCAGATGGAAGTTTTAGCAAATGAGCCTCACATATTAGGCTATCAGGAGAACATCTGTTATTCTTGGAGTGGTACAGTTACAGAAGAAGGCAATCTCGTAGGCATACAAAACTGTTGTTACATGGCAACAAATATTGTGTTGTGCACACAATTTGTGTTCTTTTGGACATGTATTAGACTGTAGGGACAAAACATATTATTGTAATGTCATGGTCAGTCATGGCACACAATCTCCAACATGCACTTTGGGGCATATTTATATAGCAGTTAGCCTTGGTTCACACTGGTGCATATTGACATGCAATTTGACATGTCAAATCGCATATCAAATCTGCGGCATTTGTCAGCAATTGCGGGCAATGGTACAGTCCTAATCTGCGGCGCTGCACCGATTTCAAAAGGTAGTTTCTGTACTACTTTTTGCGATTTCGGCCCACGATTTACATTGACATCTGTGCAGGCGGGAGTGAAATCGTGTGAATTCAGCTGAACTCGCACGGCTTCATTCACGCAGCCCAGTGTGAACCTGGGCTAAATCTGATGTTTTTTTTTTTATTCTTTATTTTATATCTTTTTCCTTCTCTTTTCAAAGGCTCAAACAGAAATAGTTACAACATTAACACAAAACATTTCAATTACCTCTACAATTGAGTTTTAGCTACTCTTATTCCTCTTAATCACAGAACTCTACATTCTTAACTTCCTGTCTGTTATTATACCAAGCCATATCATTATACACTCCCTACCCCCCTCCCCTTGACCCACCCCGTCCCCAAACAACGAGAAAAAAAAAAACCCTCGGATGTCCACCTCTCCCCCTCCCCCCCATCTCAGGGGTTTTGATCTCTATATGCAATATATGGGCCCCACACCTGTCTGTATTTTTCCTCCTGTTCCCTCATTCCCATGGTCAGATTTTCCATCTGCTGAATTTACGTTACTCTGCCCAGCCACTGCCTTCTTGTCGGCGCAGCCGTGCTCTTCCAGAGAATTGGAATACAAGCCTTTGCCGCAGTCAGCAAGTGCCTAATCAGAGAGTTTTTAAACTTTACCATGGAGATTGGGAAATCATTTAGTAGATACACTGCTGGATTGTCTCCCAGATTCACCTCAATAATTTCCCTTACTGTATCCGCAACCATTTTCCAGTATTCTTTCAATTTTGGGCATTCCCAGAATATGTGCAACATGGTACCCTCCGCCTCCCGCATCGCCAGCATTGATCTGATACTTCTGGAAATATCTTTTTTAGTGCTACTGGAGTCCTGTACCATCTAGTTAAGATTTTGTATCCCCCTTCCTGATATCTGGTGGCTAGCGAGGCCTTGTGTGTAAACCGAAAGATTTTAGTTTTCTGAGTCTCCGAGAATGTCGTCCCCAGCTCTCTTTCACACGCTTGGATAAATAAAAATTGTTGTGGGGCTTCTGACTCTACTATCAAGCTATACATACAGGACAGACCATGTCTCATGGGTTCTCCCTTTAAGCACACTTCCTCAAATTCCGAAAGTCTTCTTGTCGCTCCCCCTTGTAATTTCATTGCTCGAATAGCAGCCTTCAATTGCAATTGTCTGATTGGGTCCAGTTCCCTCCTGACTGTCTCTTCAATTTCTCCACTAGTCCTTGTTTGATTATCGCTCTCGTAGTGTACTAGCCTGCTCAGTCCCATTTGTCTTAGGCCTCGTACAGACGGGCAAACATGTACGATGAAAACGGTCCGCGTACATGTCCGCCCGGAGATTTCTGTATGATGGCTGTACACACCATCATACAGAAATCCGCGCGTACACGATACGCGGCGACGAGTCCGCGGCGACGTGCGCAGCCCTGGCAGTTCAATGCTTCCACGCATGCGTCGAAGTCATTCGACGCATGCAAGGGATGGTGGCCGCTCGGACATGTACAGTAAGTCTGTACAGACGACCGAACATGTCCGATGGACAGGATTCCAGCGGGCATGTTTCTAAGCAAGTTTAGAAACATTTGCCCGCTCGAAAACGGTCTGGCGGGCAAATGTACGCTGGAATCCTGTCCGCTCGGCTGTACAGACGACCGAACATGTCTGCTGAAACTGGTCCGTGGACCAGTTTCAGCAAACATGTTCGGTCGTGTGTACGGGGCCTTCGATTATTAAAATGTAAACCTGTAAGGCCTAAAAATTTGATGTTCACAAAAAAATCACTGCAGGTGAATCTTCCTGGTGCATGCATTTTTAATGACAGTAATGGTTATCTTGATAAAAGCCACTTTTCACTGCTTTATAAATATGCCCATTTGTCTAGTTTTTGTTTTTAAATAAAATGTTTTCTCATGCCTTTTGTTTTAGTACCCACAGCTGGGTACACATTGTGAGTTTATTTCCTTCAATCAGCAGTTAACAGAGCTGACCAATTTTTTAAGAGAATATTTATATTTCTTCTTTTTTAAATAGTGTGTGTTTATCTGCCTAGTCCAAATTTGATAGTTCTCAGTAGCTGGATGCTAGGGTATATGTTAACTATCTTAAAAAAATAAATTCAAAACATTTATATGTCTTTCTGGCTGGTGTTAAAAGCTGACATCCACTGTGCTTTCTTATGGTGTTGCATATTCTCACAAAAGATATTTTGTTTGTTCTCCTTCACTCAGGTCAGGGTGCTTATTGTCAAGGCCAAAGATTGGGAGCAGAAATTTAATTTATTCTAATGCCATCAACTATATCTCTTTTTACATTCACAAATCCATTGGAAAAATGCTAGAGAAGTTTACTCATCTTTTCTACTGACAATGAATTTGGGAATACAAATTATTTCATCAATAAGTTAAAAATTGTAACAATAAAAATGATGTAATATAGGAAATTGTTAACTTGATATCTTTGTATGTGGTACTAACTGCACGTACTGCCCTCTGTGTGCATCTGTTCCATCCATAGACTGTAAAGGCTTCCTGCTGCACCTCTGTTACTCGGTGTTTATATTAAATTGTATCGTTGCTTTTTATTGAAGTTAGCAGATTGCAGTCCAATGATTGACAGGTGCAAAGAGTTGTTCATTTAGATAAAAATTGGGCAGCAGACAAAATTCCTATCCAGCTGACTGACATTTCTTTGGCTTTAATGTGCTAACGTTATCTCTTCTTTTAAACCTGGATCTTTTGGTGGCATTTCATATTGGAATTCTGATGATATATGTTAGGAGAGTGACCACCAGGGGATGATTGCACATTTACAGCTGTAAGGTCTACCTGAATACATTTGTTTTAATTAGTTTACACATTCTGAGTGTAAAATAAAACATATTACATGTTTCACTTCAGAGCAATGTATAGACTGTGTATTTGTGATTCTTTCATATCCCTGCAGCAATATGGAGAAACAATGGTAATTCTCCAAAAAATGTGAAACACCAACAAACCATTTTTGACTCTGAAGCCTCGTACACACGACCAAGTTTCTCGGCAAAAAACAGCAAGAAACTTGCTGGGAGATATTTTTTTGCAGAGGAAACCGGTTGTGTGTACATTTTCGTTGAGGAAACTCTTGAGAAACTCGACGAGCCAAAAAGAGAGCATGTTCTCTATTTCCTTGCCGGGAATGGAGAAAATTGGCTTGTCGAGTTCTTCGACAGCCTAACGAGGAACTCGATGAGGAAAACGATGTGTTTCTGCCCATGGCAGTTGTCTCAGAAGGAAGCCTCTTCTAAAGATTATGCACAAGAAAGCCTGCAAAAAGTTTGCTGAAGACAAGCAGACTAAGGACATGGATTACTGGAACCATGTCCTGTGGTCTGATGAGACCAAGATAAAATACAAGTACACATGATCAGTCCATCCGATGAGAACGGTCTGATGGACCGTTGTCATCGGTTAACCGATGATGCTGACTGATGGTCCATCGCGTCTACACACCATCAGTTAAAAAAACGATCGTGTCAGAACGCGGTGACGTAAAACACAACGACGTGCTGAAAAAAACGAAGTTCAATGCTTCCAAGCATGCGTCGACTTGATTCTGAGCATGCGTGGATTTCTAACCGATGGTTGTGCCTACTAACGGTCGTTTTTTTCCCATCGGTTAGGAATCCATCGGTTAAATTTAAAGCAAGTTGGCTTTTTTTTAACCGATGGTTAAATAATCTATGGGGCCCACATACGATCGGTTTTGACCGATGAAAACGGTCCATCAGAATGTTGTGCTCTGTTTAACCTATCGTGTGTACGAGGCCTTATTTGGTTCAGATGGTGTCAAGCAGGTGTCAGCAAATTTACATTGTTATACAAGCTGTACACACACTAATTTACATTGTAGCAAAGTGTTATTTCTTCAGTGTTGTCACATGGAAAGATGTAATAAAATATGTACAAAAAATTGTACTGACTTTTGTGAGATACTGTATATACATTTTGTTTACTTATATACATTTGTTTAAATATTGTTAGTTAGGATTAGTGTGTGACAGGTATAAATAATTACAACGAGAATATACTATGTATTTATTGAAAATATGTGAATAATCGTATGAAATTTATAAATATACTGTCCATGATACATTCTTAAGCTTGTCACACAGACAGGACATACAAGCTTGTCACGCAGATGCGCAGTTACATGACCTATGACCTGAGAGGTCGGTTTTCAGACCAAGAAGAGAGTTCTGCCATTTGTATCGTCAATCTAAATGACCTTTAAGAAGTGCTTCCTCCTTCTACCATCTTTTGAAAGATAATTTAGGCAACCAGTAGTTTCCATATAGGGACTCAGCTGGGTACGTTATGATGATATTGAAGTTTTCCAAGTACCAAGTATGGACTTGTAGAAATAACCTTTGTATGCAATATAAATATGATATGACCAGAGAAGAGACACATTATATTACAGTCACATCCACACATTGATGGACACTCTTTCATGCACTTGACTAACAACTGTCACTGTCCCCCATCCTCCTTCAGAACATGCTATTTTCTATTTCTTTTGAAGACACACACTGCAGGGACTAGACATGCTACAATAGAAATAGGATTCTCTTTCCAACTTTTATTTTATGTCCTGTATTTGTGTGTTACATATACTGAACTGTTATATATCTTTTTTTTGCTTTTGTATTGCATTTTTGATACCATCGTGTGATACAATGAAGTCATAGTTATTATTTTTTTTCCTGGCTATTTCATCAAACTTATTATCCACAAATCCACGACAAATATTATAAGTGATAAGTGAACAGTCTATTTGCCTTTAGTAAATCAACCCCAATATGTGTTTACACTTTCAATAGTTTTTGGAACAACATGCTAGGTATAGAAGAGCTTGTCTAGAATCATTAGAATTCATATCTTTTTATAGCTTAGCAGACATAAAACATAATAGCTTAGAAGTGATCTTTATAGAAAGGCACATGTTTGGTACTTCTTTCCAAAAACTAGATCCTTATTTGATAGAAGTACCAATAAAAGGTTTAAATCAATCGTGAGTGACATTTACAGTTGCAGCGTACAAGGATTAAATTCGGCTCAAGGCTAATGCCATATCGGTCTCATCTAAATCTGAGTGTGTAGGAAACCTGGAATAGTGATACATATAAGCCAGTGGAGTACTTATTTGGGGAATTTTAACCTATAAGTATACCTTAAAGCAAAGATGTTTATCAAATATCCCAAAGTTCTGCTGCAAAAGATAATCTATTGAGCTTGCCTTCTCAGCCTTGGATTGCTTGTCCAAAGCCATGTCTGTTATTTTGTCCTATTCTTTTCTTATCTTTTCCTTTTCTTTTTTTCCCCATGTGTCTCCAAAGAATGAGCTTGCATATAAGTTCCAGTTCGAATCACAACATTTTCCCCTGTGTGACACAGCCTAAATCCAGCACACAAAAGAAACACAGGAGTTCTTAGTTTGCATATCTAATTTTAATTTGCAGGTTGTATACTTGAAACATTACTTAAGATAACTAAAATATAGAAAGTTTTGTACCATCACGTGGAGAAGTAGAATCAAATACTATTTCAGGACCATTTTACCGCTTGCTACCCAGGACAATTTTGCCATTTTTCATATGCATGTTAAAAACAGCATTTTTAGTGCTAGAAAATTAATTAGAACTCCCAAACATTATATATTTTCCGTAAGCAGTTAAGAAGGGCACGATCATCATGTACCTCTGGTGAGTGCATAGTTGGTGGTGGAATCCCAGGAATAGTGATTTATCTTCATGTGGTGGAAGTCTACCATTATCTACATGTTGTTATACACATATATCACAGAAAGGAAATTAAATCATCTCTTCTACAAAGAATTTCTATTGGTGGATTTGGACTGAAATTTTAGGGACATTGGGCCAGATTCAGAAAGAATATACGTTGGCGTATCTCCAGATACGCCGCCGTAATTTCAAATGTGCGCCGTCGCATCTTTACGCCGATTCACAAAGCGAGATACGTCCAAAAACATGGCTTCAGCCGTCCGACGTAACTTGCCTACGTAGGCGTATCGTGGGAGCATAGTTACACTGGACGCATTCGGCGTTCCCATTATAAATATGAAAATGAGCTAGATACGCCGATTCACGAACGTACTTGCACCCGGCGTATTAATAAACGCTTTTTACATAAGGCGTTTGACTGGCGTAACTTTACCCCTCATAAAGCAGGGGTAAGTCATGTTAAGGTATGGATGTCAGAAACGTCGAAACAGCTTTGTATTTTACATCGTTTGCGTAAGTCGTACGTGAATGGGGATGGGCGTAGGTTACGTTCACGTCGACCAAGCATTGAGCCGACGTAACTTAGGGAGAAAGTTCCACGTGATACTGAGCATGAGCGCGAATGCGCCATTCATTAGGCGCGTCATTTACGTGGGGTCACGATTCATTTCCATACAACACGCCCCCTACCAGCCTACTTTGAATTAGGCGGGCTTACGCCGGCCAATTTACGCTACGCCGCTGCAACTTACGGAGCAAGTACTTTGTGAATACTGCACTTGCCTGTCTAAGTTGCTGCGGCGTAGCGTAAATAGGATACGCTACGCCCGCACAAAGATGCGCCCAGATACGTGAATCTGGCCCCATTATGTTTTGATACACATAATGTATTGATGTTATATTATTTTCACTATAAGCACTGCACTTTACTTTATCGTTACACATATACTTAGGGTTTGTTGAGTCCCTCTGTGTGCCAGCTGCTGTGACTTATATGCGCTCACATATTTATAATATATTTGATTATTCTTTTGCTCTGTTCAATGTGCCATCAGATGCCTCTCCCATTCTTTTATGTTTGCTTTAACAACTGAGGTTTCAAAGTAATCCTTGGAGATATGCTTTTTAAATGCACATTTTCCAGCCTAATTTACTGTAGGAAGGGGGAAATTAACCCTGAATTAGCAACTTCACTCAAGGAGACAGCCTGTCTATACTCTGCGTCCTGTACTACCACATTCCAAAAAAAGAAAATAAATCAATGCCTTCTAGAACCACCAGCAATATTTTTCCAGTCAATCCTCTAATAAATGTTTTACATTTGTTTAGTCCATAAAGCTGGTGTATAAAAATGGGTTTCTATCCTAGCAATATTTCTCAACAATGCAAAATAGCATAAATAGTCGAAAGGCATTGGTGGGTCAGCTCCCTCTTGTGACAGATGATTTCCAGTTCTGTTAGCTTGCGAAAGATACCCGGACATCAGGGGTACTGACAAAACAAATTATGGATCTGGGGGCCACTCCAAATGTCCAGAAGAGGGTCAGTGGCAGTCATGCAGGTGGTAGAGGAGAACTGGCCCCATGAAGTCCCAGAAATGGAGGTGGCCACTAGATATCAGTCATTGGAAGCATGGGTTCTGAAGGCCTGGTTCAAATCCTAGATTCCCCAGTATAGAAACCATGAGGGAGGGCAATATAGAGATGGAAGAGTTTTGGAAGGTGCCCCTGGCAACCAAAAAAGTAATACCAAGTGTGGGGTGGTCACTAAGAGATTTTGACAATTGAAAGCTGATCCTGGGCCTGCTCTTTGCTGTACCATGGTCCTTTAGCTCCATATCCACCCAGTGTTTTGCCACAGCGTGATGGTACCAGTCAACCAGACTGGTGAGATGGGTCACCTTGTAATAAGCCTGCACATCTTGAAATTAAGGCAATTAAGATCAGTGCTAAGATCAGATTTTTGTGGGGTTGGGGTTTTATGCTAGTAATGATGTTTGGGGGGTATTTGTGCTAGGAGGCAGGAGAGAATTTGTGCTTGGAGACAAAGTTTTGAGGGGTAGAGGTTTTCTTCTAGGAGTGAAAGCTCTAGATGACTGTGTCCCGGCACTGAGCTGACCCATTAAAAAAACAGAGGGTTGTCAACTGATTCACAGTTTAAAAAGGTTAAAACTATTCCTGCAGGGAGGACTTGATGGAGTATTCTGTACCACTGGGCCCAGTTCAAGGGTCACATGGACTGGTGCATGGCCTGAGAGGGAAATTACATTGATACAAGTGGATACCATTTGACTAAGTCTTTGTGTGTGATCAATAGGTAATCAAGTCGAAAATAGGTGTGGTGAACCT
The DNA here is from genome assembly GCF_905171775.1 of Rana temporaria. NCBI lineage: Eukaryota > Metazoa > Chordata > Amphibia > Anura > Ranidae > Rana > Rana temporaria. Next base: position 78,709,350 of record NC_053496.1, on the reverse strand, counting down.
GAGAGAGAAAGATTAATCATGCTCTTGGGGATGTAGTAGCTGCCAAAGATCGACCAGACGTAAAAGCTGCAAGTCCACCTTCAGTCACTTAATACGGGACTAAGGAAGAAGGGATGAACCCTGAGATATATCCAATAGAGGCAAAATTAACCACTTCCATACAGGGCACTTATACACCCTCCTGCCCAGACCAATTTTCAGCTTTCAGCGCTGTTGCACTTTGAATGACAATTGCGCGGCCATGCTACACTGCACCCAAACTAAATTTTTTATCATTTTGTTCCCACAATAGAGCTTTATTTTGATGGTATTTGATCACCTCTGGGATTTTTATTTTCTGCTAAAAAAATAAAAAAATTACAGAAAATTTTGAAGAAAAAAAACGTTTTTTTCTTGTTTTAGTTACAAAACATTGTAAATAAGTATGTTTTCTCCTTCACTGATGGGCACTGATGATACTGCACTGACAGGCACTGTGAAGACGGCACTGATGGGCACCGATGAGGTGGCACCAATGAGGTGGCACTGATAGGTGGCACGGATGGGCACTGATAGGCAGCACGGATGGGCACTGATAGGCGGCACGGATGGGCACTGATAGGCGGAACGGATGGGCACAGATAGGCGGCATGGATAGGCAACACGAATGGGCACTGATAGGCGGCATGGATGGGCACTGATAGGTGGCACGGATGGGCATGGATGGGCACTGATGTACTGTAATGTGTTGTACTAATGGATGCCAATCAGTGCCAAACAATAATGCCTGCCAATCAGTGATGCCCATTGTGGGCACTGATTGGCATCCATTGTGGGCACTGATTGGCATCCATTAGGCATCCATTATACATTTCTGATTGGCATCTCTGATGGTCTAGGGTGGCATACCTGTGGTGGGCATCCCTGGTGGTCCAGTGTGGACATCCTCGGGGGGGGCTGCACTGATAATTGATCAGCACAAACCCCCCCTGTCAGAGGAGCAGCCGATCGGATTTTCCTGTTTACATCATGATCACCCGTGATTGGACTCGGCTGATCACGTGGTAAAGAGTCTCCGTCAGAGACTCTTAACCTAGATCGGTATTGTGGAGTGTCAGACTGACACCCCACAACAACGATCGCCGTGATGCGCGCCTCAATATCCTGAAGATGTCATATGACGTCCAGTCAGGATATTGAAACCACTTTGCCGCCGTCATTTTGCTATATGGCGGGCGGCAAGTGGTTAAGATCACCCCCAGCAGTGATGGGGCACTATTCCTCCCACTGATACCAATGATGGGGCACTATTCCTTCCACTGACACCAATGATTTGGCACAATCTCTTCTCCACCTGACCACAGGTACTATTCAACTGAACACCACACCTGAGGCATTGTTTATTCCCACTAAGCTGGGACATTTTCTACCCCCACTGGCCACAATTCACCCCCACCCCCCAAAGTCTGAAAAAAACCTTCTGTGTGTTGCTCCCCTCCCCCCTTTTACTTACTTGAGCCTAAACCCGATCCAGTCTCTCGATCCAGACTCGCTTTCCCTCCTCATTGGACAGAAAGGCAACAGCGGGAGCCATTGGTTCCTGCTGCTGTCAATAACAGCCAGTGAGGAGAGAAGCTGCATTCTGCATGTAAATAGACGTACATTTTCAGCTTGCGAGTGAGCATGCATGAGTGCCCCCATAGCAAGCGTCTTGCTAAGAGGGCATTCAGCAGAGGGGAGGAGCGGAAAGTGCCAGCAGGGAGCCTGAGAACAGAAGGATCAGAGCTGTTCTGTGCAAAACCTTTTCACAGAGTAGGTATAAATAGCAGGTTATTTAAAAAAAATTAAATCTAAAATGAGTTTTAATATGTTATTGTTTATGATGACTGCACCATTTTTTATTTTACCTTTCTGTCTCTTCCACTGTATGTACTATTAAAAGTCTGTGCAGTTCCATACCAGACTCTAATAGCTAGATTCAGAGACGTTTATGCCGGCGTATCAGTAGATACGCCGTCGTAACTCTGAATATACGCTGTCGTAAATTTAAGCGTATTCTGGAAACCAGATACGCTTAAATTAGGCTAAGATACGAGCGGCGTAAGTCTCCTATGCTGTCGTATCTTAGGGTGCATATTTACGCTGGCTGCCTGGTAGTGCTTCCGTTGATTTTGGCGTAGAATATGCAAATGAGCTATATACACCGATTCAGAAATGTACGTGCGCCCGGCGCATTTTTTTACGTTGTTTACGTAAGGCTTTTTCCGGCGTAAAGTTAGTCGAACAAAAAGCTGGCCTAGCCAATGTTAAATATGGACGTCGTTCCCGCGTCGAATTTTGAAATTTTTATGTTGTTTGCGTAAGTTGTCCGTGAATGGGGCTGGACGTAATTTACGTTCACGTCGAAACCAATACGTCCTTGCAGCGTACTTTGGAGCAATGCACACTGGGATATGTCCACGAACGGCGCATGCGGGTCACTAGTCATTAACATAAAACACGCCCCCCTGTTCATCATTTGAATTAGGCGTGCTTACGCCGGCCCATTTACGCTACGCCGCCGTAACTTAGGAGACAAGTGCTTTGTGAATACAGCACTTGCCTCTCTGACTTACAGTGGCGTAGCGTATATGCGATACGCTACGCCGCCTCAAAATTAAGCCAGTCTTTCTGAATCTGGCTATAAGTCTGGGTTCACATATGCTGCGGCTAGGGCTCACAGCACGGAGTCTGGTGTGTCCCTGTTCGCTGATTCAGGTGTGAATCAGGTCCAAATTTGTGCCTGAATTCCCACCTGAATCGGAACCAAAGACGCACAGGACCTTTTTTAAATGCGGACCACAGCCGGTCACATTCTCTTGTAATGCGAACTGGATGCTGAGAAAAACCACATCCAATTCGCATATGTGTGAACCTGGCCTAAATGTTGTTCTTGGAAAAGGTTTCTTTTATCCTGTTTCTGGGTCTCTTATATTCTGTTTTTAATGATTTACCTTTTTCTGGTACTTATAGTTTTCTATCCAACAAGTTTATGTACCAGTGTGTAATGTAGTTATAGCATCATTGTAATGAAAGTATATTATTTAAAAAAAACTGCAATAGTTTGTAATTGCCAGTTTGAGTGCTGATTCTGATATCTTGATTGCATGGCGTTGTTTGTGCTGAATTGCACTTGTGCCAGATTAGTTGTATAATGAAGTAAATAATTATTGATTGTAATGTCTTGCAATTGTTATAGACTAAGACTATTTATGATCATCATACAATTGAACGATTTATATTGGGTAATAGAAGATCAGGGGATTCTCTCTAGATGATAATGAGTTCAAATGGCTTTTAGCTTTAGTCGTTAATCGTGGCACAGATGAGTTTTTTTTTACATTTGTAAAGGACGCAACAATGGTAATTTTAACTTTATTTACTGACATGCCTGAAAATTGCTATACAATTGGAAGTGTTACAATGTACTGGTGATTTTGGGGTAATTTGTAATGTGAGTATTCCCCATATCAAAACACATTACACTCTGAAAAAATACAGCACTTGCCTTGATATATGCTTGTTTTCCAGTTACACCAACAATGGAATAATAGTAGTTTTAGTACATGCTGTTCAAATCTCTTGCACTAGCATTCCTAACAGCACCCATGAAATAAGGTATTAATAAACCTACAAATATACTTTCCACATTGCTGTTGCATTTTTTTCTCCATAGCAGAATCTTCCAACGAAATATATGCCAGCTGTATTTCCTTCTTTAAGGTGACTACAATGCCATTCATGGTTTCCCAGGAGCCCCAGCGTAGCCACCCTGATGTGCATGCTCCCAGTTGGACTCACCAAGTCTTTGGTTTAAGAGACTTCTCTGCTCTTCTGATCAAGCCAGTGATTGATAAAAGTTCCATCTCTGTGCAAGTGACAGGACTGCTTATAATGTGAACAGTATATGCTCTCTGACTAGTTCAGGGAAGCTCAGAAGTAAGAGTCAACAAAGCTTCTGGATACCGATAAAACAAAAATGTGTTCATAAAGTTATAGCTGCTATCTCGCTCTCTCTCTCTGTGTAAATATATATTATATATATATATTATATATATATATATATATATATATATATATATATATATATATATATATATATATTTACAGTATCTCACAAAAAACCCTCACATTTTTATAAATATTTGATTATATATTTTCATGTGACAACACTGAAGAAATTACACTTTGCTACAATGTAAAGTGGTGAGTGTACAGCTTGTATAACAGTGTAAATTTGCTGTTCCCTCAAAATAACTCAATACACAGCCATTAGTGTCCAAACCTCTTGCAAGAAAAGTGAGTACACCCTTAAGTAAAAATGTCCAAATTGGGCCCAAAGTGTCAATATTTTGTGTGGCCACCATTATTTTACAGCACTGCTTTAACCCTCTTGAGCATGGAGTTCACCAGAGCTTCACATGTTGTCACTGGAGTCCTCTTCCACTTCTTCATGACATCACAGAGCTAGTGGATGTTAGAGACCTTGCACTCCTCCACCTTCAGTTTGAGGATACCCCCAAATGCTAAATAGGGTTTAGGTCTGGAGACATGCTTGGCCAGTCTATCACATGTACTCACATCTTCTTTACCAAGGCAGTGGTCTTCTTGGAGGTGTGTTTGGGGTCATTATCATGTTGGAATACTGCTTTGCAACCCAGTCTCCAAAGGTAGGGGATCATGCTCTGCTTCAATATGTCACAGTACATTTTGGCATTCATGGTTCCCTCAATGAACTGTAGCTCCCCAGTGCTGGCAGCACTCAGGCATCCCCAGACCTTGACACTCCCACCACCATGCTTGACTGTAGGCAAGACACACTTGTCTTTGTACTCCTCACCGGGTTGCCACCACACACGCTTGACACCATCTGAACCAAATACGTTTATATTGGTCTCATCAGACCACAGGATATGGTTCCAGTAATCTGTATCTTTAGTCGGCTTGTCTTCAGCAAACTGCAGGCATTATTTTGCATCATCTTTAGAAGAAGCTTTTTTCCCATAAGTTTGAAGTGGTTATACTGGTTCTGTGGTTAAAACTGCAACCATGATTTTTTTCAGTGAATATTTCCCTACAATGTAAAAGTGACTTGAGTGGCTACACAGCCACTGGATTACTTTTACAGACAGCGTAAAGAGTTTACTCTCTCCCACCACTGCCTTTACTGGGCGATCGGGAAGTCTGGTAAGAATACAACCGGTGGCATCCACTTCCTGGGACACAGTGGGACACATTGAGAGGAACTGATGTTTTTACTTCCACTGTGTGACATGAGAAACTGAAATTGACAAGGATTTCATCACTTTTGGTTTTGGTCTTCTATAAACAAGTTATTACTGGCCTGGAAAAGCATCTGATCAATCCAATTTCGATTTGATCAGATGCTAGGTCAGAGAAGAGACCCCAGATCTTGAGGACCTTCATGACCCATGCTATCACAAGGGATATTGTTCATCCTTTGTGAAAGCAATAAAGTTGATCTCCCCTCAAAATAAATAAATTATCAAAAATAAATAAAGGTATAGTGTAAAAAAATTAAGAAAAGCACCCCATTCCACCCCATGCTCATTTCCACATGCAAACATGCACATAGGTCCCGCACGCATATGTAAATGGTGCTCAACACTACACATGTGAGGTATCATCACAAACATCAGACCAAGAGCAAAAATTCTAGCACCAGACCTCCTGCGTAACTCTAAACTGGTAACCTGTACAGTAAAGTATTTTACAGTGTCGAGATTTTTAGGTACGGTAGTTTGGCGCCGTTTCATGGGCATATTAAATTTTAAAGCGTGACATGTTAGTTATGTATTTACCCAGCATGAAATCATCTTTTATGTTTTACCATAAATTGGGTATTATATTGTGTTTACTAAAACTCATTAATGTGTATTTTTTCTTGAAATTTTGCGTTTGATAAACCATTGCGCAAATATCTTGCAACTTAAAAAATTGCAACAACAACCGTTTTATTCTTCAAGATCTCCTCTTAATATACAGTTTTGCTCATAAGTTTACATACCATGGCACAATTTATGATTTCTTTGCCATTTTTCAGAGAATATGAATTATAACACAAAAGCATTTCTTTCACTCATTGTTAGTGTTTGGCTGAAGCCATTTATTTTCAATCAACTGTGTTTACTCTTTTTAAAACATAATGGCAACAGAAGCTACCCAAATGACCCTGATCAAAAGTTTACATACCCTGGTGATTTTGGCCTGATAACATGCACACAAGTTGACACAAAGTGGTTTGAATGGCTATTAAAGGTAACCATCCTGTCATCTGTTTGCTTGTAATTAGTGTGTGTATAAAAGGTCAATAGGTTTCTGGACTCCTGACAGACCCTTGCATCTTTCATCCAGTGCTGCACTGACGTTTCTGGATTCTGAGTCATGGGGAAAGCAAAAGAATTGTCAAAGAATCTGAAGGAAAGGTTAGTTGAACTGTATAAAACAGGAAAGGGATAAAAAGATATCCAAGGAATTGAAAATGCCAATCAGCAGTGTTCAAACTCTAATCAAGAAGTGGAAAATGAGGGGTTCTGTTGAAACCAAACCACGGTCAGGTAAACCAACTAAAATTTCAGCCACAACTGCCAGGACAATTGTTGTGGATGCAAAGAAAAAACCCACAAATAACTTCAGGTTAAATACAGGACTCTCTGAAAACATGTGGTGTGGCTGTTTCAAGATGCACAATAAGGAGGCAAGTGAAGAAAGATTGCCTGCATGGTCGAGTCACCAGAAGAAATCCATTACTATGCAAATGTCACAAAGTATCCCACTTACAATACGCCAAATAGCACAGAGACAAGCCTCAAACCTTCTGGCACAATGTCATTTGGAGTGATGAGACCAAAATTTAGCTTTTTGGTCACAACCATAAAGGCTTCATTTGGAGAGGAACCAACTAGGCTTATGATGAAAGGTACGGAGGTGGATCGCTGAAGTTTTGGGGATGTGTGAGTTACAAAGGCACAGGAAATCTGGTCAAGATTGTTGGCAAGATGAATGCAATATGTTATAAAAAAATACTGGAGAAACATTTGCATTCATCAGCCAGGAAGCTGCACATGGGACATACTTGGACATTCCAACATGACAATGATCCAAAACACAAGGCCAAGTCGACCTGTCATTGGCTACAGCAGAATAAAGTGAAGGTCCTGGAGTGGCCATTTCAGTTTCCTGACCTCAATATCATTGAGCCAATCTGAGGAGATCTCAAACATGCAGTTCATTCAAGACAGCCCAGAAATGGGCAGCTTTACCATCTCAGAAAATAAAGAGCCTCATCCACAAATACCACAAAAGACTTCAAGCTGTCATTGATGTTAAAGGGGGCAATACACGGTATTAAGAACAGGGGTATGTAAAGTTTTGATCAGGGTCATTTGGGTAGTTTCTGTTGCCATTATGATTTAAAAAGAGTAAACACAGTTGGTTGATAATAAATGTCTTACTGCACAAATATATGACAATATACTGTAAACAAATTACAGCTTTGCATGTTTCAGTGACAAGTAGTATATTATGCCATATATTTCATCCTTGGGATGGCAAGAAAAGTTTGGGTCCAGGTTTCCCACCTGCAGCTATGCCTCCAGTTCAGAGGTGTCACCAACTATCAGGAAATGGAGCAAAACTTTGCACTGCATCCTTAAATGAGGCATTTTGGGCTCCCCCCGAGATTGTGTCAGTCAATCCCCTAGAATCTGGAAGTAGGATATGCTCCCTGTATGCATTACAGAGTTTATTTTTCTATTTAATTGGTGTGTACCTGTTATTGCTTGCATTTCTGTTTAAAAAAAAATCACATTGTAGTTCAATTTAAAAGATAAGTAGTCATATAAAGTTATTTTGTATGACATTTGTTCATTGGGTAACTCTGACTAATTGCAGTTTTCATCTTTTTTTTTAATATCCTAACAAAGTGGCATCCACTTTGTTGGTTTTGGATTTTTATCTTGTTTTTTGTATATTCATTCTACAGTAGGTTGCAATTAGTAAAGCTTGAGCTATTTATTTGAAAATAATGAACATTGATCAGATGGCATTACACGCTGACATTTTTCTAATAACTTAATTATTTGTGAATTTGACATGCTATGTGTGCAAACATTCAGTTTATATTGAACTCCCATTGCTATACAGATCAATGATCTCTATTTCCATAGCAGTTCAAATGGTTCTGACTACAGTTTTTGTTTGCATCATTCTTCATGAAATGCTGCCTGTGTTCTGACATAGCTTGGTCTACCTTTACAATAGAGCTGACCATGCACTATTTTTTTTTTTCCCATTCCTGGTAAACCATATTTCACTATATGGGTTTCCCTGTCACTACACTTCCACCCAGCATCCTGTAATTGAAAAATCAAGAGAGCCAGATGGAAAACTTTTGTCTGAACAGCAGTTACATCCAGTCAGATGCAGCTGCTGTTCGGGTATTTTGTTAGAAGGCAATAAGCACGGAGGGAGATTCATCCATCATTGCTGTTTCACGTGGGTGGAGAAACCCATAAGATATTTTTTGTTCAGCCCTTAGGCCATCCTAAGTTTCAAATAAGTGACTGTTATAAACACTTAATTCAAGATCAGAGAAGATAGTCAAAATGATCCATGGCTTAAAACTAATACTAGCCAACATTGTTGTGTTGAACACACATCACCAACCCTAAAGCAGTATGTTAATACACTGCCATCTCCTCTGACATAAGCCCATAGGATCCTAAACCAGCACTTATGCCATCAGCATTTGCAAATCGCCAGTATGGACCTGGCCTGAATAGTCTTTTTTGCACAGCACATCAGCAAGTGAGAAATTATATGATGTTTCAATGTTGTTTTAGAGTTTCATTCTACCCTCTTCGTTATTTTGTTTTACAAAATTATGATTCTTATATTGCCATAGTCTGAGGCCTATTATTGCATGAAAGTTAACAACAGTTGTTATTCTGAGAATGAAATCTAAAAAAAAAAAACATGCTGCATTGGGATACACTGTATTTCTGATGATTTTCAAAATTCAATGTATAGGGGCAACTTTTTTTTAAGCTACAATTTTACTTTAAGATCAGGTCACATAGTCACTTATCTGAAATAAATATTTTAGCTTTAGGATATTAAATAATAATCTCTCATGTTGAGTTTACCATTCATTCTTATCATATGTATAATAATTGAAATAAAAAAGTAAAAGATTTCTTCACAGAGACTCTAATCATTTCACGACCATGATCATTTCTTATACACAGCTCATGGGTTGCAACTCCAAATGGAGGTGTAAGAAAGGTGCTGGGGGTCACATACAACCTTAAGTCATTATTACATCCTGGTGGAGCAGCATAGCCTTGCCTGTATGTAAAGTTATGGTGACACACAATTTGGAAGTGTAATACTGTATTCACAACCCTGGACTGCTGCAAGCACCATTTTTCCAACATTTTTCCAACCTTCACCTTAATTGGATGGAGAATGCTGGAAGAGGCTGGCTCTGTCCCTGTAAACAGTGCAGCTTGCACACCATAATTGTGTGTAGAGGTCTGCAAGTACATGCTGTTGTGCTTTTTTTTCTCACTGCAATTACAGAAAAGTCTAATCCAAAGTAAAAAAAAAAATAAGCAGTTGAAAGAGGACCAAAATTAGAAATTGTTAGTTTAGAGGAATATGCTTGGACTTGTTATGCTAATGAAGTGAGACTTTGAAAAAAGCATTTAGAATTTTCGAGAAATCTTCCATTGTCAGGATCAAGTTTCCTATTGAAGTGAATCTATTCACTATTGTATTTGATATTAAGGTATTGATTTTTTTATTTAATTTTGATTTCTCATTTAAGATTTTTTGAACTTTCCAGGTAATATTTTTGGGGGTGTTTCTCTTAGAAGGAATATGCAAGACTGCCTTACATAATGTTAAGGTGTAGCTATTTATTTTGCATTAAAATTTTATGTTTGAGGATTTTTGTAGATTATGTTTTTTAAGTGAATTTCTTTAGTCCAAAAACATTTATAGACATGAAGGATTAACATGAGAGAGCTGTAGGTAGTGAAGCTGGAAATTAAGCGACAACTCGGTTTCCAGTCGACCACAGCCACTATCATACACCATCAGTGTATTCAGACAGCAGTGAAAGCCACTGTCAGAATACAAAGTCTTGGCAGGGAGAATTCCTCCACCCACCTGTGGGAACCAGTGACACCAATACAGTGATCATTGCTAAAAAAAATGCATTGTTACTGTATAAATGATACTGGCAGGGAAGAGGTTAATACCATGGGTGATCAAGGGGTTAATTGTGTCCCTAGGAGGTGATTTATAACTGTGTGGGTGATGAATGCACTTGAGGAAAAGAGAGATCCATGTTTCAGCTTAGCCTTGTTTGCATAGACAGACTGCTGCTCTTTCTTTTTTTCAGAATGATTGGTGGGTCCTGGCGGTCATTGTGGTCTCCGGACCCACGATTGGCTCCTGCTGTGTCCAAACAGTGGAAGCGGCGCTCCGGCGGTGCACACGCGCCTCCTGGATCTCGAGCACAAAATCACGTACCTTTAAGTGATTTTGTGCAGCTGGGCCGCCCTGCCGCAGTATATATGCGGTGGGCAGTCCAGAACTGGTTAAACTGAGACTGCATACAGTTTATATAGCACACATAGCAGGTACAGCTAGTAGTAAATGTAATTGTTTGTTTGAAACAGCTTGGTACAAGAAAACTATTTAAACAAGGATTTTAGCAAAACATTTGCAAATTCATTTCTTTCTCTGCTCTGAAGAATTGTTTTTGCTTTGAAATGTACTTTGTCAAACTACATTTTGGTACTTTCATTCTTAATTTTAACTATATCTGGAAAGTGCCCTACCCTCACATATACTCAGTGAAGTGAACAGCCTCAGATGATACACAGATGATACACAGGGATGAAACAAATCTCCCTACATACGTTTTGCATGTATATCTGCTGTCTTCAACTTTATATACTGTTTAGAAATTGCACATCGTGTTAGGATATTTTCTCTTCCTGGTTAGCACTGCAGTGAAGCCTGGGCATACAGCCAAGACAGCTCTTCATCGTAAAGACTTTCAGCTCTGTTTGTTGAATCATTCAGGGCTCTACTAATCTATTTATAGCATCCTCCCAAACACAAAACTGAGGCTTCTTTTATCATATGTGATAAAGAACTTGTCAGGAGTTATCAGGCTGATAACAGAAAAATGGAGCAGGAGACAGCTATGGAACATAGTGCTTTGAAGAGTGATAACAAAACACTGCATATACTGTATATGTGCCCAGCTCAAATTTCATGTATTGAGTTTAATTGAGTTTACATCCACTTTAACTTTTTTCAAGAATTTGGCTAATCTGTGGGCTTACTTTGGGTCACTGGGAGATCCCTGACAGTCACTGATTCAACGATTGGTTGACTGGGGTTAATACTCCAAACGCACAGCAGCTAGAGGAGTAGAAAGCTAAGAGTAGCTGTCTGCTTCTGTGTGTAGCCAGAGGGATAAAAGAGCACTACATACAGCTTGGAAGTTTGGAGTAATGGTAAAGATATGATAGATTAGAGACAGATTGGCCCTGTTTTTTTTTTTTGTCTCATTTTTGACTCATGCCCAAAAAGAATGAGTGCTGTAATAAAATCAAAAGGTTATTCAACAAAGTATTAGTTTAAGGGTGTGCACAGTTATGCAACCACATTATTTTATTTTTACTTCATCCCCTAAAAGATTTCAGTTAATTTTTCAATTGAGTTGTACAGTTTAAAGGGTCACATTAAAGGTGCAAAAAGTTCTGAAATTATTTATCTTTATCTCATTTTCTTTATATCACAGAAACCTGAAATTTTACAGGGCTGTGTAGACTTGTTACTGTATATCCACTGTATATGTTAATTACCCATTTGCTACCCATATAGTTTCACAAATGTATTTTTGTTGTCCATGCACTTTCACGATTGCTGGTTTGTTGAATATGTCCTGTCATAACTACCCATTGTTTGCCCGTGTGTTGTCACAATTGATAATGTATTGCCTATATTTTGTTATAACTACCTATTAATGCAAATGTCATGACTGTCAGTATATTGCCCACATATATTGCTATGCTGTCAAAAATGATAGTGTGTTGCTCACATCTGTTGTAAAGTATTATAACCATGATGTGTTATAATTATATATTATTTTTTTAATGGTGGGCTTAAAGGGAAGTTCAAAGATCAGTTTTAATGGCTAATATGTTGAATAATGTGCATCTTTTGAAGTCAGAAATGTTACTTTCAAAAGTTAAAAATGGATGATAGGTTTGCTTTAAGCCCAGAAATCTTATCTAATCAAAACCACTAGTGTACATTAACCATGCTAAAAGCAGTATGTATTATAATGAAGACTAGTTTAATTAGGGAAATAAAATGTATTTTGTTAGTAAGTGGTTATAAAATGAAAAAATTACCAAAAATGGTTAAAACATTTAAAATTTCCAAGATGATATTTGTAATGAGCTTTAGCGCATAAACAATTAGAGCATAATTGAATGAATCTAATCAGCAAGACACAGGAGTTTGCCTCCGGGATCCAGCTGAAGTCAATTGCTACTCTTATCTGTAATTTTATCCGTTAAACTAATAGTAGCAATGGCTGTGATGACACACAGCCATAATTGTGTTACTCTAGAGGCTGTCCTTTTTTTTATCTTCTAGGATTAACTTAATTTGTTAAATATTCCTAAATAATTCTAGGGGGTACTACTATACAAGTGTGTTTCAGGGGGTTCAAGCTGAAAACTACCTACAATTTATGAGGCAGAATCTTAAAGAGAAACTAACTTGAAGAGTTATTATCTTTGTGACACCGCTGATGTAAAATTATTTAATTTAAAAAAACAATTCAATGTAGTAAATAAAAGTAATGTATTATTTTTTTTCATTATGTATAGTAACAATGCTAGTTAGGGTAGTAGGGACGTTCACTTAATTTATCTTAATTTTGAGTTCAGTGTAAACACTTGCAGAATATTCACACAACTCCATAGGGTAACTCAATTGGGGTAGGAGTGTATGATGTTGCATTTTATTTACCAACGACTCTGTTGTGCAATATCTCTCTGCAGATTTGTGTGACTTGAAAAAAAAAATGTTGACGGTGTTTCTAGGTTGGCATGTTGTCCAACTGAATAAAAAGGATTTGGGCAAGATAATTTTTCTAAGTAAGCCCAGAGAAACTGTTTATGTACTTCTTCTTGCTCAAAATCTCCAAAATAACATAAAATATATAACTTCTTCAGTGGTCAACTATCACTGAAACAGAAAAATACAAAAGTAGAGGCGTCTTCTAATGCCGCGTACAGACGGTCGTTTTTTGTGATGAAAAAAAATGACGTTTTTGAAAACGTCATTTAAAATGACCATGTGTGGGGAAAACGTTGTTTTATGTCTTCTGAAAAACGACAAAAAAAAATTCGAACATGCTCAAATTTTTTGTGTCGTTTTTCAAAACGTCATTTTTTGTGTCAATTAAAATGATAGTGTGTGGGCAAAACGACGTTGAAAATGACGTTTTTAAACCCGCGCATGCTCAGAAGCAAGTTATGAAGCGAGCTTCAATGGAACAGAGTGCCGTCATACGTGCTGAACGTAACCGCGCTTTGCTAGAGCATTTTGAAAAACGATGGTGTGTAGGCAACGTCGTTTTTGAAAATTAAGTTTCAAAAACTTCGTTTTTTTTTCATCACATAAAACGTTGTTTTGTTTCATCACAAAAAATGACCGTCTGTACGCGGCATAAGTGTATAACTGTAAACATTTAATAGACAAAGTATAAAACCCCTCACATTTTGGTATATACAAACAAGCACATCAGGGATCTCCTGCAGTGTTGAGACTCTGGTCATCTACTAGGTTTATAGTGCTGTGTTCCTACGTTTCTCCTATAGATCTCCTGTGTCCTGGGGGAGACGAACGCTACCCCAGCATGTGTGCTTAATCAGGATGGAGGGCTGGAACGCATGTGGACCATAGCAGCGAGCGTGTGACGTCACATTAGACGTCACTTTTTCTACATGTACCTGGAGAATGCTTCTACTTCATAGAGGAGGCTTGCCCTAAGTTTTTTGGACTGTTCATCTCCCTACCAGGATTATCAGCTGCTGAATCACCTTATGACTTTCTCCTTTCTGCTCATCCTCACCCTTGTCTATACACAGACCGACAGTTCTGGCATCGGTTAACACAACCTTGTGCCAATACCACCCTTTTGTAATCACTAAAAAAGAACAGTTAGGCCTCGTACACACGACCGAACATGTCTGCTGAAACTGGTCCGCTGACCAGTTTCAGCAGACATGTTCGGTCGTGTGTACGGCCGACTGGACAAATGTCCGGCGGATCGGACAGGTTTCCAGCGGACAAATGTTTCTTAGCATGCTAAGAAACATGTCCGCTGGAAGCCTGTCCGTCGGACATGTTTGGTCGTCTGTACGACTTACAGGATATGTCCGCTGGGCCGCCATCCCTCGCATGCGTTGAAGTGATTCGACGCATGCGTGGAAGCATTGACCTTCCAGGGTATATTAGATATTAGATATTTGAGAGAGCAAGAACTGTTTGTGTTACTTAAAGCAAACAACTTTCAATTCAATTCTTTACCTGCACAGGAAAAAAAAATATTACAAGATCCGTTCTTTTTTGTTTTTAACATTCAGACAGTTTAATAAATGAGTTTCATGTCTCTCCTATTTCAAACTTGAATGTTTAGATACTGTATATTATAATGTTTAGATGTTGAGCAAAACTAAGCCTAATCCTCATAGTAGAAGACTTATACTGCATGTTTATCGCTAAAATGGAATCCAGTGCAAAGGTACTTGTTTGGTAGACTAGAATAAAGACTTAGGGCCAGATTCAGAAAGAAGTTATGTTGTAGCCACGCCCTCTAGAGGGCGTGGCTACAACAGCGCCACAAGGAAGTAAGGAGACTGCGTTCCACTGCGCTCCACCGCTGACCAATCAAGCCGCATCTATACAAACGCTGCCCAGCACGCGCGCGGCCCCTAGACGTGGAGGACGGCGGTGATACTGGTGATACCTTTCCATACTCTGCTTATTTACAAGTGATTTTCCTGTACGGGCATTATCTGATGGGGGTTTTAACTGTTTGGGGGGCACTTTGGTAAGCAGAATTATACTATTGTAGTGCCTTTTGTTTTTCTTCTATGTGCCTCCACTGAGTTTTAATCCCATGACCTGTTTGGAAGAAAGAGGATATTTTGACATATGAGAAGCTATTCATAGCTGTCTTTACCTCATTTGAGGTAAGTTTTGACCACAGTGGAAAAGCAGGACCCACTTATTGGTGAATTCATTAGATTGGTGTAAGGTGCTCTAAACATCTTTTCTTTGATCACCTGTCACAATATTTATCTTTTCTGACTTTTGGGTCTATTTTTGGAACTGGACCACATCCAGCAATATAGCGCTATTTTATCATTCTGAACTCCAGTTCTGTGATTTTGATACATTGTTTTATTATAATATGTGTTCCGTTCAATATTTTGTGTAATGAATTACTCTCATAAGGCTGAGTAGAAAGTCTCTAATGTCTATTACGTACGTATAACTCATTCATGACTATTCTTGAAGGTTTATAGAATATTTTATTATATATACCATGCAACTTTAGACCACTGTGACCATGGATTCCAGTCTTTTTGTGTTTTAGCAAAGAGACCTGGAGGGCCATCATTGTTTCAGAGCTAAAGTGGAGGTTCACTAGATCAAGAGTGTGCGCAATGGATGGGGACTGGTCGGCTTTCCAGAGTCTCGTTAAACTTAAGCCTCGTACACATGATCAGATTTTCCGATGGGAATTATGTGATGGCAAGATGTTGTCGGATAATCTGACCGTTTGTTTGCTCCATCGGACAATTGTTGTTGGATTTTTCGACAACAAATGTGGGATAGCATGCTTTAAAATTTTCCGACAACAAATGTGTGATGTCGGATTATCCGATTGTGAGTACACAAGTCAGTCGAAAAAAAAAAATCCAAAGTACAAACATGCATGCTCAGAAGCAATGCTAACCATAACACAACATTAGCAGAAGTTGCCCAAAGGGTGGCGCTAAAGAGCTGAAAAAACACATTTCGTGTTTGTTGGCCAACAATTTGTTGCCATTTATATGCAATACAAGATCACGGCCAATGCTTTGTCCACAGAAAATCTGATCATGTGTAAGAGGCTTTAGTCTGGCTACTAGCAACATCTGTGTTGTAACATGTGTAAAGGTTGTAGGGATGGCCTCAATATTTAGGTTTAGTAGTGCAAGGTTATGTATCAGAGAAATGGGACATTTTGTGATGTCTGTTAGGATTTGAAAGATGGTGTTCCAATATGACTGAATGCGGTTGCATGACCACAGTATGTGTAGTAAGTCTCCTTTGGCAAAGTTGCATCTCCAACATGTGTGGGAATGTGTGGGCTGAAGGATGCTATTTTGGTTGGTGTTAGGTACCACCTCAAAGATATTTTTGGGGTGAGTTCCCTTAGAGCAAAGCATTTTGTTAATTTGTATAGTCATTCTAGTGCGTGTTGCCATTGTTGTTCAGTGTAGTGCCTAGGTCTTCCTCCCATTAGATGTAAGGTGAAGATTTTGTGAATAAGCATTTTTGGCAGAGAATATTGTAGAAAATGGATATCCCCTTCGATTTTGAGCTAGGGTTTGTTAAGAATTCCCATGCTTTTGGAGGTATGGTATATAGAGGTTGTGGTATAGCGTTAAGGCAGTGTTGTATTCAGGTGTAGGTGAAGAGGTCTGTCAGGGATAGATTGAATTCTCGCTGTAGTTGAGAGATGTTTTTTCAGTTGGGATCTTTGGAATAAGTGTTGTATGGATTTGATGCCCTTTTGTGCCCAATGGTTTAGTAATATGTCTTGGGATAGATGATGAAGAACCTCAATTGGTAATATCGGTGTGGAGATGGTGGGGTCGTTGTTGTTATTTTGTATCAACTTTTTCCATTCGTGGGCTAAGGCCTTCATGGCAGGGGAAATTGCTGGCGGAATGTTGGATCCTAAGGGTGTGCTTAATAATCCCCTATGTAGATTTGGGCGTAAGAGTAATGTGTGTTCTATTTGACCCCATAGTGTGTTTGGGTGGGGTGGGACCATTCCAGTAGCTGAGCCAGTATGGATGCTAAATAGTAGTCTGTAAAGTCTATGGATCCCGTACCTCCTGTTAATTTGTGTTTAATGAGTTTTGAGTGTGCGCATCTGGGTTTTTTGCCCTTCAAGATATATTTGTTGAATATGGTTTGGAGGGATTTGAAGGACAGGGGTATTGGGATGGAGAGGGTTCTGAATAGGTAGAGTAATTATGGTATGTGTATTATTTTGAATGCTGCCAGTCTCCCTGACCACGTTAATTCTTGTTTTGTTAGAGATTGAATGTCTGTATGTAGTTTGGTGAGGAATGGTTTAAAGTTGCTTGAAAATAGTTTTTTTATATTGTTTTTGTTAATTGAACTCCTAGATATGTAATGCTGTTGTCCGCCCATGTGAATGGATATTGTAGCTGTAGTAGATATAAAGAAAAAAAAATACACATTTTTATATCATAAAATAGGTTTTGCTTTAAGACAAACAGGTCAAGTTAGTATTTTTTTTTTGCTCACATGGAACCCTCTTGATTTTGACACTCCCACCACTGATTTAAAGTGTAACTATAGGACATTTTTAAAAAGACATTATATGATGCAGTCTACCACTGCAGTTTTTGTTGAACAGCCAGTAAATTTGTTGGTTTTCCACTTCCTGTAATAGCCCAAGCTGTCCAGCAAAAGGGGTAGTTAAAGGGTTTGGAAGAAACTGTGTGACTCTCTGAAATGCTTATAATGATCAGCTTTAATGCATATGACTTACAGGTTAAGTGTGACCTCATTTGTGTTTCTAACTGTAGGGGGGCTGGACGTGTGACGTTATTGATTGCCTTTCCCTATATCAGAGAACAAACGATCAATGACAGGGCCACAGTGAAGAACGGGGAAGCTGTGTTTACAGCTCTCCCCGTTCTTCAGCTCTGGGGACCGATGGCAATCGGGTCCCGTGGCCGCGGTCACAGAGCTTCGGACCGGGGCACGGGCGCACGCCTGCGACCCACGGCTGGGCACTTAAAGAGGATGTACAGGTACGTGCTTGTGCCCAGCCGTGCCATTCTGCCGACGTATATGTGCAGGAGGCGGACCTTAAGTGGTTAAAGCACATATTACAAGACAGGTCAATCACATTTGTAAATAAAAATACAGTGGCATAAGGTGAAATGCATGCTCATTTTGTTTACTCAGATACCACTAGTCATACATTCACACGTTCACGAGGACAAAGGAGCATTTTAATATAGAACAACCTCCGGGTAAGGCACAATCAGACACACGTTTCTCCATCCTCTAGCCATCTGTCCCAAACCTTGGAATACTTTTGTGTGGAGCCCCTGTGTGTGTAGATCAGCTTCTTGAATGGCAAAGTGTCATTAACAGATTTTTTCCACATCAGTAGAGTGGGGGGGGGGGCAAATCCTGCATCCATCTCTGGGCAATTACTTTACGAGCTAAAAATAATGTTTCAAATATGGAAATTGTGTGATATTTATCCACCTCTACGTCAGGCAACAGCCCCAGAATACACAACTTAGGGTCCAGTAACACAGGGGATGCCATATTATCATGCAGAAAGCGGACAATCTGCGTCCAGTAAGTGTGAATATTTGGACAACTCCAAATATGATGGTAAAACGTACCACTCGTGGACTGACACAGACGACAAGTCGGATTGGGTGTGTGTTGGAATTTGGCCAGTCTCAGCAGTGTTAGGTATGCTCTGTGAACAATGTAAAGTAGCATCAGTCTATCTGACAGTTTAGGTGATGTAGTCTTGGTCCCCTCAAGTATTTCATCCCAGTCTGCGTCTTCTATTGGGCCTACGTCCCATTCCCAAGCCGTCTTAGCCTTCTGAGTAATGGCTATTGTACCCCGATGTCTAATGGTGCGGTATAGGTGCGAAATAAGTTTGGAGGGATCACCCCAACACAATATCTAGCATTGGCGGGGGTTCCGTCTCTATCTCTAGAGATGGCAGCTGGGTTCAGAGTGCATGACGGAGCTGCAGGTATTTAAATGCTAAGTGCTGTGGGAGTGAAAATTCCTCTCTAAGTGCTTGGAACTGCTTGAGCCCTGGGATTGATAGGACTTGGTGCAAGTATATTATTCTGTGTAATAAATAAAATAAGTAACACTGACAATGTGCAGATCCACAAACAAATGTGTCTATACTGTCAGCTCAGCACAATGGTGACTGGCCCCTTCCAGCGTGATGTTGTCACGTGTATCATCCCTCCAGGCTTTCCCAAAGGCTACAGATGGGAACAACAGAATAATTTGTATCCATATGTCTTGGTGAATTCAATACATTTGTCTATGGTAATGCAGGAGAAGTTTGCACCGTCCTGTGTGTTTTCTGCAGTCTGTTAAAGATTTCCCAGTCTGTTGAGGGCTGCACCCAGAGAGGCATTGTGGACTGAAGCATTGTTTAAGAAAATGGATTGGATTTAGATGGATGGATTTAGTGATGGAGTGTTTTTATAGATATATGCACATCTGAGTCTATATTTGGTAATTTATTTTTAGGAGCGCTTCACTATTAGGACCCTTCTTACACCTGCGGACCGTATGTCTGCTTTTTTATCCACCCGTTTGCGGATGAAAAAGGGACATACATTGGTCCCTATGAGATCGTAGATGGAAAAATAACCCTATTTTTCCTTCCGTCTGTGGATCGGATCAGATGAACACGGACAGACGGTCCGTGTTCATCTGATCCCCCCATAGGGGAGAGCGGAAAAAAGACAGGGCGGTCCCTGCACAGTGTGCGGAGACCGCCCTGTCATCCGCCGGCTCAGCGGGGATCAACGGAGCGATCCTCGCTGAGCAAGCGGAGGTTTACGGGGCGGATCATTACTGTGAAAGGGGCCTTAGTAGGTATACATTTATTGATATTAGTGTGGTGATTGCACTGTGGAGTGATAGCTTTAATATTTATTTTTCATGGTAGTGTTTTCCTTTTTAGAAATAATAGTGTGGGGTTTTTTATGCTAAATAGTTTTTTGTGTTAGAAAAAAGACTTAAAATAAAATATGTGCTGTTTAGTTATTTAGTAGACAAGTGCTCTTTATATAAAAAATTCCAGCATCCCTACCTGTCCTTCTCTCATAGTCTAAACCAATTTAGAATAGCAAATAGCAAAACAATTTTGTCCTGGATGGCATAAGTGTGAAGGAGACTGTAGTTATTATGCTGAAGTAAATAATCAGCTGAGTGGGACAATTTTTAGATTAGTTGGGAGCGCAATTGTATGTACTGTATTATTATAAAAAATGGCTTTTACAGTTGGTTGTGAATGTCTAATTTATCTTCCTTGGAGCCATGGATTCCTATGACATTTTGGCCACAGTGCATGCTATCATAGGAAATAAGTATGCTCCTCTCCACCTAGTGACTTTTTTGTAAGCAATTTGTTTTCTTCCTTCGATTATATTTAAATAGCAAGAACAGAAAAATTCATGAAAACAAATCTAGTGGGAACAACCATAAAAATCCTAGGACACCAAACATTGGAGGCTCCCATTTATGAGATCTGTGTCACAATTTGAGCAGAATGCAGGCAAGCTACAAGCTGCAAGTTTTACATACTAACTTTAATAGCAAAAGTGATTTTTATACCTCGTACACACAGTCCACCGTGAGTCCGTCGGAAGTCCAAGTTCTCTATCTAAGGTCCGTCTGACTTCCAACCAAAAAAGTCCGATGGAGGCTACACACGGCCTGACTTTCCGAGAAATAAAGCCCGTCTGACTTTTTTTCTCGTAAAGTCCAACCGTGTGTACGAGGCATAATTGTATCTCAGTGTTCACACATGGTATGAATCTTTATTTTATTCTTGGCTATTTTCAAAGTAACTTTTACTAGTGGGCATGAAGTTTAATTTAAACTGGCACAGTGTTGTTTTCTTTTAAGCTTGGTTGAGAACTTTTAGCAAGAGCATTGTTATAGATTTAACAGAGTTATCTGCTAGATTTTCTCCTATTATCAATTATCAAGAGTTTATGAAGACAAGAGAGAAAGAGTGAGTAAATAGCTGGTGCTGTTCTCCAGAGAGTCAAGTGAACTAATTATATTGATTCAGATAGTAAAAGTGCTCTTATGGCCATTGAAAATGAAATGCAACCTACCATAGGTATAATAGGGCCACTCGTTACAATAAAATTACTTAGATCAGATTTGTTAAATCTAAAGAGAATTTATTCAGCATGCACATAACATTTTCTTTTTATCAGTTTAGGACACAAATTTGCAAAGAATTATTATTATTATTATTCATTTTAATGGTGCTGCAATATAAAATTTCAACTTCTGATGTTCACAGCTCCTTCTAAATTTATTCTTTATGTACTATCTAATTGGAGGTTTGAGGAAGCTTGAGATTGCCTAAGCCCCCCTGCTAACCCTTAATTCTATATTAGCAGTACAGGATATTTTAATGCCACGTACACACGATCGGTTCATCCGATGAAAACGGACCGATGGATTTTTTCATCAGATATCCAATGAAGCTGACTTTCATCAGTCTTGCCTACACACGCGGTGATGTAAAACACAACGACGTGCAGAGAAAAATTAAGTTCAATGCTTCAGAGCATGTGTGGACTTGATTCTGAGCATGCGTGGATTTTTGACCGATGGATTTCCCCACAGACGATTGTTTTTTTCTATCAGTTTTTTAACCATCAGAAGATTTTAAAACAGGTTCTATTTTTTTTCACAGATGGGAAAAAAAACGATGGGGCCCACACACGATCGGTTCGTCCGATGAAAACAGTCCATCGGACCATCAAACCGATCTTGTGTACAGGGCATAACAGGTGTAATACCCCTGATACAGATTTTAGGCTTTTTGTTTAAAAGATAGTGACTAGTGACTGTGGTTTTGTGGCAATCCAACATATTTGACATGTGTGGTCCTGTGGAGATTCACCAGACCAAATTCTGTGTAACCAAAATGCACTTCCTGGCCAATGAACTTATATTAACTGACTTAGACGGGTCAGTAATTCAGGCTGTGTTATGTGCCAGCCCCCTTACTATACAGGTTTTGGTGTGCACTCCCCCCCCCGCCAGAGCTGCTATTAAATTTACTCAATCCCCCTTTATTATTTTTTCCTGCAGGAGTCTGGAAAGCTTTGAAACTGTGATCAGATCATTGGAGCAATATAGGCTCCTGCAGACATGTCCTCCAGCTATTGGACCATACCTGTGTAGAGGCTTTCTGTTTAAAAGCCAGAGGATATGTCATTGGACTACAAGAATTCTCATCAGTGCCCCTGCAGCGAATTGAAACTACAAGTCCGTCTGCCATGGTAGAAAACAGTACTTGTAGTTTTTTCATTGGCAGGAATCTGAACATGAATGACACGGCTTTGTGGGCTTTCAAAAAGTGACAAACTGTCAGGGTGGATCAAAGGGAGATGGGACATGAGCTAGAACATGTTACGTGTTCCACCCTAAATATTTGAAAGTGGACTTCAGTAGTGAATATGAGTTTCATTGATTGGGGAGAAGGAACAAGGGCAGATTTTGTCCAGGGGCAGAAGCAGATTGGAGAGGACTGGAGGGAACTTCCTTCTGCATTCATCACAAGAAACTATTGACTATTTGGTGTCCAGGCTGGAGTTTGCACAGTATTTTTATGAGCTTGTGGCTGGCCCTGCAGCTAGTGTGCTGTCTGAAGGGCCTTCTGTGCAGCAAGAGGTTTTGGAGTGGTAAATTAACTTCTACCCTGACAGTTTGGGTCGTCTGACTTTAATTACAAAGATCAAGGATTGCCAATGATTACAAAACCCCTGCTACTGATGCTACACACTACACTTTAAATAGTCATCTGCTGTATCTACCCCTCCCCATCTCCCCCCATTTTTTTTTCATACCTGCCACCATTACCAGCTCTTTCCACCTCTTTCAGCTTATTCCAGTGCTTCAGCACTGTAAACATGCTACACAATGTTTCTGCAGCAAGACTGTTGCAGGCAAATTTCGAATGTTTGGTGCAAGGTAAATCCTGCATTGTATGCATCCAGTGCCCCAGAGCTTTAAAGTTGCCACAGAATGCCCTTCAGCTGGACCTCAGCTGCCAAACTTATAATATTTTTTGCAAGGTAAATCCTGCTTTATATTTTAATGCTCAGGCCCTGTAAAGGTACTACACAATATTTCTACAGCTGTGTTTTTTATGGCAAATTTCTTCTGTTTGCCTATGATAGAGCTTCTGCACTTAAAGGGGTTGTAAAGGTACAATATTTTTCCTAAATAGCTTCCTTTACCTTAGTGCAGTCCTCCTTCACTTACCTCATCCTTTGATTTTGCTTTTAAATGTCCTTATTTATTCTGAGAATTCCTCACTTCCTGTTCTTCTGTCTGTAACGCCACACAGTAATGCAAGGCTTTCTCCCTGGTGTGGAGTCAGGACATTCTCTATGTTGCAGATAGATAAAGGAGCTGTGTGTTAGTAGGCGTCCTGACTCTCCTGTAGTCCAAGGGAGGGGACGAGCATGACACTCCACACCAGGGAGAAAGCCTTGCATTACTGTGTGGAGTTACAGACAGAAGAACAGGAAGTGAGGATTTCTCAGAAGAAATAAGGACATTTAAAAGCAAAATCGAAGGATGAGGTAAGCGAAGGAGGACTGCACTAAAGTATTTGTTCCTACAAATAGAGCTTTCTTTTAGTGGTATTTGATCAATCACCTCTGCGGTTTTTATTTTTTGATAAACAACAACAACAAAAAAACCTTGAAAAAAAAAGTATTTTGTTTCTGTTATGGAATTTTGTAAATAAGTATGTTTTCTCCTTCACTGATGGGCACTGATAAGGCAGCACTGGTAAGGTGACACTAATGAGGTGGCACCAATGAGATGCCACTGATAGGCACTGACGATGGACACTGAAAGGCGACACTGATGGTCACTGAAAGGCTGCAATGATGGGTACTGATACATGGCACTGATATGCGGCACTGATAGATGGCATTGATAGGCATCCCCGGTGGCACTGCCATTGGTAGGCATCGGGATGGGCACTGATTGGCAGATGCCTGGGCATTTATTGGCAGCTGCCTGGGCACAGATAGGCATTTCCCTGGTGGTCATATCTGGGGGGCATACCTGGTGGTGCAGTGTGGTGGCTATCTCTGGTGGTTCCAGTGGCATCCTGGTGGTCCTGGGCGGGCATCCGAGGAGGGGCTGTGCTGATAAACAATCAGCACAGACCCCCCTATCAGGAGAGCAGACGATCAGCTCTCCTCGCGTCTGTCAGACGCGAGCGAGGAAAAGCCGATCAACGGCTCTTCCTGTTTCCATCGTAAACCGAGATTGGTGTAGTGGTGTGTCACACTGACACACTGCACCACTGATCGCCGTGATGCATGCCCCCACGGGCGCACGGCGGCTGTTATCCTGACTGGACATCATATGATGTCCAGTCAGGATAACTGGACCACCGTCCGGCCGTCATTTTACAATAGGCCCGGCAAGATTGTAGAGTGTTAAAAGCATGATAAATGAAAGGTCCTAATCTCTGGTTAGAGTCCGTCTTTGGCACATGAATGGAGAGCAGTGTAGAGCCGTCCAGCAGCTGCGGGATGTTCTCATACGTGTAGGAGCGAGGATGCAGCGGATCAGCCTGTATTCCAGGTTCACTGCAGGACACACAAGGCTGGTGGAATCAATGAGGAGAAGTGGGCAGTAACGTGTTCCTTCGTCCCTACGCCCATACTCCTCAGGCTGGCTTATGAGTTGTGTGGGGAGGGGGGGGAGTAAGGGGAGGAGTGTGGGTGGGTGTTGAATACACAATTATGTGTGTTTTGCGAGGACGGCCGAATGGTCATACACGCAGATTTATCATTTGTATTGCTTGTATGCTGAACAATAAAAGGAATTTTAATTGAAGTGAATAAATATGCATATACAGACATGTTAAAGGGGCAGTTAGACATCTATACAAATGCAATCTTATACACTTAATGGAGGGATTGAGTGACTTAGTAGTGAAAAATAGGATATAGTAGATGCTGTGTGAATTTTACAGATAGTGCCTGTAGCAGTAATCTATCGATAGTGGATAGTGCTAGGCTATGACAGATGGCACTCAGAGGTTATTGCTAGCTCTTATTTTTCCTGTTCATGTATCACCTCATTTTTGCCTTCCTTGTGAGCTAACTTCCTACTACTTCAATGCTAGCCCCTGCATGGGTGTAACTTCTGCATGTTAACTATTTGTTAAAACCAAATAAATACTACTTAAACAGAGAAAATTAATGATCTCCTAATCTCTGGGGTTTAGAAATATTAAAGTGAGTTTCCTGAAGAAATGCAATTTGCACCTTCTTTCTCCAAAGTTCTCTTAGAAGTTGGGATCTTTTTTCCAGGACATTGACTCCCTTCACATGCAGGGATAGCATGCAATTTCAGAGGCTCCATTTATTCTATGTACCAATGTTAGAATGGTACCAATATGGTTGCCCGATGAGGTGAGAGGGGAAGAAATAAAATAGGAAAAAAAAAGAGAATTTGAAAAAGGGAAGCCAAAAAAACGAAGAAAGTGCTAAATTTTGTCAATTATCCTCTACACTACACTATGCTACCTTTAGGAGCGTGTGGTGTGGAATGTGCCATGTAGGGAATGTGGTAAGTGAGGGTGGTCAAGGAGTTGCAACCAAAACCCACCAATCCTGTCAACATATGGCCTTGTATTGCCAATCCGGGGTGCTTATTTTTGGCAATGACCGAGAGAGGGTGCCTAATAAAAAAAGGGAGCAGAGAGAAAAAAAATAAACCTTATAAGGATTTATGTACATAAAATGATGTGTATATATAATCATATATACAGTACATGATCAGCCCTCAAAATTTCAACTTGCTTGCTTGCATTTGGTGAGTGAAATTATAAGTATTGCGAGTAAGGACACAGGGCTGTACTGTCCTTGGAATGCACAGGCTCTCCACCTCCCTCATGCCACTCGTCCCCGCCCCTTGCACAGTCTTGTAGCGAGGGGCATTTCCATAGGAGCGGTCCACCGCCTGGGACCGCCCCTCTCCACCGCCCTCATAATGCTCATTCCACCCCCTTGCACAGGCAGGCAGCAAGGAGCATTTCCATAGTAGCAGTCTGCTGCCTGGGACCGCCCCTCTTCACCTCCCTCATACAGCTCGTCCCCACCCCTTGCACAGTCTCGTAGCGAGGGGCATTTCCATAGGAGCAGTCCGCCTCCTGGGACCACCCCTCTCCACCACCCTCATTGTTTACACAATGCCTGACCCCTCGGCTGCAGGAAAAAGATATCTGTCAGTGTGCTGTGATTGAAAGCAGCACATGGAGGAGGTTTGAGGCATTGAATGGAGAACTTAAGAAGATGTGTGCTGGGAGAAAAGGGGGGTTTATTGGGGGGATAGGTCTGAATCATACTTATGCCTCCAATTCCCCACCAACCCCCCCCCCCCAATACCTATGCCTCCAATTCCACTGCATTGTGTTGAGGCTGCACTGATGGGCACTAAACTGGCTGCACTGATGGGCACTGACCGGGCTGCTCTGATGTGCAGTGACTGGGCTGCATTGATTGGGCGGCACTGTTGGGCACTGACCAGGCTGCACTGACCAGGCTGCACTGACCGCGCTGCACTGATGGGCACTGATCGGGCTGCACTGATGGGCACTGACCAGGCTGCACTGATGGGCACTGACCGGGCTGCACTGATCGGGCTGCACTGATGGGCACTGATCGGGCTGAACTGATGGGCACTAACCAGGCTGCACTGATCGGGCTGCACTAATGGGCACTGACCAGGCTGCACTGACCAAGCTGCACTGATCAGGCTGCACTGATCAGGCTGCACTGGTGAACACTGACCAGGCTGCACTGATGGGCACTTATCAGGCTGCATTGAGGGGTACTGACTGGGCTGCACTGATGGGCACTGATCAGGCTGCATTAATGGGTACTGATGAGGCTGCACTGATGGGCACTGATTAAGTTGTTGTTAATATTTATTTTTGTAACATAATTCTGCATAAATCATTTAACAGTGTCATTTCATGAGATAATGTATGAGGGTGTATTTAAGGACGGAATTAGGGGCGGGTAGGGTAGGGGTTGGGTGGGACAACTGGTGGCGAGTAACTCTTAAGGCCTGGCTAGTAGCTCAGGACTTGACATTTTAAGCCCTGTTCATGATCATTTGCGAGGCCCTCATATGATTTTTATAGAGTTTCAACTCTATCAGTTTATACTTGCCAGTGTGTATAAGCTCTCTTACAGCAAATCAAGAACAAGAGTTTTTAGGGACTATTATTTACTAAAGGCTGTAGATAGATGTCTATGTATTCACAATTCTTGTTTAGAGTAAATTTATCCCAATCACTATGGGCTTTTCTGGAGGTTAATATTTGTTCCTGTGTTCTACATGTAACTTTTGGAAACTTTTGGTAAATAATGAGGATCTATGGGGCATCTGGGACTAAATATCTTGCTTCTTTTTTGTCCAAGACTTTGCTTTTTACCCCCTTTTTTACTAACCTTTTACATTTTTCTTTTAATTTCTTTACCTTTTATATGTACTTTCTTCACCCAAAATCCTTCTCGTATCCTGTTCATAATTATTCTTGTTCAAAATAACAATTCTCTCTCCCTTATCCGCCGGATGGATAACAATATCCTTTCTTTTCTTCAATGTCTGATTTCCTTTCTTCATTTCTTTGTTTAGTCTTATTTATTTATTTTCTATATCGTGTTCCTCCATACTCTTAAAGCACTTCTATGTTTTGATATCCTGTTGATTTTTAATTAAAAACTGATTTATTCTTTAGACCACTGTGCAAAAATTCAGTAGATGCCTAATCATTCTGTTAAGCTTCTTTTGTAGCATATTTCTTTTTAATATTCAACTCAAGGACAAACTTCTGTAACTCAATAAAAGTTTAAAATATATTGACATTCGTATTTGGAGCAAATTCAAATCCTAGGTCTCGTACTTTAAGGGCCAGATTCACAAAGGAGATACGACGGAGTATCTCAGATACGCCGTCGTATCTCTCAGAGTATCTATGCGACTGATTCATAGAATCAGTTACGCATAGATAGCCCTAAGATCCGACAGGTGTAATTGTTTTACACTGTCGGATCTTAGGATGCAGTACCGCGGCCGCCGCTGGGGGGAGTTTGCGTCGTAAACCAGCGTCGGGTATGCAAATTAGGAGTTACGCCGATCCACGACGGTTTTTCGCATTCGCTACGTCGCTGCTAGTCTAGTTTCCCGTCGCAAATTTAGTCGTCGTTTTGGATGCCCTAACTTTACACAGCACACGTATGTGCTGTATAAAGTATGGCCGTCGTTCCCGCGTCGAAATGTAAAAATTCACGTCGTTTGTGTAAGACGTCCGGAATTATGGAAGTATGCTACGCACGTCGACCTTCGAAAAAATGATGTCACTTCGCGCAAAGCACGGCGTGAATTTCGAAAAAGAGGATGCGCAGTAGGTCCGGCGCGGGAGCGCGCCTAATTTAAATGGCACACGCCCATTTAAATTACGCGGGCTTACGCTGGAGGCCACCAGCGTAGGTTTTCATTGCAAGTGCTTTGTGAATCAGGCACTTGTGATGAAAACTTGCGGCGGTGTAACGTATCTACGATACGTTACGCCGCCGCACTTCTACATGAATCTGGCCCTAAGTTCCTCCCTAGTGAATGTCACATTGCTTAGGTTAAAATACTCTCTCATTTGACTCTGAACTCTGACTATGGATCTTGAATGACCTTCCATTCTCTCTAATCCCCCATTGTGGTGGTCTAAAATCATAAAGATATCTCCCTCCACCATATCCTCCCCTATATCGACCTCTAGCAGGTCAAATAGGCAAATGATGTCCACAAAGCCTGCATCCCAAACTATTCTGTACTACCAGATGCACCTTTGTTATATATTTTCACATGCCATTTTGCTTTGATGCAAATATTTTTGATATATTTAAGTTGATTTTTTATAGCTTTTTCTTACTTCGCTTTATATTGGCATATATTTTTAAGACAATAATTATGGTGATAGAAGAGTGCTGTTCTATTTTGTAATTATTATGAAAATATTTTTTTCATTTTCTGCTGGCATACACTGTATCCAAATCCAGTTGCTCTGTACCTATGATTTGCTGTGCCTTTTTCACCACATGAGACAGGCACTTCTTCTCCAGTGCTCTGTAGTGTGGTATGCCAGATACAGGGCGAAGGTTATGATTACTCTCAAAGGTGCAATCATAAAAAATGACCAGATGCTTTAAGGAAAATCCAGAATTTTCAATCTATTGTGCTTTTTTCACTAGAAAACAAGCATTTTGAGACTTTTTAGAACATGTGAGTGACCATTTTATTGTATTACGCCACACCTGACTGTCAGTGTACACAGTTGTGGTAGGTCCTAAAAGATTGAGATATAATTGAGGATGAGTTTTAAGTAGATTTAAACCTTAACTGTTTGACAGTTAAGTTTGCTAAAGCATTGAGTATTACAAAAAGTGCATTTGATTAATATAAAATACCCTTTCACTTTTCATACTTTGCAGCATTCTTGTTCTGCTGATTTTACAGCAGTGGGTTATACCTGCATAGTGTGTTGAAACCCTGTGTGACAAGTTGACAACACAACTGTGAGACAGTGTTATCACCGTGTAACAAGAAGCGCCTTTACAAGGATCTTCATTTCAAGGTTAATGGGTATTATTTTAATGAAAGTTTAATATTTAAAATGAATGTAATTATTTTTGAAATTACATTAAAATAGTAAAGCTGAAATAATTTTTTAGTCATTGAGTGTACATTTACTTTAATTAAAAGTGTTAAATAAGTTCAGGTCACATACTTAAAGGCAATCATCAAAGTAGTTAACTTAAAATTAAACATTTCTGCCACACATTTCATTAAATATTAGTGCTTTCTCATAGTTTATTCTTAGAGAGTCGTTGTGTTTTATGGTACTGCTTCTATTTCTGGTAACACAAATGAACTTTTGGAATTTTCAGGCTTTAAATAAATCTGTTCCTGTGTTTATGCCAAATGCCGGCAGCAAATATGCCAGAGCAGCTTAGAAGAGATAGCTAGCTTTCCCCAAACCCTTTGTAGTTCAGTTTCCTTCCTCGGGCAAACTATGTCTCAAATCATCAGGAGCTTTGTGAATTTACTTGTAAATGGGCCGAAGATATCTAGAATAGAAAAGAAACAACAAGCTAGGAGCCCAACGCATTATTTCTCTGTAGGCCTATTGCCTATTTTTCTTTGTTTTTCTTATGCACAACGCCACTTGATGATATTTTAGATATGCTGGTTATCATGGTGTTTTGTTTTAGCTGAACTTGAGAGGAATACAATATGTCACAATTCTTTCCGTGTGAGCAAAATAAGGCAAAGTAATATCAAAGCATAATGTAGACGATAGAAACGAATACATTTTTTTTTCCTTTCTTTATGTCTACTGTAAACTTTTTTTTTTAAACAATAGATTTTTATTAAAGTTTTTCAATTGACAAACAGAAGTGCTCAATCGAGCAGAGATTCGTAATACATATCAAGAAATAAGTAACACAATATACCACAAGCGCAGTGTGGCAGTCAAACAATGCCACTAACGGCACATCTAAGGATAACACTGCACGTTTATCTACGGTAGTTCTCATTTGCGAACAAGAGTAAAGCTTAGATATTCACTAGAGCATAGTAGCCAGGAGGACCATCTCCAACCCCGAACACCCCCATCTGGGCTCAATACTGTGTCCCGGGTCCGAGCCGGCCCCCCCGACCAGACTTATCCAGAGAAGTCAAGGTAAAACAGGTGGAGTCAAACAGTTCCTATAATACCAGGTCGACCAGGTGTGCCACTTCTGGGCGACACCTTCTTTGTTCTCTTCCCTGAGTGCCAGAGTTTTTTCGTACGTGTAGTGCAATTGGGTGGTTTGTATAACCTCTCCAATGGTAGGTGGTAGGGTTTTTTCCACTTTCTTGTAATGCATAACCTAGCAGACAACAAAACATGTAGGACAGCCTGCCTCGATTAAACCGGAAATTGGTCCAGACCGAGGGACAAGAGCGATAGATTCTACCAAGTGAGAGGCACCGGAGATCACGAAAAAAACTGACGCCCAAAATTGTGCTAGTAGGGGGCAACTCCATAATGTATGGAGCAGGGTCCCCTTAGCTCCACAGTTTCTCCAGCACCTATCACTCTGCAGCCCACCAAATTTGGAAAGCCTATTGGGAGTCAAGTACCATCTCAGGGATATTTTGGTAGACAGTTACCAGAGGGTAGAACAACAGGTACGTGGAATTACAAGCCTTGGCCCATTGTTGGGTGGAATAAGTACAGCCAAGATCTGTTTCCCATTTGATCAGGGGAGCTAACTTTGCAAAAGTAGTTTTCCTCTGTATAGCGTTGTAGAAGAGTGAGATACCTCTGAGATTGGGGGAAGGGTTTGTAAGGAAAAGCCAAGTGGATATGGGTACGCAACGTTCCCAATGTGGGGAGGCATCTAGGAAGTGTTTCGTTCTGACGTACATATATAGGTCAGAATTGGGTAACTTGTATGCTCTCTGCAGGTCTATAAACAGTTTAATTTTCCCCTTGTCACATATGTCATTTATGTACATTATTCCCTTTTCACGCCAGCGTTTGTAAGAAATCATGTCTATGCAGTGATGGAGAGACTCAATCGGGATTTTCAAGGTAGTGTTATCTGGGTACTCCCGGCAAATGTGAACAAATCTGTTCCACGCCCTAACTGTGGCCGACATGGTGGGGGATATATGTGAAGGGGTACTGTAAACTTTTTCATTGCATTGGAACAGTCTGCGTTTAAAGACAAAATATTTGACATATTTGAATGTCAGTATTCGTTAATTTCATTTATGTACATGATGATGTTGACCACTGGTACCTCTTAATCATTAATCATACAGTTTAATTGAAATATGTGGCAATGTCTCAAAGTCAAAATGCACCACAAAAATGCACAAAAAAGTAATATGGCAGCATTGCTCATGTGTGAACAAGGCCTAAAGGCGTTAGATGTCAGACATGCAATTTAATATTAATTTGGTAATATAAGCTATCAGTTGGGCTCTGTATGTGGCATTATAGACTACAAAAGATATGCCAGGGCCACCACCATTTAAGTGTATCTAAATTACAAGCTTAAAGCATTTTTTAGCAATATCAACAGATATATTTGCACACTGCACAGTAAATAGATATAAAGAGAGCATATTAGAAAAATGGAACTTCCGCTTTTCAGAACCCTCCTCCCTTCCGACAGGAATTTGCACCCACTATCGGGCATAGACTCCCATGGGAGTCACGCCACTTCCTGTCCCCCCACTGTCTCCTGGGAAACACACACTGTACCCAGGAGAGAGCGGGGACCAGTGAGGATGGGCCACGCTGCTCGCACATGCGCAGTAGGGAACCGTGCAGTGAAGTCGCAACGCTTCACTTCCTGATTTCCTCACCGAGGATGGCGGCGGGGCAGCCGGGAGACGAGCGATTGCTCAGCCTCGGCTGCCAACATCGCGGGCGCGCTGGACAGATAAATGTCAATTTTTTTTAAAATCAGCAGCAGTATTTATAGCTGCTGGCTTTTAAAAGAAAAAATTTGGGTGGACCTCCGCTTTAAGGTTTACATGCATTTTAAAGGAAAAACTTATATATAAACTTTAACATGTTCAAAATAAATTTCAGTGTAATGTAATTTTCATTAAAATAATGGCTGTGTAGTCCTTGTTCAGGCACTTCCTGTTAAAGAGTGACAAGACTTGTGTTTTTTGTGAGGTCTTGTCAATTCTCACCACATGTAGACAGGAAATTGCTTCAAATAGGCTAAGCAACTCCGCAGCACTGAGTTGCAAAAAGGTCAAAAAAGTTAAAACAGTATTTTACGGATACGGGTATGGGTCTGGTATGGATTGTGGGGGGACCCCCCACGTCGGCTTTTCGGGGTAGGGGGGTCTCCTTACAACCCATACCAGACCTAAGGGCCTGGTAGGCTCCTGGGGGGGAACCCATGTCAGTTTTTTATTTAAAATTTGGCGTGGAGTTCCTTCTCAGGATGCATACCAAACACCGCGGCTAGAATTGGCGGGAATCCAAGTCGGATCCCCCGTTGCTTCTATGACGTGCTCGCTGGAATGTGCTTTGTCTATTCCAGCGAGTGCGAGATGTCGGCACCCTGTCGCCGAGAATCAGCGCAATGCTGTCGTGCTGGAAACACATTCTCGGCAACAGGTACAGTATTTGTATATGAAAAAATCTCTTGGGCAACCAAAATAAATCAGGTGTTATCTCAAAAAGTGTCTGAAAATTCTGCTGCCACTGTAATCTCAAAGTGTTCCAAACACCATATATTTATAATAATTGAATCCCTCATTTTACAGGGCTGCAGTTATAGACACACATATGTGAACATGAAAAACAAGAAAAAAAAAGATATAAGTCCAATATAATTTCAAAAGCATGTGACAGTCCCAACGTGCATATATCTTGTGCTTCACATAAATCTTGTGAAAAGCAATCATCAATAGAGAAAACACCATGTGCTGCACACTCCTCCATCACCTGATGTTTAGACCTATAGGACTGGGTTGGAATGTTCCTTTTCCTTTAAGGGGACATTATAGCCTAGCTTACTGTTACAAGCCCAGGTGAATCAATCTACTTCTTCAAGCACCTCATATACCTCCACTTCACATTTATCTTTTTAAAATTTCCACAGGTGCTCAAAAATAAAGATTGAACACCATAGGGTTTTCAGTTTAAACATGCGCGTTTATTAAACCTAAATTAAAAAAAAGATTACACTCACTGGTACTGTGCACTGGACTGGTGTACCACAGATTTAAGGCTTATATTGTCACCTTAACTCTTTTGCTGTCAGGTCCGTACCTACAACATTGCCCCCAGGTGGCCAAATCCGTACACTGTATGGACCTCTTTTCTCCCTCTCCTATAAGCTCATGGTCACTTTAATGACTTCAGACTCTGCTGAACAATTCTATAACTCTGATCAGCGAATTACAACCTGCTGATCAGAGTTATTAACCTTAAATGTGACCCTCCATCCATGCTGCCGCTTCCCTGTCCCCAGCCTCTCCACCCCCCGCCGATCCCTTCCATCTAAAACTACTCCCCCCGCTCTCCTTTTCTATCCCCTTCACCCCAGTACTGATTACCCCCTTCACCCGATCCGACCCCCCACAAATTTGATCACCTACAGCTACCATCATAAGCCAGCATCCCTCTTCTGCTGCTCCTGCTGGCTTCAGGTGCTGCATGGGGCTTGGGGGGTCCAAATGTGACCCCCCATTACTCAGTAATACTTCATATTCCCATCACACACATTCCTGAATGAGCTCTCAAATTTGGGTGCTGCATCAACAACCAGCTAGATACTAGTTCAAGTCACAACAAAGATATTTGCCAGCACACCATGGATAGACATAAATTGTGTCCAAATGTATAGTTTATTGCATGATCACAACACAAGGAGAGTGCAACATTTCGTCATCACCAACATACCGGCTCCCGCACCCCTGATCCATCCATGCTGGGAGCGGCATTCCTCCTTCCCCTCCCGCAGCCTGCAGCTTCTTCTCCAGAAATTTGACAGGCTGGTGAGTGCAGCGGGGGGAGGGGGAGCGGTGCGGGTGAAATTTGGGCCTGGTAAACATGTGTTTACCACCCCCTCCGTGATCGCTCCTAAATGTCCACTGACAGCTTATAATAGTAACGGCAATTGTTACTATGTATCAGACTGTTTATTAATGAGTGAGGAATCTCTATACAGATTCCTTATTCATTCAAGTAAAGTGCTGCAGAAAAAAGGACTAGCTTCAGTCCCTTTCTCTGTCTCAAAAAAATAGATTTTTGGGTCTGATTAGACCTCGGATATCTCACCAAAGACCCCCCCCCCAAAACCCCCAAAAATATAGAAAAAATATAACCGCACAAATTTAAAAAAAGTAAATATAAAACTTGTAAGACCCAGTGACGTTGCCGTCTCCTACTTGTAAGACCCAGGTCCACCCGCACCCAGCCTCTCCATGGTGATGGGACCCTTCCCGCATTCATCACCCCTTCAAGGTGATGGTCTCCCCCAGCACTCACCCCTCCATGGCTTCCTCGGCTTCTTAAAGAGAAGCCGGAAATATACAGGTTTTCCGAAAGCAGTAAGGGAAAAAACGAAAAAAGGTCCCATTTAAAAATTACAAATATGTGTTATTTATTAACTCAATACAGGTTACACTTTTATATTTAGTATAATTTTTGTAAAATTTGCTGTGTATTTATATGTTAATCATGATTTTAGTGGATTTTTAGCAAACATATTGTTTTGATAAACAATTGCACACATATCGTGGGACCTTAGACATCAGTAGCACCTTCTTTTTATTCTACTGGTTATGTGCTTTCACAAAATATGGTTTTACATTTTTCACTTAAAGCTATCAATGGAACATTTTCAAAAATGGTCTGTTGGTCTGTCCACCTTATTGTACAAAATGGATCACAGGGCCTGGCAGCGAAACAGTTGAGGCATGAATGGTGTCACTTTTCATCTGTTCAAATATGCACTGGATGGAAAGGTGTGGATGGAAACTGAACTAGACAGCACAGACACCTCACACTTAAATTTGCACTGTCCCATTAAGGGTGATTAAGTATTTTCCTGACTTCCTCCACTCTCCTATCAGAGGGATAGGAGTGCCATGACATGATGTCGGCTGGTATATGGGGAAATGTTTACATGCTGCTATGGAAACCTCCCACCCATGGAAACATAATTCTGCATAATAATAGCGCTCTAGATCTTTTCATCTGAACAGACAATGCCAATACTGATATCTTTAACCCTTCATTGCCCACATTATTAGTAGTACCCAATAAATATATAATATAACAATTTAAAACCTGCAATCCATATTTAGGATAAGCATAAAAACATTATTAATATCTGATAAACGACTTAAAGAGGAAGTAAACCCTTGTTTTTCCCTTTTTTTTAATCCACCTGCAAGAGAAAGTCATAATGAGCTAGCATGCACAGCATACTAGCTCATTATGTGTCACATTTACCTGATAACGAAGCCCCCGTAGTCCGCCTTGGTCCCGTCCACCACCGCCGCCATGTCCCCTGGAGCTTCTTCCTGGTTTTCGCAGCACCGGCGCTGTGATTGGCCGGAGCGGCGATGATGTCAGTCCCGCGCATGCACAAAACGGCACCACTCAGTGCACCTGCGCCGTTGTCTACGGTGCCGTTTCTGTGAAAATATATCCTTAACCCTGTAGGTTAATGAGATATTTATTGCACGTACAGGTAAGCCTTAATCGAGACTTACCTGTAGGTGCAAGTTGCAAGAGTGGGTTTACAACCACTTTAAAGGTAATATATATATATATATATATATATATATATATATATATATATATATATATATATATATATATATATATATTACTGTAAAACATACTAATAAAATTAATTAAAATGTATTAATAAAACAATTTATGTCATACGTCACATTTAATCCTCAGGGTGTCAGGGTTTTTAATTTATAAATTCATCTTGACTCTGCTTTACCTAATGAATTCATCTTATTACTACCTCACTGATTCGTTTTGTATTTCCCTATGCCCCAAAAAGACAAACCTGGTGGATCTTTATTGTGATACATAGCAAATGTTTTGATAGATTGTGCTTTTTGTATCCTGACAAAATAGTATATACATGTTCCTTAATTCTCTTTTCAATGTTCTTTTAGTTTTGTCTACATATTGTAAACTGCAGGGACATTGTAGTCCATAGACCACTGCTGTATTTCAATATTGAAGATTTATGTGAAGCACAAGATTGGCACATATGCAAGTTGGGATGGCCACATGTTTATATAGTTGTATAGGACATATATATGTTTTTGTTTTCTTGTTTTTCATGTTCATAATACAGTATGTGTCTATAACTGCAGCACTGCATCATTAGAGGTTCAAATTCACCTATTATTCCAATGGATAAAAGCCGGAGCAAGTCATACCACAGCCCCATTCTAGCATGCTTACCTGATGGTGGCAATGCTACACTCTGGGCATTAGCACTTGGAACAGTGAGACAATCGACCAGATGTGAGTTGGAGATGGACTCATGTGGCTTTAAGCATTCTTTTTCATATTTGTCATGGTCCCATGGGATGTGTTGTGTCCTAAATTAAATAATACATTTAATACTGTGGGCATTACAGTTTAGAACACAATATTAACTCTAATAGAGTGAATTTTGTTCTATTAAATGTATCAGTATTTTGGGTTATTCCCTGTTGTAGGTTCATGGAAATCACAAGTATATTGCATTCTATTTGTGATGTACATTCATCCATTGAATCTAAAGTTTCCCATTACAGACCTTTGTATTTCATGCAATTTATGGCACTATTAGAGCTTATGGTTTAAAAGGTGAGTTTTCATTTTACATGACATCTAAAGCCTGTTATTGTTTAAATTGGAAGAGACATGAACTTTGCCTTTCTGTATAATTATACTAAGCACACTGGAATGGATTTGCTTTGTGACAAATAATATGGTGCAGTAGTATTTAGTGTTAGAATAACAGCAGTGAATAGTCAGAGGTTTATTTATTGATACTTTTTGTATGGGCCCACTGCATATGTTCAATAATATACATGGTGATTGAGAGGGAGTTTATTAGTTTATTACTTCTTCCAAGGTACCTGTTAGAAAAGGAATTACAAGAATAAATAAATATGCTGGGTTATAACTAGCCATTGATCGCATGCCAAATATTTTATTTTTGTCTTCTTTATCAATATATACAATTATATATATATATATATATATATTTATATATATATATATATATATATATATATATATATATATATATATATATATATATACAGAAGGCTGAATTTATTTACTAAATACTGTACATGTACTGTACTGTACATGTGAATATTTTTTTATCTGGGTTCAGTATATGCTTTGTCTTTTGTTTGTGGTCATGGTACCCATTTAAAATGCAAAAAAAAAAAAAACTATATTCAGTAAGTGACTAAATCAGCTGCGAAAAGTGCATAAAAAAAACTGATGATTTAAGGTGATTGTAAAGTCTCATTTGTTTTTAGTTAAAAATAACAAACATGTGATACTTACCGGCTCTATGAAGTGGTTTTACACAGAGCAGCCCATATCCTCCTCATCTCGGGTCCCTCTTTGGCGCTCCTGGCCCCTCCCTCCTATTGAGTGTACCCTAAGCAAACAGCTTGCTATGGGGTCACCCAAGCCGAGCCGAAGCTGCCTGTGTCCATTCAGATATGGAGCCATGGCCTGGCTATTCCCTCCCTCTCCTCATTGGCCAACTGACTTGTATTGACAGCAGATGGAGCCAATGGCACCGCACTGCTGTCACAGCCGATAAGAGGGGAATCCCAGTCAGCCAATACAGTCCTGTAACATCACTGGATCTAGATAAGTATTAGGGGGGCTTGGAGGGGCTGGGGCACACAGAAGGTTGTTAATCTTAATGCATAGACTGCATTAACCCCCCTGGCGGTATTCCCGAGTCGGACTCGGGGTGAGATTTTTTGGCTACGATCGGTAACCCCGAGTCAGACTCGGGCTCGCCTCGCTGAATCCACAGGCATGGTTTACTTACCTTGTCCCTGGATCCAGCGATGCCCCCGTGCTGTGTGAGCGAGCGGGACCACGCTTGATTCACACAGTGTCCTCCTGTGCCGCCGATCTCCGTTCCCTGCGATGTTACGACGCACGGGAGCGAAAAACGGCGCCAAATTCAAAAAGGTAAACAAACACAATACATACAGTATACTGTAATCTTATAGATTACAGTACTGTATGTAAAAAATACACACCCCCCTTGTCCCTAGTGGTCTGCCCAGTGTCCTACATGTACTTTTATATAATAAAAACTGTTCTTTCTGCCTTCAAACTGTAGATTGTCCATCGCAACCAAAAGTGTCCCTTTATGTCAAAAATGGTTTTAGAGCAGCTAGAAAACAGCGATAATAAATTATAATCACTTGCAGAATTGTGCGATAGCGATTTGTGGGGAAATTCGTCATAAAAAAATGACAGCGACAATTCTGCAACTGAGCAAATTTCAGTGATTTTGAGTTGATTACATTATTGAATAATTTTTATTACAATTATATTATTATTTGTTGTAATTATTTATAATTATTTATTATATTATAATTTATCATTTTGTTTTTAAAAAACATCATACCGGGATGCCTACTAGACTCTTGTTTGGTCAGATTTAAATGACTTATTCCTAAGAATTACAGGCCTACAGTATAAAACGCCAAATTTCCTTGCAAATAATGGTACCGCTTTCACCTTTTTTCTGAAATAATCATAGCGCCAGGGAGGTTAAGAAAAAAAATAGGTCTTTACAAGCACTTTAATATAATTTAAAATAATAATAAATAATAAAATAATTACCAAACAACATTATAGTTTCTTTTAAATCTGAGGTTTTATGTAACCTATTGAACAGGTGTAACATGTTTTTAACGTTACTTATGGGTTGAACTTCTTGCTCCTATCATCTAAGTGTCAGGGATCAGCGTATAAGGAGACCAGACACCTAGCTACACAAGGGAACTGAGGCCAAAGTATTTATCATTTAAGTGATATTTATTTACAGTGAACACACACCAAGAAACATACACAGCAACCAGCAAACAAGAACAAAAATAACTAACTGCTATCTATATGCAATATCTACAACATAAGGGACAAAGGTAACAGGGATGCAAGAAAGGGAAACACGACTGGGTACAAGAGCATGAAACAAGGCAGAGGGATGCAGGACTGATCAGGATACAGGAAGGTTCAGGAAAGGTATCAGGTACAATCTGGTAGCAATGAGGCAATCAGACAGGATAGTGATGCCCTGGGGGTAGGGAGGAGCAGCCTTAAATATCCACCTGGCAGCTGGAGTCAGGTGTGGCTGATCAGAACCTGCTGGCTTCTGGGAGACACCTGCTGGTGGACACTGGAACTGCAGTCATCAGCAAAGTGAACCCCAGTGCCACTAGCAGGTGAACTCAACCCTGACACTAAGGGCCCTTTCACACGGAGCGGATCAGTAATGATCCGCTCCGTGTGTCCGCAAAGCTCAGCGGGGATTCTCCGTAAAATCCCCGCTGAGCTGGCAGCTGACAGGGCGGTCCCCGCACACTGTGCAGGGACCGCCCTGTGTTTCCTCCGCTCTCCCCTATGGGGGATCGGACGAACACAGACCGTATGTCCGTGTTCATCCAATCCGATCTGGCAGACAGAAGAAAAATAGGATTTCTTCCGTCTGCAAATGCGGATCTTTGCGGAGGCGGACAAATTACGGGTGTCAGCGGATGTTCATCCCCTGACACCCGTAATCACATAGGGACCCATGTATGTCCCGTTTTCATCTGAAAATGGACGGATGAAAATGCGGACATATGGTCCGTACGTGTGAAAGGGCCCTAAGTATTTGTAGGGAAAATTCCTGATTCAATCAATTAGGCAGCAGACATGAATGCAGTCAATTACAATTAACAATAAAAACAGGGATTGGTGAATTTTGGCATAGGACTGAATGAATGCTTTCTGCACTGATACATTGGCCACCTGAAGTATTTACCCTTAGGGGCTAAGTTAGCTGAAAGTATAGAAGTGGGGGAAGGCAAGAACACATTTCAGTTTTTTTTATTGCTGTCTGTATCTATTTTGAAATGTTCTCAA
Source organism: Rana temporaria (assembly GCF_905171775.1). NCBI lineage: Eukaryota > Metazoa > Chordata > Amphibia > Anura > Ranidae > Rana > Rana temporaria. Next base: position 78,668,381 of record NC_053496.1, on the reverse strand, counting down.
ATTTCCTGTCTGGTATAAATGTTGCTATTGTGGCAATAAGAAAATAATAATAATAAAAAAAAAAAAATCAACATGGGTTATAATTATCGTTAATCTATTCAAAGCTACACAAATTACACTTCAAAGTTCTTCTCCTGGGAGATATTGTGGATAATTATTACAGTAACAGTTTAAAGGGTCACTAAAGGAAACAATTTTTTTTTGCTGAAATGACTGTTTATTGGGTATAGAGACATAAAAGTTAACTGATTCCTTTTAAAAATGATTAAACATTGAATTTAATCTATCATATAATGTGCCTCTAGTTTCACGTTCGGTTTTAAAGGTACATACATGAAGTTCCGGGTGAGAGGTGAGTCGGGAAGACTCACAGAACAAAAACAACAAATCCAGGGCAGTGTTTTGTTTTTAAAATGAATCTGATTGGTTCTGAGGAGTTTTAGACACACAGTAATGACAGCTTAGATCACCGTGAAAATCTCCCAGTACGATGGTTATAAGGAAACAGGCAACCAGGAAGTGTGGAGATCAGAGCAGAATTACAGTCACTTCAAAGCAAAAACGAACAATGAGGACATGAAACCAGTACTGCAGTAAGGTAAAGGAAGCTATTTAGCTAAAAAAAAAAATTCCTTTAGTGACCCTTTAAGTAATCCAAGCCACATTTTCTCAGCCACCCTGTGCCCCTAATGGACACAGGGTTACTTAGACATAGGGGGAACATGGGGAGCTGAAACAAGGGTTTCCCAACCTCTCCAAGGGATTCTTGGTTCCACAGGCCCTCCCGTTACGGTTGTATTATTTATTATTTGTATGTGGAGAACATAGCTTTTAAATAAAAATCTCATTGATATTTGCTGGTCCCTTAACCTCCCTGGCGGTATGATTCTTTCCGAAAAAACATGCTGAAAGCGGTACCATTATTTGCAAGGAAATTTGGCGTTTTATATTGTAGGTCTGTAATTTTTAGAAATAACTCACTTAAATCTGACCAAACAAGCTTCTAATAGGCATCCCGGGTATGACATTTTTTCAAAAACAAAATTATAAATTATAATATAATAAATAATTATAAATAATTATAACAAATAATAATATAATTATAATAAAAATTATTCAATAATGTAATCAAATTAAAATCACTGAAATTTGCTCAGTTGCAGAATTGTTGCTGTCATTATTTTTTTTTTTTTATTACGAATTTCCCCACAAATCGCTATCGCACAATTCTGCAAGTGATTATAATTTATTATCGCTGTTTTTTAGCTGATCTAAAACTATTTTTGACATAAAGGGACACTTTTGGTTGCTATGGACAATCTACAGTTTGCAGGGAGAAAGAAACGTTTTTATTATATAAAATGACATGCATGACACAGGACAGACCACTAGGGACAAGGGGGGTGTGTTTTTTTTACATACAGTACTGTAATCTATAAGATTACAGTATACTGTATGTAAGGTGTTTGTTTACGTTTTTGAATTTGGCGCCGTTCTCCGTCCCCGTGCGTCGTAACGTTGCAGGGAACAGAGATCGGCGTCACACGGAGGCACTATGTGAATCGAGCGAGGTCCCGCTCGCTCACACAGTGCGGTGGCATCGCTGGATCCAGGGACAAGGTAAGTAAAAAGTGCCTGTGGATCTAGCGAGGCAAGCCCGAGACTGACTCGGGGTTTCCGATCGTAGCAGGAAAATCTAACCCCGAGTCAGTCTCGGGAAGACCGCCAGGCAGGTTAATACCTTGTTGTTGAACAGTATGAGTAGTTGCAACAATAAAGTGTGCTGTCAGAGTTTGTTAAAATAATGTTTCATTTTATGTGTGGGTGGGATGGACAGGAGTAAAATAAGAGCTGTAGCATATGTTAAATAAGATATCAAAAGATAAATAAACCTATTAGTGCTAGAGAGTCTCTATATTTGTTGTTAAATTATCAACATGCAGTAAGCATGGTACTAGTGCTTTCTTTAGAAATTGTTTTGCTGAGTAAATCTCTTTTGAGACTGTTACTTAAAGTGACTAAGTGGGTCAGATACCTTGTGTGCACACAAAACTTTTGTACGTGTGGATTTATATGTGTTTTTTATATAAAAAAAGAAAGCCTTGAGTAATTTATAGAATTGGAGCTTTTTTTGATGGACATTAATTACCAAATGTGACTTCAGAAGCAGTTGAGGAGGTTGTGGTCCATTGGTCATTCCTTTATGGGGATTGTACCATACACATTTTTTAAAGTCTGTGGTGTGTAAACACACTCCAAAAACTCCACCCAATGCCAAAAAAGTGCACACATAAATGTGAGACACAAAATGTGCAATGGGTGTACATTTCTCCTCCAAAGGAGAACTTAAAGCGGAGGTCCACCCTAAAAACAATTTTCTAACATTACATTGTGCTCACTCTCCACATTGACTGTACGCTGTTTTGTTTTTTCCCGCCGGCTTCCAGGTAGTGGCTCCCGCGGGAGTGGGCGTTCCTATGCACAGGCTAAGTGATTGACGTGATGACAAAAGCCTCCCCCGGCACATAAGGCGTGTCACGAGTTGCCGAAAGAACCTGAACTGCGAGTCGGCGCTATACGGCGCCTGCGCACTGACGTTCGGCTTCTTTCGGCAACTTGTGATGCACCTTATGCGCCAGGGGGAAGCTTTTGTCATCACGTCAATCACTTAGCCTGTGCATAGGAACGCCCACTCCCGCGGGAGCCACTACCCGGAAGCCGTCTGGGAAAATAGCGATACAACGGTATGTATGGCAAAAAAAACAAAAAACATCAGCGTACATGTCAAGAGTGAGCACAATGTAATGTTAGAAAATTGTTTTTAGGGTGAACCTCCGCTTTAACCCTGATCCCCCGGGGCATTAAGCTCCAGACTTCACTTGGTCGATCCGGCCGAAACCAGACAGACCTCATTCTTTGGAAGGTTTTTCCTGAAATAGACCCCATGACAGAGGGTGAACTAAGCCAGAAGGCCATGTCCACCCCCTACCAAAATGTTCAGAGCAGGCCCAAGGACCCAGTCAAACGTGTACAACGTGTACAACAAAAAAAGTGACAAACAGCCAATAAATAAATAGAGTGGGGGAAGGAAGTGAAGAGAGGAAGTGGAAGTGCCATTGTGCATTACTGGCCAGCCCTTTGGCCAGGAATAAAAAAATTCCTCTGGTCCTAGCCAAAAGGCACGGCCCAAGAGGCAGGTGTGAAAAAAGTATGGAAGTGCAGTGACCTTGGTGCCATAATTCAAAGTGACCCGCATCACAGTGAAAATTCGGCACCCCTAAACTGCCACTCTCACTTTTTCGAAACCCAGCCTCCAGCCACATAAGTGCAGCCCCATCCTTACCACAAAGGCATCAAAACTTTGAGAGCTTAGGGAAAGCCTCAGGAGCAAAAGGCTCCACCACCGCTCCCATTATTCCTACCTACTACATTCGGGAAGTACTAATTGAGCCCCCGCCCCCCAGACAAGGGGACTTTTCCCGAAAGACTGATAAGGACGGGAACCACATCAAATCTTGGCCAGAAGGTCAGGGACCCAGCCATTTCGAACATACCCAGTGCCTCTCCATCCCCATCCCCAAACTTTCTGGCTTTTTCTAGGGAAGACCTATTAACGGCCCTCAGTTCATGGAGCAGTCGGGTTTTGTTTCTCCCCAATAATAGCCATCCAGATTACCATTACACAAGTGGTTTTGCATAGCCACTGCCACCCCTAACTGTAGATCAGGGACAGTAGCACAGCGCCACCACTTGGTAACTGATAAGAACAGATACTACACTTGATCTTAGTCAAACTGGATGTTTGGAAAACAGCAGTAGTGTTGGCTATAGAAAGTTAACACTAGGAATTTGTTAATTAGCTTTTAAAACTATATTCCCACAAAAGCTTATGACTCAAAAACGCTCATAAATACAGAATAGCTTTTTTTTCAGTGTTTATGAGTGTTTTTGAGTGTTTTTCAGAGTTAGATCATTTTACCGCTGAAAAACTCCTCTCCTGTTTCTCCAGCCAGAAAACACCCCTGCCAAAAAATGCTGATAAAAGCCTATGTGCAGCCAAAAACAGCAGCTGTAAAAACATTCAATGTGCATGAGGCCTTCAATGTGTATGAAGACAACGCAGGACATTTTTTTTATTGTCTGTATATAATGTTTACTCAACCCAACATTTCTTTTGAAATGTTTCTGATATTCTTGATGAATAGACACAATTTGTAATAAATTATCCATTAATGGAACATGAACAATCTCAGTGTAGTATGTGAAGCATACAAGAGAGAAACAAATAAACAGAAACCAACCGACATTCAACCCATGTGCACAGCAGTCTGTCTGACAGAAGCCGGACAAATGTCTGGCTTCTATTGAACAGGCATGCTGGAAAAACAGCAGGCAATCAGCATTCGATCAGCGATCGCTGCCTGTGGCTGCGAGCATTGACCAGTGTGTTCTGGTGGGGAGTTGTTACCTATGTTATCAGTCACTTTAAACAGCTAAAGCCTGGTACACATGGTTCAACAGAAAACAGCTGACATTCAACCTGTGTGTACAGCAGCATGTCTAATAAAAGCCGACCAAATGTCTGGCTTCTATTGAATGGTAATGCTGGAAAAACAGCAGCCATTATGCATTCGATCAACGGTCGCAGCCTGTGACTGTGAGCATTGACCAGATTGTTCTGGCAGGGGGACATTCCCCTTGTCAGAACACAATAGCTCAGTGGGGAGATTGTTGTCCTAACATAGTTGTGCTCACATAGTTAGTACAGCAAGCTCCTCCAAAGCTCTCTAATTTTTTTCATTAAGCCCACTAGGTTGAATGAAAAAAATGTAACCCCCCTATACCCGGTGCCTCCTGGCTCTTTATGAAGTTTCTGATGCCGGGAGGTAAGGCGGGGTTTGTGATCATGTGACCATTGTGATTCATTGTCACAGCGGTCACATGATCAGAAAGCTCCCGATCGCAAGTAGAGACCAAAAACTTTCTGTTAGCCGCTGGTAACTGTGCCAGGAATGTGCAGGGCATGTGCTCTCGGCACTGTTCTGTTTAAATTCAGATGCGCATATACGCGACTGCTCTGCAATAAGGCCCACCTTAGACAGCATATATGCGTACCACCACCATGAAGGAGTTAAAATATGTGCCAGTCCTAAGAAATAAAAACAAAGGGCCATGCTTGATGGTTAGATTTTTACTATTTAAACTTTATTTTTCTTAACATACAGTACCAAGAGCTGAGATTTCCTGTGAACATTTCTGCAGTGGGCATATTTACATACTGTGCCTGGGTAGAAAAAACATGTCACCTGGCCCATACAACTCAATATACATGTCATGTTTGGTAATTAGCTGCAAGAGACCCTATGATCAACTTAGATTGATTTTCAGCCAATACAATTATAAGGAATCCACTGTAGCTATTAAACCAGTAAAATAGTATTGATTTTTTATTTTATTTTTTACAAAAGCTGTGAACACTACTTAAGATAATTGTTTGCATCCATATTCTTTATCGTATTTGGAACATTTTATTCTCTTTTAGCCAGCTTAATGTTGCATAAGAATGTTTCATATTCATCACTTAAACACCGTGCTATGTTTACCGCTGTGCTTTATGCTGCCCATATTGTAATTTGTAAAGTCACATTATGGTCACAGAGATAAATGCATCATAAAATGGACACACCCTTCTCTTAATAGAAATGGTACCAACCTGGGCTGTCTAACTGCAAGAGTAAATCATATACTGTATATAACCTACATTTGTATATGTAAATGATACACATTTATTAATTGGTAAATGTTGCAAAAAATAAAAAAAAAATTACTAAAAATAAAAACCAATACAGTTTATCTTTACAGTTTAGGTGTAGTATGCAATTCTATTGCTTGAAATTTCATGCCAAGGGGGCTTGTCAGTTGTTTTAAAGTGGAGGTCCGCCCTAAACATTTTTTGCCAAAAAGGCTACAATATTTTTTTATACTCACCAGAAGTGGCTGTTACTAGGCAGATCTCATAATCTGCCACTTCCTTGTCCGCGGTGGGTCTTCTTTCTTCTCCTCGTCGCGCTGCCTCCTGGGAAATGTGGAGGCGGTGTCTTCTGGGACCTTGTGTGTGTCCCAGGAGACAACCGCCCATTCATATAGTGCGGCTCACACATGCGCAGTAGGGAATCGGGCAGTGAAACCGCAAAGCTTCACTTCCTGATTCCCTCACCGAGGATGGTGGCGGGGCAACTGAGACCCGTGCGATTGCTCGGCTTTGGCTGCTGACATCGTGGGCACCCTGGACAGGTAAGTGTCCTTATTAAAAGTCAGCAGCTACAGTGTCTGTAGCTGCTGACTTTTATTTTATTTTTATTTTTTTAAGCCGGACCTCCGCTTTAAGCTCCTTAAGATTTATTTTATGCAACTACTGTATATGTTAATGACAACTTTCTTCGGAAAAATCTATTCATGTTAAGTGACCCCCTCACATGTTTAATGATGACACTGTGAAAAATTCAAATGTCGTCTGTATATCAAACAAGTACAGTTGCATCCCATGTTGAACAACTAGTTGGATTTCCAGTAAAAGGTAAGCCAAGTAGATGTTAATGTTAGCAATCAGTCTGCATATTGAAAGATTTGCATTAAGAGAGTGAAATACAGTCGCTGTAGTGTATTTCTAAACAGTAAACACAACCTGTATATGTAATAAGTAAATATAACTGCTTCTATTTTATTAAATTATTAAAATTGTCACCAGAACACATTGCAAAAATATCTACTTTAAGCAGTAATCACATACTCATGCATATCTAGAAAACTAAATGAAGCACCCTTGAAGCTTAAATTGTAGCTAAAATCAAGAATAGTCAGGACAAAAGGTTAAAGAAGTTTATACACAAGCCTTAGAACATTACGTAATCTACATTAGAAGACATTTTAGTTTCAGAGTTTGTATATTGTTGTTTTTATTTTTAATGCCACAATTTTGTCTGTATAAAGTGCTGTTTTATCTATTCAATGTGCTATTGCATTTTCAAAAATAAGAAAATAATGGGACATACAACAAAACAGGATTTTTATTTTTATTTTTTACCTAAAGACTCTTAGCCTTTAAAAGTGACACAATAAAAACAGCCAAGCTACAAAATTGCTTCTAAATCAATGAGAGATTTGGCGTGGGAAGCTTTCTGGAAGAAATAGCTTGATTAACTGATTTCAGAATAGCCATTAAAGGACCATGAAAGGTACATTACATCTAAGCTTACACAAGGGAGCTAGAGCATTAACTTCACATTGTGCAGAAGGTATGAGAGAGCCTGAGAGGTCAGGGAGCCCAAGCATGAAACACTTATACAGTATAGCATTATACAGTATGCAGCACTTTTTTCCTTCATATGCATGTAATTCTGAAATCTGCATTTACATTTTATAGGAGAAATAATACACCCAGTAAAGTACAAGGACACGTGCAACTGTGCAAAAGTCAAAAAGTCTTCCCCATTTACCTTCAGCCAAGTGTTCAGTATAACTGATGTAGGCAGCTTTCAGCTGCTGACCTGGGAGCTGAGGAAGCTGGAAACCATTTTAGGGGACCACCAGGAAAGGTGCAATAGGTACTGTAGCTGAAACAGTGTGAGGTGGAGATTCATGAATGAAGAAAAAAGAGCAGCATGAAACACTGAGCTATAGGTATGGTTAGCTCATTTTAGTGTTTTCTAGAATTGTTAAAGAAGTCCAGGCAAAACCTAACTTATAGTGTATACAGTGAATATCAATCTGAGCAATCAATTTATTGATTACCATTTTTATTTACACTTTTATTATTATTGTTTTTTTTTTTTTTTTTTATAGCGCAACACTGTCTATTGATTATTAAAACCTAACTAATTCTAAACCTGCTCTCTGCCACATTCTAAACCTAATCTACCTAACCATGTAAAGCAAACATTTCTGTACTTACCTATCCTGCAGCCAATCCAATCAGGCCCCAGCATCAGCTGTCAGCCGCAGCTTCGCTGTGTAGGAGGGCACAGGAGAGGCATCGACAAGGAAGTCCAATAGTAAGTCTATGGGTGATGTCACCTAATGATTTTACAGCCGTTGTCAGTCCTCTCCTGCACACAGCATCCGCCGCTGGAGAACGCTGGTGCAGAATAGGTAAGTACAGCGAGTTATGCTTTACAGGGTTAGATAGAATAGGCTTAGAATGTGACACAGAGCTGGTTTAGGGTTAGTTAGGTTTTTGCCTGGACTTCTCCTTTAAATATCTCTTGTTGTAAAGACATATACATTTCCTATGCTCTTCAGCGGCATCTAGTGGCCTTAATGCAGTATTCTACTACTGCCCATAATAAAGACATGTGTTTCAGATGAGAAAATAGCCTAATAACATTATTATTTTTTTTACAATTCACACAGAATGAATGCACATTCACATATGCTGGAGAGATGGCTATACAGATTTTTTTTTATAAATAGACCCTTAAGCTTATTAGAAAACTAATGCCGCGTACACACGATCAGTTCATCTGATGAAAACGGTCTGATGGACCGTTTTAATCAGACGAACCGATTGTGTGTGGGCCCCATCGGTTTTTTATCCATCAGTCAAAAAACTAGGAACTTGTTATTATCTGATGGTTAAAAAACCTATAGAAAAAAAACGGTCATCTGTGGGCACGTCCATCGGTTAAAAATCCACGCATTCTCAGAATCAAGTCGACGCATTGAACTTAATTTTTCTCTGCACGTCTTTGTGTTTTACGTCACCGCATTGGACACGATCGAATTTTTAACCGATGGTGTGTAGGCACGACTGATCATCAGTCAGCTTCATCGGATATCTGTTGAAAAAATCCATCAGACCGTTTTCATCAGATGAACTGATTGTGTGTACAGGGCATAAATGTCATCCAGTTAGGGATTATATATATACTTTGACACCAGATTACCAGCTCATAGGAAAGGTAATGCAGCAAGGTAGACTATTTCTAATTAATAATAAAAAGATCAGTGCATCTGACACTCAACAAACACTTAGTTCAAGCAAATCTTCCAAGTGCAGTGATTGGTTTAGAACCAGTGATTTTTTTTTCTGCTTTATGAATATCCTTTTTTTTCTTAAAATAAAAACACTGTACATGATTATTAAATTAGCTGGAATGTGATTATTTTCATATTAAAGTTAATCACAGCTTTAGGAATTGTATTTTGTTTATAACTTTTTATAATTAGATCTTGATTGGAATGGCATTTTGGGTTTAAGTGAAACTATTATATACAGTTTTTAGGTAATAATGGACATATCCTGAATAAATGCATAATTATAATGTCAAAATTATCGGGGGTTCCAGAGAAATAGGCTTTAAGATTTTTTTTGGAAAATGTCATGTTTTAAGGAAAGGTCAAGATTAGACCCTCAATTCCCCTCTGGAGCTTCCCTATTTAGCAAGCAATGCCACCCATCACATGAAAAAAATCAGTAGGGAGACAGGAATGGCCACTTACACTTCTGGCTGATTACCCAGCCAAGGCCTTTGGCTGACAATCCGACCAAAGCTCAATGGTCCTGTAGGTGAATCCTCTCTTTAGATATCTGGAATGCCCCACTTTCACAGAGCAGAGAGCAGGACTTGAGACAATCCTAAACTGCAGGCACAGCAGCACTGGGTGTCCAAACTCTGTTGAGCATCTGTCGGACATCCTCAAATGTAAAGTGGAGGAGTGCAAGGTCTTTAACATCCACCAGCTCCATGACGTCATCATGGAGTTGTGGAAGAGGACTCCCGTGGCAACTTGTGAAGCTCTGGTGAACTCCATGCCCAAGAGGGTTAAGGCAGTGCTGGAAAACAATGGTGGCCACACAAAATATTGACACTTTGGGTCCAATGTGGACATTTTCACTTAGGGCTGTACTCACTTTTGTTTCCAGTGGTTTAAACATTAATGGCTGTGTGTTGAGTTGTAGCAAAGTGTAATTTCTTCAGTGTTGTCACATGAAAAGATGTAATAAAATATTTACAAAAATGTGAGAGGTGTAATCACTTTTGTCAGATACTGTGTGTATGTATATATATATATATATATATATATATATATATATATATATATATATATATATATATATATATATATATATATATTGCAGACCTCATCCCATTTTTAAACCTAGTGTCTACTAAAAATGTAACAGAAGGAGCAGAGTGCACTTAGTATAAACCTGAATGCTTTGTTGCAAGCACTATTCATTTAAATTCTACTAGAGCAAAAATATTTTAGTTCTTAATGGCCTAAAATGAAACAACATTGTGCTCATGAAAGTGCTCAAGTCATGGTTATTTAGTCGTTTCACACCACATCACTCATTTTATAGAAAATAGAAAAACTATCTTAAATAAAGAGCTAGAAGCAAGTGCTACCACGTTATCATTTTTCTAAGAGACGTGATTTAGGAATGCTTTTAAAAAATAAAACGTCATTGGCAGGGGAAAAAAAAAATGAAAATTTCAAATATTGAACTTGAGATGTATGATGCACACCACTCTCAGAAACATTTTCACTTTACATGTTTACCTTAGAATTGAACCACAATCATTTACATATGGGTTTCAGAAATGTACTCGCTTCTTCTTTCTTTTTGCAGTAGTTTTCCTAAAGTGTCATTTTTACAAGTGTCATTTCCTATTGCGCTAAAAATAGCACCTGCAAACCGACCTGAAACAGCAGCTGCTGTTTCTTTAGTGTGAAAGCCCGAGGGCTTTCAGACTGGATCAGTGCGCTAGCAGGACATTAAAAAAGTCCTGCTAGTCGCATCTTTGAAGCAGTGAAGGAGCGGTGTGTATACTGCTCCTTCACCGCTCTTCTTCACCTCTGCAGAGGCGCATTGCGGTTGGTTTTAACCCTTTCTCGGCCGCTAGTGGGGGTAAAACCATCCCGCTAGTGGCCGAATAGCGGTGCGAAATTAGCGGTAAATCGCCCCGCTAAAAAATAGTGGCGCTTTACCGACACCGCACCTCACGCCCCAGTGTGAAAGGGGCCTTACAATCAGTCGCTCACAAATAATTATATATGGGAGTATGTGGGCTGTTATTATAGTGAGTCTAAACCCAAGAAAATAAAAACATTGAATATATTGCAGCTTAGCAGTGATTAGGTGTGGTGGTTACAATAGTAATTGCTAAGGCTACTTTTGATGATGCGCCCATATCACTGCACACCAAACCCATTACGACTAAGCAAAACTGCACTTTTATTATGGATATAAATAAAATATAACTGTAACTCATGTGGCTTAATATTGTGGCTTATTACCTACAAAGAGCACAGTAATAGTTTATGGACTTTATCTCCATCCAACTAAATAAAAACATCTATCCTCACTGGCACATACATTCTATGGGTTGATTTACTAAAACTTGAGTGTACAAAATCTGGTATAGCTGTGCATGGTAACTTCAGCATGTTCAATTAAGCTTTAACACAAACAAAAACAATGGAAGTTGGTTTCTAAGCAGTACTTCACCAGATTTTGAACTCTCCAGTTTTAGTAAATCCACACAAATGATTTTATTTTCTAAAAAATAAATCTACCTTGTCTCTTCACTCCCCCCCCCTCAAAATTCATGTGCTATTAAAAGTTTCCAAGACAAATTTTTCAAAACCTAAACTCAACATAATTTGACATTTCTGGCTTCATCAAGAGTGAAAATAGAAGGACATATATACAAAGTCACATGTATAATATAATATATGTGTGTCTTACAGAGAACATGTAATCAGTCATCTTTTGGGTTTATGCTTAAAGTCCTTATATAACAGTTTACAGATCACCTGCCATCGTCTTCAAATTGACGATCCTTGTCTAAAAAAGTTGTCAACTAGTGGGCATTTTTCTGTTAATATCCAGGCCACCATTCCTAAAAAAAAATTCTGAAAACATTGACCTTACTACCCAGTGCATATTGATAATAATAAGTATGTCTCTTCATTTTTAGCTTGCCTTATCATTCCAAGATTTGGCATTCTGTAGAGCTTTGCCATGGTACTGTTGCATTTTATAGGAAAAATAAAGAAAATAATACAGAATATATTTTTCCATTAACAGCTTGCCTACCCAGTTCATGATTCTGAGGGTTCTCACTATTTATTATAATGTTGAAGTTTCAGGTTCATGATGCTTTGGAGTAGTGCTGTTTTTTTTTTTTTTTTATTACTGGTTAAAGTAAATCTCACTGAATAAAGTAAAGATCATAGAATGAATGAATGAATGAATGAATAACTTGTATAGCGCAACGCATGCGAACTGAATCGCCTCTGGGCGCTTTTTCCAGCCAGTATCTGCTTGGCTGGTGCGGTCATTTTTTACCCCGTAGGATCATGACACGCTAGGGACACACAGTCATACACACAGATATAGATATATACTGGGCCAATTTGGACGAGATCCAATTTACCTACCAGCATGTCTAGTGGGCTGTTTTTTTCATACTTGTAGAAATATGAACTGGCATGATATTATATTCTGTTTATTAATGAGGAGATATGTCACTTTTCTTACTGTGACTGTAATCAATCATCAAAATCAAATTAGGTGGGAGACAGTGTGTTCCATATTTTTCTAAGTACTTACAGATCTTTGCATTTCTCTAAAGCGATTTATTTGTCATATATATATATATATATATATATATATATATATATATATATATATATATATATATATATATATATATATACATATATATATATATATGATACACAGAGATTAAACAAATCCCCCTACATAGGTTTACTTGTTTATCTGCAACCATATAGCATATAGAGAAGAGATTGGAGAGGAACCACACTCAGTGCCTTGAATTTAGGCTAGTACATCCAAAAGAAGGATGTGCTTTGTATATTTTACATGTCTGAGGTTTGCAACCACTTTAAAGCGGGGAGTTCACCCTAAAAAAAATTCTAACATTACATTGAGCTCACTTCCGACATTGACAGTATGCTGATCTTTTTTTATAAATTTTTTGCCGTACATACCGTTGTATCGTTATTTTCCCCCCCGGCTTCCAGGTAGTGGGCTTTCCTATGCACAGGCAATGTGATTGACGTATGACAAAAGCTTCCCCCCGGCGCATACGGCCACATCACAAGTTGCCGAAAGAAGCCGAACGTCGGTGCGCAGGTGCCGTATAGAGCCGACTCGCAGTCCGGCTTCTTTCGGCAACTCGTGACCTGGCCGTATGCGCTGGGGGGAAGATTTTGTCATAAGTCAATCACTTAGCCTGTGCATAGGAACGGCCACTCCCGCGGGATTCACTACCCGGAAGCCGGGGGGAGGGGGAATAACAATGCAACGGTATGTACGGCAAAAAAAAAAAAAGATCAGCATACTGTCAATGTCGGAAGTGAGCTCAATATAATGTTTTTTTTAGGGTGAACCCCCGCTTTAAGATACATTTGTGGAATATGTAATATTGATTCTGATACATTGACTATGTATTTCCTATTAATCTACTTTCCTTTGATGTATAATGTACACCGGAGATTGGATTTATGACAATCATTTAGGTTTTGCAAACCTCAAAATCAGAGAAATTATTGATAAGTATATTTAAAATAATGAATAAATCGCTTTAGAGAAATGCAAAGATCTGTAAGTACTTAGAACAATATGTAACAAACTGTCTCCCACCTAATATGATTTTGATGATTGATTACAGTCACAGTAAGTATAGTGACATATCTCCTCATTAATAAACAGAATGTAATATCATGCCAGTTCCACAGGGAATTACTAAATATAGCGGTAATGTAAAGTATAATTTTTGCAACATTGAACAAATACATTGTAAATTATGGTGATAGTTATATTATTTTTGTAAACTGAATATGTGTTCCTTCTACAACAAATGGCAATAGCTTAACAAATGTAATATATGTTATAAATATTAATAGTTTAAGCACATATGGTTAATATGTAGCAGAAATGTGCAAAAAAAGGCCTACAATGCACTTCCAGGCGCCAATGATAAAGTACCAATCTCTGAGCTTTCTCCTAATAATTAAACAATTAAATAATTAAATAATAAAAATAAGTGATTGGAAATGTTTAAACAGACAAAAACGTATATCACAGTATAGAGTGTGATACAAGCAAAGCAGCAGCCGTCCAAAATGAGTAAACTCATAAAGTACGTAAATAAAACAAAGATATCAAGTCCTGGATCAAAGTCCAAATGATAAAACAGCACTAAGATTGGATATATGTCCAATTGCATATAGACATTTGAGTGATGACGTGGCAACAGACAATCCTAAGTTGGGGAGCGCTTCTAGATAATGGAGTAGTGCACCCTACACCTTCTCCCAATCTTCACCACACGTGAGGCACTCTCCCCCTCTGGGCTACAAACTCACCAGAAAGATGAGAAATATGGGCCTTGAATGGTAATATGCTCACTCACTCGGACGCCCGTCATCAGCAGTGGGGGCTGCATAGGTTAAATTCCACATAAGTTCATATAAAGACACAACAAACACTAAAATAGCGTAATCCTGCTTTAATTAAATATAAGTACCGTATTTATTTGCGTATAACATGCATCTTAACTTTAAGAGGGAATCTTCAGGAAAAAAACTTTCCACAGTCCCCTGCGTATAACACACAGGCACAGTTTGCTCTCTTTTCAGGGTAAAAAAGTGAGTATTATACGCCAATAAATACAGTAACCCAAATGCAACAATCCCCCGTTTCAAATGCACGTACAAAATATACACTGTTAATGAGCGTATAGTAAGGAATGAAATCACTGCTATCCTCTGGTACAAAAAGACTACTGTGTTGCTAAACGCAGCGCTGGAATACTTCCTTGTTTGGGCCAGCTGATCGTGGAGCGCATTCGTCACTTCCTGGTTACAGTCACGCCAATGTAGCCACGCCCTGACCTTTTTCTTCACTAATTGACTTTAACTGAGGGCACGACTGCCCGGCGTAGGTATGCAGATTATATCTCCCCTCCTCTCTGTCTATTGGATACATCGGCATCGTCCGTCCGCTCTGATTCGTGCATCTCAGAGTCGAAAAACAGGCAAGCCGGAAACCACGTCTAAACTCGGGGATATCAGCAGATCAAATGTATTACTGCACAACAATTATATCCAGATAGCAAACACAAAGGCCGAAAACATAGCCATAATTGTCACCATCAGGGGCAAAGAGCTGATCTGATGTTAGCATATATAAAATATGAAATGTATTTTAGATAGTGGCAAAAAAACAAACATTGTACCTAGTGTCACGATCCAAAGCCAATACCAATAACCCACAGGTACTGACTGTAGTAAAACAAAAAATACAATTTAAAAACCACCTTAAAACATCAATAATACAGCAGGTAATTATAAATAATCCTTACCTCTATAAGGCATATGTAGCTTCTAAAAGCGACATATGGTTAATACTTGATGTTACCATGCTATTGTTTCAAGTTATAGAAGTACAGTTCCTTGTAAAAGTATCCCCCCCCCCCCCTTGGATTTTTTCCTGTTTTGTTTCATTACAACCTGAAAATGAAAAAAAAAATTGGGTGGCTTTGTACCATGTCATGTACACAACATGCCTTTGACAAAAAAACAGAAACTTTGAGTGTGCCTAAGTATTCTCCCGTTTGCTATGAAACCTCTAAATAAGATGTGATTGAGCTAATTTACTTCAGAAGTCCCATAATTAGATAATTATGTGAGGTCAACTTATGTGCGATCAAAGTATCACTGAAAGACCTCCAAGTCTGCAACACCATTAAGCAAGCGACATGAGGACCTAGGAGCTCCCCAAGCAGGTCAAAGACAAAATTATGGAGAACTTATCATTTAATCCAGGGATAGGCAACCTTTGAGAGGTGACAATCTACCTGGACAACATGGAAGAGATCAAAGATCCCTGGGGTGAAGCATTTTTTTCTTTTTCCTGGTGGCACACCACTGGGGGTTGTCAGGGAGGCACACCACTGGGGGACCTCAGGGGGGCCCAGTACTGGGGAGGTCTGAGGGGTACATCACTGGGGGAATCATGGAGGCACACCACTGGCATGTCAAGAGGATACACCACTCTGGAGATGAGCTCAGGCGCCTTTGGGCAAGAGCCCAAATCCACCTGAGCTATCCCATCTGAAAGCTGTTATATGCAGCAGGGGCATTCCCTGCCCTGCAGCTGCACATAAGCAAAGGGCATGCTGCGGGGCAGGGAATGCCTTTGCTGGCTAGGATTGGCTTATGATAACTTCTGGGCTGCTCACTGTTTTCCTGCACAGCTCTGCCAGTTGCAAGTTGGCAGGCAGAGACAAGCTTGTGATCTACCAGTCACTTGCCCACAATTGACCAGTAGATCGCAATTGACTGGTTGTTGACACCTGTTTTAAACAATACAGTCCACAGAGCAGGGCTTTATGGATGAGTAGCCAGAAAAAAAGCCACAAAAGAAATACAAGTTTTTAGTTCACCAAATGGCATGTGCTTGGCTCCCCAAACACTTGTCAGGGGGCTCTTTAGTCAGATGAGACTAAAAGTGAACTTTTTGGTCATTGTGGTAAACACTAGAGACACAGACAGAGAGAGAGAGAGAGAGAGAGAGAGAGAGAGAGAGACACACACAGACACAGACAGACAGACAGACAGACAGAGAGAGAGAGAGAGAGAGACACACAGACAGACACACACACACACAAAGAGACACACACACACACACACAGAGAGACGCACACACACACACACACACACACGCACACACACACACACACACACAGAGAATCTCGTTAATCAAGTTATTTTATAATATTGCACTTCTAAAAAAGGGGTTAAAACAGGGAGACATCGAGCAAGAGGGACAGAAAGAATTGCGGCTCACTTACCACCATAGCAGCTAGATTTCCGGGTACATGACCCACTGACTTGACAGATCCATTATTGTCATTTTCCTAATTAAAAAAAAAATAAAGGTTAGTAAGCTACAATGCAAAAACTTATCTGCCAAATATCTATATACACACCTCATTGGAGCTTGAATGTTCTTCTGACTGTTTGATGGGCGAATTCACCTGGAAAGAAAATATACATTAATTTTATCCTAACTATACATTCTTCCGTCAACCCCTCAAACACAAGCCGCCCTCCCGTCCTCCCTGGCTGTAAATTACAACACAGATTTATACTTACAATTTGTTCAAACAGCGATCTTAGACTCGGCCTCATGTTTGCTGCTGCTGCTGCTGTGTTTTCCACATCACGCGCTCGAGCTCCAGGTGTGTTTTCTTTTATTTACTTTTCCGCATCCGGGTCAAAGGACGCAATTGCAGAGGAAACACGTGGTTAGGATGAACTATTCTCCTCCCCTTCTGCTCCCAGAATGCATCTCTCCGGCGTTAATTAACGAACGTAGACGTTATTATTACGCTTTGGGACGTTAAATTAACGATTGATTCGTTAGAATACCGTTCTTCTAAATGAGATTTACGTTAGAAACGTAACCATAACGATTGGATAACGAGTCAGTTGACAACCATACCGACTACATTAAATAACGATTGAAGCTTTCGTGAATACCATGGTTACTAGCGTTAGATAAGGGGCGGTAATTTATCTACTAGGGGAAAGCGATAACGTTTATCTTTGTGAATTGACCCCTATGTGTTTCCAAAAACCCAGCACTTCCCATCACCCTGAGAATACCATTCACGCAGTGAAGCATGGGAATGGCAGCATCATGCTTTTTATAAGCAGGGACCAGAAAACTGGTCAGGATTGAAGGAGCGATGGATGGCACTAAATACAGGGTAGTTCTTGTATCAGTCTGATGGATATTTGAGCCTTGGACAGTAAAATGGATCATAAACATACAAAAGATCAGACTATAATCCTAAACATACTGCTAAAGCTACACTGGAGTGGTTTGAAGGTAAACATATTTACAATAAATGTCTTGGAATAACCTAGTCAAAGCCTAGACCTCAAATTGATTGGGAATCTGTAACATGATTTGAAGGTTGCTGTACACCAACACACTCTATATAACTTAAAGGGGTTGTACAGGTAAATGTTTTTTTTCACCTTAATGCATTAAGGTGAAAAAACATCCTACAGCACCGCGCGTCCCCGTCATCCTGTTCGGTTCCCAGCCTGGCCGTTGATTGGCTATGTTGGACGGATTGATAGCAGCACAGCCATTGGCGAGGAGGAGCTGAGACAGCCACCGAGGGACCCCAGAACACCGGGTTCGGGGACACCCTGTGCAAAACGAGCTGCACAGTGGAGGTAAGTATAACATGTTTGTTATTTTACCCAAAAAATGTTGGGTAAATGACTTTAGTGTTCCTTTAAATAATGAGTAAAAATCCTGGGGGGTTATCCACAAAAGGGATACGCCGGCATATCTACTGATACGCCGTCATATCCCTGTTTCTATCTATGGAACTGATCCACAGAATCAGTTTACCATAGATAGGCAGAAGATCCGACATGTGTAATTGAATTACACTGTCGGATCTTAATGATGCAATTCTAGGCCGGCCGCTAGGTGGCGAGGCCATTGCGGCCGGCCTAGAATATGCAAATGAACACTTACGGCGATCCACGAACGTTCCGACGGGCCCGTCGCACTAAATCTACGTCGTTTACGTCGAGTTACGCCGTGTAAAAATAGGGCTAAGTCCTATTAAGTATGGCCGTCGTTCCCGCGTCAACATTTTATAATCTACGTCGTTTGCGTAAGACGTCCGTGAATGGTGCTGGACGCCATTTATGTTAACGTCTAAGCAAATGACGTCGGAGCGACGTCTGTTAGCGCAATGCACGTCGGGTAAGTTACCCGACGGAGCATGCGCAGTACGTCCGGCGCAGGAGCGCGCCTAATTTAAATGGGACTCGCCCCATTAGATTCGGCACGCCTTGCGCCGGACACATTTAAGTTACACCGCCGCAAATTTCAAGGTAAGTGCTTTGTGGATCGGGCACTTAGGTAGAAATTTTGCGGCAGTGTAACTTAAATCGGAAGATTTAAGTTACGCAGGATATTTGTGGATCTGGCCCCTAGTGACTAGATGTGCTTAGAAAAAAAGAGACTCCAGCTGTAATTGCAGCAAATCGTGGCACTAGAAAGATCTAACGTCTGGGAGGTATTACGTTTGCACACTCAAAATGTCTGTGTTGTTTTAATTATTGTTTGCTTCTAAGTAATATTTTGCATCTTCAAACTCTTAAGCATTGTGTGTGCATCACATTATACAAAGCCTCAAAAAAAAAAAAAAATTCTGGTATGTAATGCAGCAAAACAGGAAAAATACTTTCACAAGGCGCTCTGAGTCAAATTTTAAAATGTCATTTGTGATAACCAATACATTTATAAAATGCAGTTACATTTCTGTTGTATCAATTACACATAATTATTTTTACTTAGCCACTTCCCATCCGGCTGTAATTTTGCTATAGGCTGGGCGGAGACTGGTTACGTTAAAAAATGTTTTGTTGATCAAGGTGAACATCATATGATGTCCTCCCAGAACATGCCTTGTGCATGGCTCTAGGGCCGCACTGCAGTATGATCTGTCACCGGCTGTGTTCACTGGACACATCCAATAACTGATCAGTGTACTGGCCTGATGCCAGTACCATGTGATCGCTGTGACCAATCACAGCAGATCACATGACAATTGTAACCAATCAATGGCTCTTTTTTATGCCATCCATTGTGTACAATTGTGTTGCTAGCTGTGATTGATCATAGTGATCACATGGTACAGACAGAGACAATTACAGCCCATCTGTACCATGTTATTAGATGAAAAATGTTTACATTTCTTAATTTTCAAAAGAATTGTGTCAAAAAATTACAACTTCAAAAAACTCACTTCATACTAAATACCTTGGACTATCTATTTTCCAAAAAGAGGTCATTTGGGACATATTTATACTATTCTGGTGTTCTTGGGCCTCAATAAATTAAATAGACTGCCAGTGCATCAGGATTGATTCATTTTCAGATATATACCATAGTTTATGGATTCTATACCTTTCCTACAGACTACATAATATACACTGATTTGGGTAATTTTCAGCAAAAAAAGTAGCAAAATAAATTTTTGCCTGAATTTATGAAGGATTATTTATTTGCAAAAATGTATAATAGAAATGAAGAAAATCATTTTTTTTCTCAAAATGTTCGGTCTTTTTTTGTTTATTTTGCAAAAAATAAAACACCCAGTGGAGATTAATTACCACAAAAGGAAAGCTCTATTTGTATGAAAAAAAATGATAAAAATGTTATTCAAAGTGCAACAGTGCTGAAAGATGAAAATTTGCCTGGGCAGGAAGGGGTGTCCAGTATTGAATTTGTCAAAACAAGTTTAACCAGTTCTAACATTGTAACTGCAAAATAAAAAAATAAGGATAATGAGTAAGTATTTGGGTTTGAGTATCGGAAGTTGCTCAGTTTGGCAACATTTATTTTGTGTCTATGAACCACTGTGTTTATATAAAGATAGAATCAGTCATGAAATATTAACCACTTGCTGACCACCAGACAAATAAAAAATGTCTAGCAAATTAGTATTACAAGATCATGGTTTCTGGCAATTGGCTGTCTTGTAAAAGTGATCCCTGTGGCTCTACAGCTGCCAATCACTTTTAGGGTACTGAGAGGGGCCATCCCCCTTCTCACCACCGCTCACAATTAAAGCCTGGATCCCTTCACGCAAAGGAGTAAGAGAAGACAATGAATGCATGTTTGTGAAAATGCTTTTTCCATGTAGCTTTCAAAGTATTAATGAGTGTCATGAATATTCCAACATTTCCCAGAACAGGAATAACCAACCATTATAGAATGATAGTTCATTCATGCAAGATGCAAGGTGTGAAAATTTGGGAAAATACCCTGTTCTAACACATAATACAGACACAATGACTTTAAATGCTGGTGTATTGTTGGAAAACAGTGTTCATGTACATCAACCAGTAGATGGCAATGTTTATACATTTGTAGCTGATCTTTGTGGTTAAAGTCTCTGTCTTCTGTATATTAAAAGTTCCTGTTTCTGGTCTGCAGTTAAGCAGCAAAGCCCATGTGGACTATGCACTGTCTGTCTGTTCTGTAGGGCTATATACACAATTTCTAACAGGTTATGGGTCCAAGTATAGCCCAGACACCCACCCAGAGAAAAAAGCTGAGAAACCAGCCATAGCCCAGTTATAGCCAGCGACAGCAAATAAGTGCAAGATACAGCAAGAGAAAGATGACTGCATCGGAGTAAAATAAAATTGGCAGTAACACAGGTTTGCAAATTAAAGCTTTTTTGCAGCTGACAAACCAGAACTACCAGTCTTGTAAATTCAAGATGAAAATGCTACTAATAAGAGAAGGTACATGGAAATGTAAAAATGAATTCAGGCCAGAACACCCTTCAGATGAGTGAATAGAGAAAGACTAAAAAGCTCAGAGCACAATCTCTCTTAGCACAGAAGATGATCAAATCATACATATTTATAAGCATGAAACAGCTAAAGAAATGTGGGAAGGATTAAAAAAGGTGTATGAAAGAGTTAATCTCAGCAATAATATCACATACCAGGAAGCAAAGCCTGAAATGATGAGAAAGACCCCTCTTACACCTCTGACTTGGAGCCCCTGGTAGTGTGAACAGAAGACGCAGGAGTGCAGAGTGGCACAAGTGCCTGAGGATCTTGAAAATAGCAGAGCAGGTATCCACACCAGGCAGGAGAGGTTGTCAGCAGTCTTTCAGTGGAGCAGGCGGGCTGGTAGAAAGCTAGTGAATGGCAGACTGAAGCAGGCTGGTACTGGTGACAGTGGGTGGGAGAGGCATGCACTGGTAGCAGACTGTAGAACAGCAGTCACAGCAGGATGTAAGGCAAGTACTGGAAATGTCAGGAACATTAGCAGAGTCAGGCAAGCCAGGTTGTACACTGGCAAGACGGATAAGGTACAGAGGAGCAGGCAAGAGCGTGGTCTGGGTACAAGTCGGGTCAGGAGCCAATCAGTGGAAGAGAAGCAAATGAAGCAACAACAGCGGAGGTCAAGGACAAGCCAGGTCGGTGCAGGCAGAGTTCAGAGAGTGGTCAGAGAAGTCGGGTCAGCAACTGAAATCAGGATGCAAAATCACGGGGTACAGGGAAGACTGATAGACAAAGCAGGACTTTTTCGTGTGCACTGACAGTTTAAATAGCCCATTTGGCACCAACATCTGTCACAAGTGCACATGAGCATGGTGATGAGCCTGCGTATGCACATGTGCTAGCACACCAATGCTAAGTATTATCCAAATTCTTAGGTCTACCAGAGGAAGCATAAACTAGCCTGTCAAGAGGCACATAAGTCCGTCTTGAGTAACCATGTTGTCTACTGGCATGCCCTTCCTGACAAAAAAAAAGTGTATTTGATTAGAAAGCTAGACCAAATCAAGCTGATGAAAGGTCAGGATATGCAGAATTACATAAGGCACACCTTGGAAATGGCTGAATGTCTGAGAGGTATAGGCGAAGAAATACAGGATTTTCATGTTGCAGCACTATAACTAAGTGGCTTACCAGATAGTTATGAAATGCTTGTCACAGCACTTGATGCTTGTCTAGATGATGAACTGACATTGGAATACATTAAGGGCAAGCCTGTAGATGAATATAAGCGTAAAACAGAAAGCACTAATAGTGATGCATACAGGGCATGGTGGTTGAGCGTGTTACTTATTTTTTTCTTTGAAACAATTGTACCTGCTAATTCCAGGTCTTGGCTGGTTTATGGTAAAATGTTGTTCTTTCCATTTCTGGATAAGGGCCCCAAAATTGAAATCCTTCTGTAACCAATTCCATCAGTATGTTTTGCAACAATAAGGTTGCGAAGGTCTTGAGAGAGCTCTTTCATGGGATGTTTCTTGTGTGACACCTTGAAAATTAGACTTTTTTATAGGCCATCAGTCGAGACTGAACCAGTCAATTGCACTGACAAGTGCCAGGATTGTTTTCTAATTTCTGATAGATTTCAGCTTGTGTCTTAGCTTTTCATGCCTTTTTGCACCTCCTTTTCTTCATGTGTTCAATACTTTTTCTCTGTCATTCCATGTTATTACACGTGACTTAATTTTTGAACTATATGGTTTGATTTCTTTGTATGTATGGATTATATGACTTGTGGTGAACGTTTCATGTCAATAGCACCTTTATAAATATATTTACCTAGAAGAATTGTGATGTGTTCAATACTTATTTTACCTGCTGTATGTATATATATATTTATTGTAACAACACCCCAAGTGAAAGGGGTTAATGTCATTTAGGACATTCCATTCCCGAACACCAAGGCAGCTGCTGACACTCCAGTCAGGCGAACAAGAAACCCATATGAATAATTCTCCCCCAAATACGAGATGAGGCTCTGTATAAGGTTCAAGCAGTAATCACAATCTTCATTGAGGAATACAGGCTCTTATATACACCACAAGAGGAGGTGCATACATATCCTGCTCATATTACTCTGAAAATACACCTGTGACCAGACCTAATATACATGAGCTAATTAACTAATCCCTTTAAGCAGCCAAGATGACTCAGAGACAGGACCCTTCAGGTCCTAGTCTTGCTGTCTTCTAGCTCCCCAACTACAATACACATTATCATAAATACACCTTCACACAATTGTAGGGTCAATTAGCCCAAGCAACAATGAGATGCAGTGCAGTCACACTAGACTCCTTTACATTATAACAGACAACAGACAGACAGGTGGCTGGAGTTGAAGCCATCAGCCTCTTTCAATTAGCATGTTGATTTTAGAATCAAACACATCAAGAATAGTCTTTACATATATCCTGGGAGATATTGTGGATACATATTACTGTCCCATTTTAAGTAGTCCAAGAAATATTTTCTCAGTCACCGAATGCCCCTAGTGGACATAGGGTGATTTAGACATAAGAGGTGCATGGGAAGCTGAAGCAGGGGTATCCCATATTTTCTAAGGGATTCTGGGTTCCACTGGCCCTCTCGTTAAATATATATATATATATATATATATATATATATATATATATATATATATATATATAAATATAGATATATATCTATATATCTATCTATCTATATCTATATATATAGATATATATATATCTATATCTATATATATAGATATATATATATATATATATATATATCTATATCTATATATATATATATATATATATATATATATATATATATATATATATATATATATATATATATAATGTATATGCTAGTCTATGCAATTTGCAAAGCCATTCTGCTGAAATATTGTGCTTCTGTCTTTAAACCCATGTATACTGTTAAGATAAATTGCTTGTACAGGTTTGTATAGTTAGATTTAAAATATATATGTTTGTTTGTTTGAGAGAATGACTCATTTTCAACTGTTATCCGATCATATCAGCTTACACCAAGTCATACACACTGAGTAGTGGGAATACAATGGTCAGCATTTAAAAATACATTTACCTATACAAACCACATAAGGGGTAACATGTTGAAGTTCTTGTAACTGACCTTCAAAATAAATTATGCATGTTATGACAGGCAGGACGTGTAGGAGCTGAAATGTGATAGCAGAGTTCCTAGGCCTAACAATAGATGGAAGAAATGTCAGACTGCTTTTATTGTCAATAATGTATATGTTTTTTTTCTAGCTTTCTGTCACATATGATTTTTTATTTACATGTCTCTAGAATTACCTCTTCCTGTTTGTAGCTAATAATTGGTATAGTAACAGTGGCATTACACGTCCAACTTTGTGCAACATCTCGGGGAAAAAAACGGGGCCCCAACTCTGATAGTGAGCAGTTGTGTTTGTTTCCCATTTTCCAACATTGTTAAATCAAAGGTCAGTTTTGGATCACATTATATTTTTTAATAGTCTACAAATCTAAAGTATGGTAAAAGCACCCATAAACTGTGCTAGCAGTGGCTCGGGAGAAAGTCTGCTCAGGTGCCCCCATGGCAAGTTGCTTGCTGTGGGGGCATTCGGCAGGAGGGAGATCTGGGAACCTGAGAAAAGGAGGATTGGAGCTGCTTTGTGCAAAACATTTGCACAAAGCAGGTAAGTATGACATGTTTGTTATATTTAAAAAAAAAAAACATTAGCCTTTAATATCAATTTAAAATAAAATGTTGGTTCAGTAACACTTACAGCCACCCCATCTCCAACCCCCCTCCCAGTCTAATACCCACCTGTTCAAGATTTGGGGACTGACCATCACACAATTGCTCTTTGAAAAATTCCACACCAAACCTACGCATCCACTTTGCACTGGTTCAACAGAAGCCGGTCTAATGACTTTTTTCTGTTGAATGATCATGCTGTAAAACCAGCATTCGCACATTGCTTGGAGCCAATGCCTGCAAGCACTGATCAGTGAATTTCAGCCCCCTGGTTGAAAAAAAAAAAGCTGTGTGTGTACCCAGTTTAAATTTTCAGAGGACTGAATGAGAATGTAGAGAGCATGCAGGGTGCAAATGTGAATCTACAGTTTTAAGCAGAGTTCCGAAAATAAAAAGAACAATTAAAATCATCAGCTACAAATACCACAGCTGCTGACTTTTAAAATATGGACACTTACCTGTACCATGTATGGCACATTACATAAGCATGCAAGTAAACTAATGTAAATATAGGAAGAATTGCCTGAGACACACCTTACTCGGTGGGAGAATATACCCTTAGGCACTAAAACAATCAGGAGGCAGCAAGACAGGGGAAAGCAACTACTAAAACAACAGTCAAAAATAACACCAACAGAGAGAACGGACAACTTTAATCAAATGAAAAAGCATTTTGTAGGCCCAAAGGGGGTAATCCACAAAGATCCGGCGTAACTTAATTTTTCCCATTTAAGTTACACTGCCTTAAAATTTCTACCTAAGTGCCCGATCCACAAAGCACTTACCTAGAAATTTTTGGCTGTGTAACTTAAATTCCGCCGTCGCAAGGCGTTCCTCTTTTCATGGGGGCGATTCCCATTTAAATTAGGCGCACTCCCGCGCCGGCCGTACTGCACATGCTCGTGACGTCATTTTCCCGACGTGCATAGCGCGAAATTACGTTACGCCGAGCTTTGTGGATCGCGACGGGTCAATAAAGTTGCCTCGGGAAAAAAAAAAGATACGGCGAAAAAAAAAAAAATTCAAAACAAAAAAAAAAATTCAAAACAAAAAAAAAATTGCGTCGCTGGACAGAAGGGTCTGCTTTTACATGGTGTAAACAGTTTACACTTTGTAAAAGCAGCCCAAATTTTCCGTTTGCAAACTAAAACTTACGGAGAAAAAACGAAGCTGAAAAGCTTTGTGGATCTCCGTAAGTGCTAATTTGCATACCCGAGGCGGCATTTCGACACGAAATGCCCCCAGCGGCGGATGCGGTACTGCATCCTAAGATCCGGAAGTGTAAGTCCCTTACACATGCCGGATCTTCTGCCTAACTATGGAAAACTGATTCTGTGGATCAGTTCCATAGTTAGAAACAGGGATACGACGGCGTAACAGCAGTTACGCCGGCGTATACCTTTTGAGGATCTGGCCCAAAGTTCTGAGTGATAGCGTCCAGCTTTTTAATACACATAAGAGCGTTCTGTTCTTTTTTAACTGTTGCTACTTAAGGAGTTGATGATGAGGTCTAGGCTTTAATAATGGTCCTTCATGCCATCAATAAGCAAAGGAGCACCCATTGACAGAGTCTGGCAGAGGAAGATGAAATGGTGGAAATCTGGGGGTTACACCCAAAAACACAAAGTATAGGGTCCTTGGGAGGCATAATGGATGTAACTCCATGGATATATATCAATGCCTGGTCCCAATAGGCAGAGATGGCAGTGCAAAACCAAAGGCAATGCGCTAAAGTGAGCGGCAGTCACACCATGGGCAAATGATGAGCTGTAGGTCCTATGAACAATCTTGAAGTATGTCTCTCTCCAAACCTCATTTAAAATGATTTGGTCTGGTATGGATTTTTTTTTCATTCTTGCTGTAAAATGTGCTACAGAAAAGGTGACTTTTACAAAGAAAAAAAAGTGATACACTTTAAAATGACAGCAGCTGACATTTTATTGCTAGCTTCTTAAAAAAAAAAAAATGTCTGCCAAAATACAGTGCATTGAAAAATTATTCATACCCCTTGAAATTTTCCACATTTTGTTATGTTACAAACAAAAACATAAATGTATTTTATTGAGATTTTATGTGAAAAATCAACACAAAGTGGCACATCATTGTTAAGTGGAAGGAAAATAATAAATGTTTTTCAAAATTTCTTACATATAAATATGTGAAAAGTACGGCATGCATTTTTATTCACCCCCCCCCCCTGGAGGCACAGAGCCAGGAGCATTTGCGGTTGTAATTTTTTTTCACAATTGTAGCATGATTTGTCGCTCGTCAATTGCGTGAAAATGGCCCCCTCGCTATTGGTGTTAAAATTGTGTTGGCAGAGTGTCTGTGAACAGCAATTTTCAAACCTTGCTATAGATTCTCAATTGGATTTAGGTCTGGAATTTAACTGGGCCATTCTAACACACAAATATGATTTGATCTAAATCATTCCATTGTATCTCTGGCTGTATGTTTAGGGTCGTTCATCTTCCTATAAACTCTGACCAGCTTCCCTGTCTCTGTTGAAGAAAAGTATCCCCACAACATGACGGTCAGGACGAGGCTGTGGAAGCCTCCACTGTGTAATCCAGGGGGAGCTTCTGATGGAACAGACTGACAGGGGACCCTGTGCGGTTGCCAGGACAATGCATTTCAGAGGGCATAGCCTCCTTCCTCAGGTCCCTGAGCCTTGTCCTGACTGGCCGGCACCTGGAGCCAGTGAGTGGCTTTCTTGCAGCCTGACGGCAGCTGCGTGGTGAGCTATTGCTTGTGGAGGTACTCATCCATCCATCCTGTGGAAGATCCATCTATCTTTGCATTCGGATGTGACCCTGTTCAGGGCTCCATACAGGAGGATTCTAGACACTTATATTTTATCTACACTTGTAAGTGTATTGATTTTATTTCCTTTATCAAATAAACAGACATGTTTTGCACCATGGGCCTGTGCACTTGTATCTCCCTTTATGTTTCTACCATGGGCCTCTTGGCTGCTTCTTTGATTAATGCTCCCCTTGCCCAGCCTGTCAGTTTAGGTGGTAGGCTATTTCTTGGTAGGTTTACAGTTGTGAAATACCTATTTTTCAGATGATGGATTGAACAGTCCATCAGAGATGCTTAAAGCTTGGGATATTTTTTTTGAACCTAACCCTGCTTTAAACTTCTCCACAACTTTATCCCTGACCTGTCTGGTGTGTTCATTGGCCTTCATGATGCTGTTTGTGCGCTCTAACAAAGCTCTGGGGGCTTCACAGAACAGCTTTATTTATAGTGAAATTAAATTACACACACTCTATTTACTAAATAGGTAATTTCCTGGCAAGTTATTCTTTTTCCTTAGTAAATATCAGTGCTGCTGCAGTTCTTTATGTACACCTTCATAGGCAGGGGTACTCCCCAGGTTCATTGTTTAAAGGAATTGCTAGCGTTTAATATTTCAGATTTTTTTTTTGCATTGGTACATGTTCTTCAGGGCAGTGACCACCCTTATGCTATTTTTGAAGCCTTCTTGCCTAATAAGCCCCAAAAAATTGCCATTCTTAATTTAACAGAAACGGTTCCCATTGATTTCAATAGATTTTGGGTCCAGCATTCAACGTGCCAAACAATGCTCAAACCGAACCCAGGGCAGTTCTGTCCATTCCTAGCCGTGATCCGACCTTTGGAAGAAGCAATATACGAGTAACATGAGCAGGAAAGATTTCTGGAAAGAGTTCTGTACACAGTGGAGTGGTGCGCTGGCAGGACGTCAGGAAAAGTCCTGTCAGCAGCTTCTTTGAGGCACTTTAGGAGCGGTGTATATACTGCTCCTAAAGAGCCCCTGCCCATTGAAATTAATGGACAGTGCCACGCTAGTGGCTGAAAAATGCTGCTAAAACAACGGTAAAGCACCGCTAAAAATAGCACCGCTTTACCGCCAATGCCCAGGTGCTGTGAGTGTGAAAGGGCTCTTAAATGATAAAATGACTTGTGTAGCAGTTGCATATGCAACTAACAAAAACAAAAACCTTAACAAAAAAGGGAGTTCTCCTTAATCCATCTGGCCCAATATATTTAGGTTGATAAAACCTGCTTCTAGCCAATGTATGAGTTTAATATGAATCATTTAAATTACATTTAGCTGCCACCTGGCCATGTAGGGTACAGGATAATTTTAGTGCAATTACCTTGTAATCTGCAAAGAATAAAATAAAATCGGAAGTTACTTTAGTATATAATTAAGTGTCAATTATATCCATGGAAGCCAGTGCTTATTCCAGAACTATTTGTACCATATATATGTGTGATACATAAAATATGATTCATGGTTGTTCTTTTGGAGGAAAAGCTCTCATTGTATTCTCTTGCTGTGCATATATAGAAATCATGTCAAAAATGTTATTTATTTTTTTATTCACATCTGGTATTTGCCTCTTTACTGCTTGTGCTTTTTAATCAACTAATGTTGTACAAAATATAACAATTTTTTCTGCTGTAATGTTTCTGACAAAGAAAAAGGGTATGCACACCATATTCTAATTGTGCAGTTACAGTTATGCAGTGCCCTTACATAGTGACAGTTTTTTAACCACTTGTCTACTGGGCACTTATAGTATACCCCTTAGCAGGCCAATTTTCAGCTTTCAGCACTCTCAGGTCGCGTACACACCATCGGTCCAAACTGACTGAAGTTCAGTTTCATTGGTCCAAACCGACCGTGTATACTCCCCATCGGTCTGTTGTCCTTCGGTCCAAAAAAAAAGAGAACTTGCTTTAAAATCGAATGGATGGATGGCTGACCGATAGGTCAAAACCGATGGTTAGTACACAAAAGCATCGATTCAAAACCCGCGCATGCTTAGAATCAAGTCGATTGGAAGCATTGAACTTCATTTTTTTTCAGCACGTCGTGTGTTTTACGTCACCGCGTTCTGACCCGATCGGTTTTTGAAACGATGGTGTGTACGCACATTAGACCATCAGTCTGCTTCAGCGGTGAACCGATGAAAACGGTCGGTCGGACCATTCTCATCGGATGGACTGACCGTGTACGCGGCCTCACACTTTAAATGACAATTACTCAGTCATGCAACACTGTACCCATATGAAATTTCTGTCCTTTTTTTTCACACAAAGCTTTCTTTATTTGGTATTTAATCACCACTGGGGTTTTATTTTTTACACTAAAAATAAAAACGACCAAAAATTTGGTGAAAAAAAATGCATTTTTTTTTGTTTCTGCTATACAATTTAGCAAATTAGTAATTTTTGCATTCCCCAATGAAATTACATGGAAATTTGGGGTGAGTTTGGCCGGGCAAAAGCCAGATCGTGTGTACGGGGCATTAGAAAGATTTCCACTCACGCCCTGTCCTGTAGACACAACAGGAAGTGAAAATAAATCTCTCCAAAGTAAGTTAGATCATCTCTTAGGCACCATTAACACCTTAGTGATCTACAGTGACATCTGCTGCAGCTCGATTTTTTTTAGCTTTATTTTGTTTTTTAGTTGAGCGTTTTTGGAGTTGCACCATTCATTTGAATGGGCCTCCCTCCGCTCCAAAAACATTTCAAAGAAACTCATGTACCAAATCTTGGCACAGAGCCAGGAGCATTTGCGGTTGTAATTTTTTTTCACAATTGTAGCATGATTTGTCGCTCGTCAATTGCGTCAAAATCTCCCCCTAGTTATTGGTGTTAAAATTGTGTTGGCAGATACTGTAATGTTGTCCACAGTTTGGGTGTTTTCTGCATAAGATTATAAGACGTGTTTAGTATACCCTGTATTCTGCACTGAAAATTAGGTTTCAATACTGTGTTTTCATACTTTAGTGCCGCAGCAATGCATGCATTTACATGTGTTTCCAGAATGTATGGCAATGCACCTTTGCAGTGCTATTCACCATGAATGGCACCCTAATGCATTCCACAGTAGAACATACAGTAGGTGAACCCGATTTTGTGTCAATCTCGCTCTCTTTCTCGGCGAGATTGAGCACCTACGAGCCCCATCGCGGGAGCCAGTGCCGAGCTGGCTTGCCGCGATGGAGACAGAGCCGTCATAGAAGCGACGGGAGATCCGACTTGGATTCCCGCCAATTCTACACGCGTGCGGCGTTTGTTATGAATCCTGAGGGGGAAGTCCCCGCCGGATTTTAAATAAAAATCCGGCATGGGTCCCCCCCTCAGGAGCATACCGGGCCCTTAGGTCTGTTATGGGTTGTAAGGAGAGCCCCCCTACGCCGAAAAAAACGGCGTAGGGGGTCCCCCTACAATCCATACCAGACCCGTATCCAAAGCACGCTACCCGGCCAGCCGGGAAGGGAGTGGGGACGAGCGCGCGCCCCCCCCCCTCCTGAGCCGTACCAGGCTGCATGCCCTCAACATGGGGGGGTTGGGTGCTCTGGGGCAGGGGGGCGCACTGCGGCCCCCCACCTCAGAGCACCCTGTCCCCATGTTGATGAGGACAGGGCCCCTTCCCGACAACCCTGGCCGTTGGTTGTCGGGGTATGCGGGCGGGAGGCTTATCGGAATCTGGGAGCCCCCTTTAATAAGGGGGCCCCCAGATACCGGCCCCCCCACCCTAAGTGAATGAGTATGGGGTACATCGTACCCCTACCCATTCACCTGCAAGAAAAGTGGTAAAAACACAAATAAACCACACAGTGTATTAAAATATTTTATTTTTCTGCTCCGGAGGCCGCCCCCTGTCTTCTTTATTAGCTCTTTTACCAGGGGGGGCTTCTTCTTTGACGTCTTCGGGTGGGTGGGGGCCGCCGTCTGGTTCTCTTCCACCGCCGGGGGGGGGTGGCTTTTAAAAAAGCCCCCACCCCCCCGGCGGGTTTCCTCCGGCGTCTTCGGCGGGGCTCTTCTTCTTCCGCTATCCCGACGGGTCTTCTCAACTCTCCGGGGTTCTCCTTCTGTCTTCGCCGCTCTCCGTTGTTGACTCGGCGCACCCCGGTTCTTCGTCTCGCTGTCCGGTGTCTTCTTCCGTGCTGTACGTCTTCTCCTTCCGTGCTGTGATGAGTTCTTCTTCCGTGCTGTGACGTCATGTTCTTCACTTCTCTCCTTCTCCCGATGTTGACACGCCGGTCCTCCTCGCTGAAATGACGGATGCGCGCCTTGCATCGGACCTATATAGGCCTCACAGTCCCATCATGCTCTGTACCTACCCATGTGATACCTACCATCACATGGGTAGGTACAGAGCATGATGGGACTGTGAGGCCTATATAGGTCCGATGCAAGGCGCGCATCCGTCATTTCAGCGAGGAGGACCGGCGTGTCAACATCGGGAGAAGGAGAGAAGTGAAGAACATGACGTCACAGCACGGAAGAAAGCCACCCCCCCCCGGCGGTGGAAGAGAACCAGACGGCGGCCCCCACCCACCCGAAGACGTCAAAGAAGAAGCCCCCCCTGGTAAAAGAGCTAATAAAGAAGACAGGGGGCGGCCTCCGGAGCAGAAAAATAAAATATTTTAATACACTGTGTGGTTTATTTGTGTTTTTACCACTTTTCTTGCAGGTGAATGGGTAGGGGTACGATGTACCCCATACTCATTCACTTAGGGTGGGGGGGCCGGTATCTGGGGGCCCCCTTATTAAAGGGGGCTCCCAGATTCCGATAAGCCTCCCGCCCGCATACCCCGACAACCAACGGCCAGGGTTGTCGGGAAGGGGCCCTGTCCTCATCAACATGGGGACAGGGTGCTCTGAGGTGGGGGGCCGCAGTGCGCCCCCCTGCCCCAGAGCACCCAACCCCCCCATGTTGAGGGCATGCAGCCTGGTACGGCTCAGGAGGGGGGGGGGGGCGCTCGCTCGTCCCCACTCCCTTCCTGGCTGGCCGGGTAGCGTGCTTTGGATACGGGTCTGGTATGGATTGTAGGGGGACCCCCTACGCCGTTTTTTTCGGCGTAGGGGGGCTCTCCTTACAACCCATAACAGACCTAAGGGCCCGGTATGCTCCTGAGGGGGGGACCCATGCCGGATTTTTATTTAAAATCCGGCGGGGACTTCCCCCTCAGGATTCATAACAAACGCTGCACACGTGTAGAATTGGCGGGAATCCAAGTCGGATCTCCCGTCGCTTCTATGACGCGCTTGCTGGGATGTGCTGTCACTATTCCAGTGAGTGTGAGATGTCGGCGAGATCTCGGCACCCTGTTGCCGAGTATCAGCGCGACGCTGTCGTGCTAAAAGCACAATATCACAAACACCTACTGTAGCTCACAATGCAACAGTGTTTTTTTGAACTACTGTATGTTGCTGAAAAAAGGTTCATATATGTTTTTGATCATTTGCATTTGCAGCCCATTTATAATGAATAGGCTACCTTAAAGTGGAACTAAAGCTAATTTTTACAAAAATTGTGGGCAGGCAGTTCTTTATTAACTGCTTGCCGACCAGCCGCCACAGTTATACGTCATCTCGCCGTTCAACCAATAGGGGCGCGCGCGCCCCCGCTCTCCCCTGCCGCCGACGCGCGTGCCCGGCGGGCGCGATTACCGCCGGGCACTCGCGATCGCTCATTACAGAGCGAGAACCGGGAGCTGTGTGTGTAAACACACAGCTCCCGGTCCTGTTAGGGGAAGAAATGCCTGATCGTCTGTTCATACAATGTATGAACATTGATCAGTAATTTCCCCAAGTCAGTCCACCCCCCTTCAGTTAGAACACACCCAGGGAACATACTTAACCCCTTCCTCGCCCCCTAGTGTTAACCCCTTCCTGGCCAGTGGCATTTTTATAGTAATCAATGCATTTTTATAGCATTTATCGCTATAAAAATGCCAATGGTCCCAAAAATGTGTCAAAAGTGTCCGAAGTGTCCGCCATAATGTCTCAGTACTGATAAAAATTGCTGATCCCCGCCATTACTAGTAAAAAAAAATATTAATAAAAATGCCATAAAACTATCCCCTATTTTGTAAACGCTATAACATTTGCGCAAACCAATCAATAAATGCTTATTGCGATTTTTTTTACGAAAAATTTGTAGAAGTATATGTATCGGCCTAAACTGAGGACAATTTTTTTTTATATATATATTTTTGGGGGATATTTATTATAGCAAAAAGTAAAAAATATTCATTTTTTTCAAAATTGTCGCTTTATTTTTGTTTCTAGCGCAAAAACTAAAAACCACAGAGGTGATCAAATACCACCAAAAGAAAGTTCTATTTGTGGTAAAAAAAGGACACCAATTTTGTTTGGGAGCCACATCGCACGACCGCGCAATTGTCAGTTAAAGCGGCGCAGTGCCGAATAGCAAAAAGTGGCCTGGTCTTTGACCAGCAATATGGTCCGGGGCTTAAGTGGTTAAAGAAGAAACATGCTATACCTCATCTGCAATAAAACACATCTAGCTCCCTGCTCATAGTCTTTTAATGAAGGTTCCCAGCATGCTTGCACTGTGCCAGTATGACCAGTCAATCAAGAGGCCCATATACTGTATATACATTATGTATATATATATATATATATATATATATATATATATATATATATATATATATATATATACATATATATATATATATATATACACAATATATCTGTATATGCATGTTTCTATGGATCCACTGATACAAACATAATTTTACAGTTTGTAGGAAATACATTTTAATTATGAAACACCTGTGTTACTGTGAGCACCTGGCACTCATTATGTAAACCTGTGTTCCACTGCTTAATGTAGTCGAAACAAATGAGCACCAGAGGTAAGAAATTGATTACAATTGTTTTGTATTTTTTTTTCTCTTTCAATGTTTATATTGAGGTTTTTTCATAAAATAACAAAGGACAAAACATGTATATAAAATGTGTCGAACATTGGGCAACATAAAGCAATCATATTACTAACAACTCATACCAAGTAAATTAACCACTTAAGCCCCGGACCATATTGCTGGTCAAAGACCAGAGCACTTTTTGCGATTCGGAACTGCGTTGCTTTAACTGACAATTGCGCGGTCGTGCAACGTGGTTCCCAAACAAAATTGGCGTCCTTTTTTCCCCACAAATAGAGCTTTCTTTTGGTGGTATTTGATCACCTCTGCGTTTTTTAGTTTTTGCGCTATAAACAAAAATAGAGCGACAATTTTGATTTTTTTTATATTTTTTACTTTTTGCTATAATAAATATCCCCCAAAAATATATAAAAAAACAATTGTTTTCCTCAGTTTAGGCTATACGTATTCTTCTACATATTTTTCGTAAAAAAAATCGCAATAAACGTTTATTGATTGATTTGCGCAAAAGTTATAGCATTTACAAAATAGGGGGTAGTTTTATGACATTTTTATTAATATTGTTTTTTTACTAGTAATGGCAGCGATCAGCGTTTTTTTTCAGTACTGCGACATTATGGCGGACACTTTTGACACATTTTTAGGACCATTGGCATTTTTATAGCGATAAGTGCTATACAAATGCATTGGATTACTAAAAAATTGCCACTGGCAGGGAAGGGGTTAACACTAGGGGGCAGGGAAGGGGTTAAGTATGTTCCCTGGGTGTGTTCTAACTGTAGGGGGGTGGCCTTTACTAGGGGAAATGACTGATCGCTGTTCATACATTGTATGAACAGACGCAGGCATTTCTCCCCTGACAGGACTGGGAGCTGTGTGTTTACACACACAGCTCCCGGTCCTCGCTCTATAACAAGCAATCGCGGGTGCCCGGCGGCGATCGCCCCCGCCGGGCACGCACATGGGAGTCAGGGACGAGCGGGGGCACGCACGCTCCCCTAGTGGCCTCGTAGAGAGCCGACTTATAGCTACGGGCTCTCGCGCAGGGGAGCCGACTTGCCGCCGTATAACTGTTATACGGCGGCTGGTCAGCAAGTAGTTAACATTTCTGTCATTCAGATTTTAAGGCAGTGGTCAAAGCATAGTTATTACTAACAAACCAGAATTTAGCATTCATTGCAAGGAGAGCTTTTGGCCAGGAATCCCGGCCATGCGTATGCTCCATCGCAGTTTTTCTGACGGGAAAACTTCCGGAATCGGCCAGCAAAAAAAAAGAGAACCAGCTCTCTTTTTTCCCATCGGGATTCCCGGCTGACTTTTTCCTGTCAGAAAACGGACATTTTTGGCCATTTTCCTGTGGGGAAAAAGACCGATGGGCATCACTGTTTAAGTCATTTTTAGGGTTTTCAGATGAATTTTTAAAAAGTTTGGTTATGGTAAAAAGGCATACATTTGCTTAGAGGTATCATTATGCTATCAGTATGTTACCATTTCCCACTGAAAATAAATGTCATGATGTGATGTGTAATTGTTTTAAACAAGGATCATTTAAGATCTCAATTCATATACAGTATTGTTTGTGCAGGAATACAGAAGCCCAGAGAGATCTCTCATTTCTGTTTGTGGTGATAAACATTTAGATGAATTACAATATAGTGTATAAATTTCAATGCATGTCTTACTGCAATGTCATAATTGCAATGTCCTTGTGAAGCAGATGTCTGCCCTTTCTCATTCAGAATGGGTGTACTTATCATTTCCTTGTTCCCATAACCGTAACACATCAATAATGTTTAGATTAATTACTGGAGAAGTAGGAAAATAGTCAAGGATACATTAGCTTAGAGTAGGGCTATGCTTTTTTGTTCTAAAAATAATTTTTAAATGTTTACTTCAAACATTTTTTGCATTCCTTGATTGGTATTTATGTTTCATTCATTAGTATATATGTGAGCCAAAATATTCTGCAACTATTGGGTCGAGTGACTAACCTACAAAAGATAGCAAATGAAAGTTGGAGTTAGAATTTTCTCAGGTAGACGTCTGTAGGGATTGATTCTAATTTAAAAAATAAATCAAAAATAAAGTGTGCTTTCCAGAAATAAGCTTATGGTAAAGGTAAGCCCCTAGTTTTGGATCTAGGCTGTACAATAGTCAAATCACTGAACAAATGAACAACAGTATCAGAAACAGCTAATGCATTTTTGGGGACGAGGACTCTTTCTTCTTCAAACCTTGAACAATGCTTTGTGATAAAATCAGAATGAACAAAAAAGGAGGACCCTCACCTTGCCAACATCCAAAATATATATCAGAAGAAATGAGAAGCAGAAACTAGCTACTCAGAAACCACAGAATTTGTAGGCACAGCGTGAGGCGGCTTGTATAAAACAAAATTCACAAATGTATTTAAAGTTACACAAATGCATAACACAACATAGAAGGACAGTTCAAAAAATAGTTAAAAGGCACCTTCCATTAGCAGGGAATCAACATATACCCAATCACATTGTATGGAGATGTAGATCTGCAGCATAGCATATGGTGTATTGAAGTCCAACAAATAGAAGTATTGTCAATATGGGTCACCAGAACATCGCCCACTGCTTCTCCATACTTAAAACATTGACATGTTTCACAAGATATGCTTGCTTCTTCAGGACTGATTGGGTGGGTGCTAGTTAGCTTCAGATGTCGAGGAGAGGGTGAGATATGATCAGGGGGCGAACATAGGGGGCACCTTAGAGGAGGAGATGGATGAACCCCAAAACACACCCCAGAATGGGGATCCCCCAGCACCAATGAACAGGAGCCAGTCAGAGATGAGCCATAAAGGAGGTGAGGAAATACCGGGATGTACCCAAAGACTGTCACCTGCCATGTCCCATAGAAGGCTCTAGTGCATGGCTTGAAATGGATGCAGATATTGCTTAACAGAAAGGGAGGATGTACTAAGGATTCATAAAATCCCACCAATACAGCGAACATGGGAAATAAGACAGATGAAAGATGTGAGAGTAGATGCCTCAAATGTTCTGTATATAGCACAATGCACCTAATAACTTCCCATGGTTGGTATATAATGGCTTATATCAAAGAGTAAATCCTAAAAGTACTGCATGTCCCTTTAAAGCCAAGAAGCTGGGGGGGGGGGGGTTTACACTCTGACAGGGAATGACCACGCTTGATTGCTCCAGAAGTCTCTAACCTAACGAGAGCATCTTCTTCCACATGTTTGCTGTGTCCCCATATGGCTTCTCAAAACTGCAAACGGGACTTCTTACGGCTTTCTTCAACAATGACTTTCTTCAACAATGGCTTTCTTCTTGCCACTCTTCCATAAAGGCCAGATTTGTGGAGTGCATGACTAATAGTTGTCATGTGGACAGATTCTCTCACCTGAGCTGTGGATCTCTGAAGCCCCTACAGAGTTACCATGGGCCTCTTGGCTGCTTGTCTTATGAATGCTCTCCTTGGCTGGCCTGTAAGTTTAGGTGGACGCTCATGTCTTGGTAGGTTTGCAGTTGTGCCCTACTCTTTCCATTTTCAGATGATGGATTGAACAGTTCTCTGTGAGATGTTCAAAGCTTTGGATATTTTTGTATAACCTAACCCTGCTTTAAACTTTATCTTTAGCCTGTCTGGTGTGTTCCTTGGCCTTCATGATACTGTTTGTTTACTAAAGTTCTCTAACAAACCACTGAGGGCTTAACAGAACATATGTATTTATACTGAGTTTCAATTACACACAGGTGGACTCTATTTACTAATTAGGTGACTTCTGAAGGCAATTGGTTTTACTAGATTTTTGTTAGGGGTATCAGAGGAGAGGGGGCTGAATACAAATGCATGCCACAATTTACACATATACATTTATCAAAAACATTGAAAGACATTTATCATTTTCCTTCCACTTCACAATTATGTGCCACTTTGTGTTGGTCTATCACACAAAATCCCAATAAAATAAATTTACATTTTGGTTGTAACATGACAAATGTGTGAAAATTCAAGGGGTATGAATACTTTTTTTAAGGCACTGTAGCTGAACATATGCTATTGAAAAGTCACCATTCACTTTGCTTGGTGAAAAGCCTCTACTCATTTAGTAAATTAACTCAATTGTGTTGTTTTCACATGCACGGTTTAGTGACAAAATTAACAATCTAAATTGAGTTAAAAGCATGCTTGCTGCATTAAAAAGCTTCTGTGTATACTTTGGATAAAGTACATCCACCAACCATATTCTTTATAATCAGCATAGTATAGTATTTGGTACTGTTGTTTTATTGTTATACATGAACTTCTCGAGTTTTGTTTAATACCAGGAGATGCCATGCAGGCAAAAATTTATATTATGTAAGTGTCTTAAAATTATTTTATTTTCATTTACTTTGCATTCTAGCTCTGAGGCCACTGGGTTGTCATGGTCTTGATCAAATGATCACTATGGGGATCACAAGAGGTTTAGTTGCAATCACACCTGCTGACTATAGCTGGCACTGAGCCTCATATAGAGAAAGGAACAGTGTCCGCTAAAGCAGTCATGCTGCTGCTTTCAAACTTCAACAGTTTGATAAAAAAAAAAAGAATAAAAAAAATGTTCATTAAATAATTTAAATAAAATCTAATGTAAAATAACCAAACAGTGCATCTCACTAACATGTACGTCCATTTGTCATGAGAAAACAGTTTACCAAATAAAAGGCTTATATATTTAAAAAAAATGTAGGTAGTCAAATGAGCCATAGTAATGACTAATGAGTTATTTTCCAATGCAATGCTGAAGCTTCTAAATATGGTCCAGGCATCTAGGCTTCAATGATATTTGGACACAACAGTTTTTTTCCCCCACCACTTTTGACCTGCATTGTCAACATGGAACATGTAATTAAAGAAATACTTGACATTACAGTACCAGAGTCAAAATACTCTAATATTTATATTTTTCTTGGAAGGTTCATTGCACCTTTCCAGATCAGCCATCCCCAAATGAACTCAAATAAAATAATGGGCCAAGATGCAGAGAGAAACTGTAAGGGAACACAAGAGATATCCAAGGAATTGAGAATATCAATCAGCAGTGTTCAAACTCTAATCAAGAAGTGGAAAATAATTGGTTCTGTTGAAACCAAACCACGGCCAGGTAGACCAACTCAAATTTCAGCCACAACTGCCAGGAAAATTGTTCGGTAGTCAAAGAAAAACCCACAAATAACTTCAGGTGAAATACAAGACTCTCTGAAAACATGTGGTGTGGCTGTTCCAAGATGCACAATAAGTTTGACACTTGAAGAAAGATGGATGCTATATGGTTGAATCACCAGAAGAAAGTCATTACTCCGCAAATGCTACAAAGTATCCAACTTGCAATACACCAAACAGCACAGAGACAAGCCTCAAACCTTCTGGCACAAATTCATTTGGAGTGATGAGTCTAAAATCTTGCTTTTTGGCCACAACCATAAATGCTACAAGGCCTATGATGAAAGGCAAACCATTCCTACTGTGAAAAAGAGGTGGATCGCTGATGTTTTGGGGATGTGTGAGCTACAAAGGCACAGGAAATTCAGTCAAAATTGATGGCAAGATGAATGCAGTATGTTACCAAAAAATACTGGTGGAACATTTGCAATTATCAGCCAGGAAGCTGCGCATGGGACGTACTTGGACATTCCAACATGATACAAAACACAAGGCCAAGTCGACCTTTCATTGGCTACAGCAGAATAAAGTGAAGGTTCTGGAGAGGCCATCTCAGTCTCCTGACCTCAATATCATTGAGCCACTCTGGGGAGATCTCAAACATGCAGTTCATGCAAGATAGCCCAAGAATTTACAGGAACTGGAGGCTTTTTGCCAAGAGGAATGGGCAGCTTTACCATCTGAAGAAGATAAAGATCCTCATTTACAAATATCACAACAGACTTCAAGCTGTCATTGATGTTAAAGGGGGCAATACACGGTTCTAAGAACTGGGGCATGTGAACTTTTGAACAGAATCATTTGGGTAGTTTATGTTGCCATTATGACTTAAAAAGAGTAAACTCAGTTGATTGATAATAAATGGCTTCAGCCAAACACTAACCATGAGTGAAAGAAAAGTTTTTGTGTTATCATTCATATTCTCTGAAAAATGGCCAAGAAATCATAAATTCTGCCAGGGTATGTAAACTTATGAGCACAACTGTATTTATTTGTTGTAACATCATCTTTCATATTATAGAAACAAAAATTGGGCTAACTTTAGTGTTTTGTTTTTTTAATTCATGAAAGTTTTTTTTTTCAATTGAATTGCGCTAGAAAAACCGCTGCGCAAATACCGCATGACATAAAAAACTGCAACACCCACCATTTTATTCTACAGGGTCTCTACCAAAATATATATATATATATATATATATATATATATATATATATATATATATATATATATATATATATATATAATGTTTGGGATTCTAAGTAATTATCGAGCAAAAACAAAGTTGATTTTTACATGTAGGAGCGAAGTGTCAGAAATGGCCGAATAGGAAGTGGTTAATAAAGCAATGGGCCCTGATAGTATTCATCCCAGAGTTATAAGAGATATAGTTGTTGGACCATTAACAGATCTTTTTAATCAATCTCTTCTAAAGGTGAGAA
Source organism: Rana temporaria (assembly GCF_905171775.1). Classification (NCBI taxonomy): domain Eukaryota; kingdom Metazoa; phylum Chordata; class Amphibia; order Anura; family Ranidae; genus Rana; species Rana temporaria. The sequence goes on along the minus strand of NC_053496.1, from coordinate 78,626,856 downwards.
GTTTCCCATGGCTGGTGGACAGCTAATTTTGTACCTATCCACAAGGAGGGCAGCAAGGTAGAAGCTGGCAATTACAGGCCAGTGAGTTTAACATCAATTATAGTCAAGTTAATGAAATCACTCCTGAAAAGAAGGATCACTGATCACCAAAAAAACGGAGCTTGCTGGACCCAAAGCAACATGGCTTTACTGAGGGCAGATCATGTCAGACTAATCTGATTTATTTTTTTGATCATATTACCAGTGTTTTGGACCAGGGTGGTGCTGTGGACATAGCATATCTTGATTTCAGCAAGACATATAATAAAGTTCCACATAATGATCTAATACAAAAGTTGTACAAGCTAGGACTTAATCCCTGGGTGGTTCAGTGGATATGCAGTTGGCTAAATGATAGATACCAGAGTGTGATTGTAAATGGGGTTCACTCAGTACAGAGACCAGTCACTAGTGGGTTACCACAAGGCTCTGTACTGGGTACTGTTCTATTTAACCTATATGTAAGTTATATAACTAAAGGTTGGTTGGGTAAGGTATGTCCTTTTGCTGATGACACAAAGGTGTGTAATAGGGTTCATATCCCCTGGAGGTGTCTGTAACATGTATCATGATTTGGCATTCCAAGAAGATTAGTCAAAGCAGTGGAGACTGCAGTTCAATATTTCTAAATGTAAAATAATGCACCTAGGGAAAAAGAATCCCCTGAGAGAGTACAACATTGGTGGTACAGTGTTAGCCAGCATTACAGAAGAAAAATATTTGGGGGTACCTATTTCAGATGATTGCAAAATTAGCAAACAGTGGGACCAGGCAGTGGGAAAAGCAAATATAGTTCTCGAATGCAACACTAGAGGGATCACCAGCAGAAGGAATGAGGTCCTGATACCTCTACAGTATATCGATTTTTAGAGATCTCATTTAGAATACTGTAACCAGTTCTGGAGACTTCACTTACAAAAAAGATTTTGATAAGATAGAATGAGTCCAGAGATGGGTAATAAAAATGGTGAAAGGTGTGTGGGATAAAACATATTGAGATCGACTTCAGGAACCCAATATATACAGTCTGGAAGGGAAAGCAAAGACATGATTGAAACGTTTAAATACATCAAGGGAGTAAAAAGGGTTCAATAAGGCATTTTTTTCAATATGAAACCAAAAAGAAGAATACAGGGACATGACCTCAAACTAACTGGAGGAAAGTTCAAAACAAATCTTGAAAGTATTATTTTACTGAAAGGGTAGTTGATGATTGCAATAAACTACCAACAGAGGTAGTGAGACAGTCAACAGTAAATGGCTTCAAAGATGCTTGGGATAAACATAGATCTATAGCCAGACAACAAGGTTAGTAAAAAAAAAAAAAATCCCAAAAGAACAAAAACAAAAAAACAATAAACCAATAATAATAAAAACATGTCCAGACTCGACAGACTACTCTTTTTCTGCTGTCACTTTTCTATGTTTCCTTGTTTCTATGTACAATATAAGCTTAGCAAGCATAAGGAAACAGTATTGATAACAATGCTATACACAACGTTGATTGATCTTGCTAAAGTGTCTTAAAAAAGGTATTCTGTTAGAGAAATGGAAAAGGGCTTGTAAAGGAAATAAAAAACAAAAAAAACAAACATGGTAGGATTTAATACACCCATTAACAGTTTCTGTTTTCCTGCTAATTCCTACATTCTGCTGTTTGCATGTGAAGTCTATAAAAGAATGATTGTATTCTTATTTCTTTTCTTTCATAATTCTTCTCTGCTTCCTTTGATGAATATACTTTTGACTGCAGACTGGCAATTTGAGGGTAAGATCTCAAGAGCGTAAAATCCTGAACATTGCTTGTCTGTTATTCATATCCATTCCAACGTATAACATTATTCAAGTGCAGCTCATTCGCTTCAGTTAGATCCTTTTGATCACAATTAAACTTTAATTATATTTGGTTTTGCTGCAAAGCCTTAATTACAGTAATTCTTTGTTGTTCATTCCTTATTTTTATTTTGTGTTAAATTACCCTAATACCTCTCCAGTCTTGAGGAACTTTGACTTCATGGCTACAAACACTTCAAACTTGGGAAATTCGCTTAGAGACCAAATCTAATATTTCAGGTTTTGTGGTATCAGAAGTATGTTGGATCAACCACCAGCCTCTAATATGCTTATGACAGTTACACTTATATTCCTTAGTTCCATTCTCTGCCTGCTTTCCACTGCCATTATGAGACCGATTCTTGCCCTTTCATTCTCCAAGTATTCACTTTAAATGACAGAAATATCAGTAAAAATAGTATAACCCCCGATCTCCCATATCACTTTGCAACAGTCACTGTAGAGGACAGCGCTTAAGTTATTCTCACTGCTGGAGTTCCCTGAAATAGATAATAAGTAATTGGGTGAGTAAACATGCTAATGACTATCAACAATTTAAATCTGTAATGCCACCTCCCAACAGCCATTAAGGATTTTAATGCCTAGGGGGCGTTGCAGCTTCTGTATCAGATGGTCACTGTGATTGGACCCCACAGCAGTCACATAATCAGGAGCCAGGCTCCTAAACATAATCTGTGATGAGAGCTGTTAATAACAACTTGACATTTGTGCTGGGAGTATGCAGTGAGTGCACTCTCAGCACACAACCTCAGGCCACTATAGGTGCAGATGTGCAGTGGCTGGGCACTAAAACCCACTTTCCTTGTTGCCACATATATGAATTACGTGGTTGGTAAGAGGTTAAATAACTAGTACTGAGAGTCATTACTACATGTATTCAAACACTTCATTTTACATACAGTATATATGATCAAATCTTTGTGAACATGCAGCAGGCGGTATCACTGCTTTGAGACCATCTACAGCTTTTGGTGTGACGTGATCTGTTCTATGTTGTAACGTGCCAGCTGCTTGTAATTTGCAATTTTAGGTGTGCAGATGTGTGAAAATGTCAATGACTCTGTTCAGTGCATTGTTGTGGCAGTATAAGTAGACTTTGTAAAACCATTTTGTGCAGACATACTGTACAATTGCAATGGTCTGTGCAGTATAGGAAACCAATCATCTACTGTATAAAAACAGCCATACCAGCAACATCACCTAACTACTTAAAGTTATGACAGTCATTCTGCTAATTAATTTCTCTCTGTTTCACCTTTCCTTGTAGATTGTGAACTGGCTAGACCTGGTCCACCAGCAACTATAGTTGCTATTGATGAAGAAAGTGCAAATGGTAAGAACATTTCTATTTTGTTAAGAGACATTGCTAACATCCTTCAGACATTATGTTACATTCGTTCTAAATCAACAGTACTGTATTTTTTTAGGCTGGTGGAATACTGGTGCATGACTACAACATGGTGATTCATAAAAAGTACCTTTATCAACTTTCAAAAGAAGGTTACCTCTGCTTTCTGTGTGCTTAAAACCAGGGAAAGCAACTTAAAAATGAAAGCTTTGTAAACCAATATGAGGCTAAAACAGAGTTAACAGAAACTTTACAAATCTGCTTGAATACATTATAAACTGTACTTTTGTCATTAAAAAAAAACATGTATATGCTCTAGTCAAGTGAATGTGCCTAGAAAGAGTAATATGTTCGATAAATTATATAATTAAAGTATGCTGAAGACAAGATTAAGAATATCCTTAATATTCCCTTTCCCAGTCATCACTTGATTTGTGAGGGACAACCTGCATACAAACTACCAGAATAAAAAACAGCAGATTATTATATCTGAACAAAAATAATGTCAGCCTTCTGGTAAGAAAGGCTCTAAGGTATTGTGGGGGGAGCACTGTGATCTTTAAAAGTAGTAAATAATTATAAGTATTACACTTGCATATTACTTAGCATTCATGTACTTAAAGAGACACTATCACCTTGTTAGTGCAGACACTGCAGAAAAGTGTGTCAGTGTCTCTGCCAAAGGACTTCCTCCAGCCTCCATTGTAGCCAGTGACATTACTTATTGTTTCCAGGTATAGGGTAGCATGTAACCTCCTCACCTATGATAGCCAATAGCTAGGCCTCAGCACTGTCACATTACCAATTGAGTGATGTCACCTCTCCCATGTCACTGACACCCCTACAAAGAATGGCAATGGATCACAGGCAAGGTGAGTATAAGTAGGTTGGGGGAAGCCCTTGACAAAACCATGACAAAAGTGACAGTGTCTCTTTAACATGAAATATATCTGAACTTAGGTCTGCTTAAAGAATAATGGTTTTCTATTGGTAAAAAGATGAGGGATGGACAGCCGCACTCCAAACCAAACAGGTTGTCTTTATTCAAATCAACAGCAAGAACACAGCAGATCACAGCAATAGGAACAGGAGAATACCGACGTTTCGCACTGGCTTCAGTGCTTATTCATGGCTTATTCAGCCATGAATAAGCACTGAAGCCAGTGCGACACGTCGGTATTCTCCTGTTCCTATTGCTGTGATCTGCTGTGTTCTTGCTGTTGATTTGAATAAAGACAACCTGTTTGGTTTGGAGTGCGGCTGTCCATCCCTCATCTTTTTACCAATATTTGCCTTAGTGCATTGCCTGCACCCTTGGAGTCCTATATATTTTTGAAACGACCCTACAATAGACCTACCTTGAGCGGTGATCTTCTCTCTAATAATGGTTTTCTCTTGTCAATGAAAAGATACATAGTAAATGTAGATTTATATATGTTTTACTAAGTGAACTTCCTTTTAGAATTTGATAGTTGTTTTTCAGTGTATGGGCTGAGAGCAAACTATGATCTATGATCTGCTAATCTGATATAGTTTTCCTTTAGGCCGGGTTCACACCTATGCGAATTGAGTGTGGCTTAAACCGCATTCAATTCGCATAACATTATAAAATACATTGATTTTTTTGTGGCTGGTTCAGATATGTGTGATGCATTCCCATTTCCCAAACAACGTGTGCATTTTCTAGGCATTGCGGTGTGGCTCAGGTGCGAATTCAGGCGCATTATCTTCTATGGGCACATATCTGATTCACAGATGTGTTCATTTCTCAACAGGATTTCTCTCATTCTCCTCAATACACTTCCCCCCTCCCCTTTCCCAGGTCTCCAAATTCGCAGCTAAAAAGGAGATGATCTGCTGAACAGCTCTCTTATCTCCTTGCACCGCACAAGTGTGAATCCAGCCTTAGTGTCTTTAAAACGGAGCTACGTCCAAAAGGAGAAGTTACGCTTTAAGGACTCATCCCCCACCCCTCTTGAACAGATGCCACTTTTAAAGAGCAGGTGGAGAGCAGGTACCCAATTTTGACAGGTACGTGTTTTCCTCTTGTTCTCTGAGCGCAGAAGAGTGCATCCACCATTCACAATGCGCGGCGCGACTCGCGCATGTGTAGTGGGCACCCGGCTGTAAAACCGCAACCTGTCACAGCCGGGTGCTCATAGTGAAGATGCCGATGCCGTTGCCGGGGACCGAAGACAGCGGGTGAGACTGACTGGGGTGAGCACACCGCTGGATCGTGGGACAGCTGAGTGGCTTTTTAAAAAAAAGTCAGCAGCTACAGTTTTTGTAGCTGCTGACTTCTAACTTTTTTGTTACAGGTGGCTGGAACTCCGCTTTGAGGAAAAAGGTGAATATTCAGATGGATAATTTCATCAACATAGAATCTGACAGATAACCAGAATACAACAAACTCCACAGTGATAATATCCAACCATTCTTTCAGATGCTAATTACCATGTGGTTACTGTGGTAGGTTGCATTTTATAAGGAACTTTGGTCTTGTGTACTGAAAGAAAGAAAAGGTGGAATATTCTGTTACAGTATTAGGGCCAAATCCACAAAGATCGTGCCTAACGTAAATTTTTCCATTTAAGTTACACTGCCTTAAAATTTCTACCTAAGTGCCCGATCCACAAAGCACTTACCTAGAAATTTTGGGCTGTGTAACTTAAATTCCGCCGTCGCAAGGCGTTCCTCTTCAAATGGGGGCGATTCCCATTTAAATGAGGCGTGCTCCCGCGCCGGCCGTACTGCGCATGCTCGTGACGTCATTTTCCCGACGTGCAAAGCGCGAAATTACGTTACGCCGAGCTTTGTGGATTGCGACGGGTCAATAAAGTTGCGTCGGGAAAAAAAAATACGGCGGGAAAAAAAAATTAAAAAAAAATCGCGTCGCTGGACAGAAAGGTCTGCCTTTACATGGTGTACTAACTTTACACCTTGTAAAAGCAGCCCTAATTTTGCGTATGCAAACTAAAACTTGCGGAGAAAAAACGATGCTGAAAAGCTTTGTGGATCTCCGTAAGTGCTAATTTGCATACCCGAGGCGGCATTTCGACACGAAATGCCCCCAGCGGCGGATGCGGTACTGCATCCTAAGACCCGTCAGTGTAAGTCCCTTACACATGCCAGATCTTCTCCCTAACTATGGAAAACTGATTCTGTGGATCAGTTCCATAGTTAGGAACAGGGATACAACGGAGTAACAGCAGTTACGCCGTCGTATCCCTTTTGTGGATTTGGCCCTTAGTAACTTAAGTAATTTAATAGAACAATTTAGTTATTTTTTAAAACTACACTGTGAGTTTCTCCAGTTGTTGTACATTTACCTTAGATTTGTCATTCTTCTGTACCTAGTTAAGTTGCTGTCTGAAAGATAAAAATGTGAATTGATGTCAAAATAATAGATACACACATAATAGCACAGTACGTATATTCAGAAATGCAGCATAACTTCTATCATTTAAAACAATACACAAACCATAAATTGTCACTGTATATTAGTTTCCTAAATATCCCTCTGTTTCGACATATTGGAGTTTAAATATTTGAGTTGATACTTGTTATGTCTCATAAAGCACTATGATTTGTATCTTGATGTAGCATTTATGTAAAATTCAACATTTACACAGGCTTCCCAAAAAGCTTATTTTTTCTGTTTAATGAACTTCTCAGCTTTGAAACCCTTTGGAGTTTTTACTATATAAATGCCATAATTAGACACTGTTTTGCCCCTCAGCTATGAAGTTTGATTTCCTGTATAATTCAGCCAGACTGGATTTTGAGAGTAAATTGACCATAACTTTAAAAAAAAATACGTTTAGATTTATTATTTGTATGGTAAAGTATGTTCATATATATTATAACACTATTTAGTTTTAAAAAGGTGATTTTTAAGTGTTCTATTGTCTCTTTTAGCATCTTTCAATTTTATTTTTTATGTTGCATTTATTTTTACCTGATGATTCTGCCAATAAGTCTGATATTTTTCAGATTCCATTAACAGACTAGGTTGAAACAAACAATTTAAAGTGGAACAAAATGCATTATACCCATTTCCTCTCTATTGGTTAAAAGTCTGCAAGGGACTCCTTGCCAATGCTGGTGTCTTCTACCCATCTTCTCTTCTCCTCACTCACATTAATTGGCCAACTTTGGATGACATAACCCCTGTGCATGCACCTGGACCATGCTTCAAGTATGCAGGTAGGTTTAGTTTATTGCAGAAAAAACATTGCATGTCTCTTCTGTGATAAAACGCCTACCTGCTCAAAAGTTTTTAATGTTGCTTTTAGTCCTGCTTTAACACTGACAATAGTTGTTTATAATAGTCAGCTGTTATTCAGCTGGAGTTTGGCTCTAATTTGTTAGTCAAGTCCATCTAAATCCTCAGATTGATAACACAGGTAGTGTTACTAGCAGTATCACCATGTGGAAATATAAGAAAAAAGCCTGAAAATAAGAAAATGAATGCAGCCAATACATTTAAAAATTGTTAAATATTATATTTTTGTTTTTGGGTTTAATGCTGCTTAAAAAATTCAGAGTACTTGCTATATAATGTCCTCTAAGCAAGAAACTTTGATGTAATGCCTAATTTAATTAAAAGACCCTGCTACCTTTAGGTTGGCAAAGCTAACTATATACATATCTGTAGATGGCAGCTGTTGTAATGACATTGTGATATGCCCGCATGGTATTGAGATCTGAGTGAGATTAGGAAGGAATGTTCTGTTATAACTGTCTTTTTTTAGCTATGGCAGTATAAATTCTATGCATACATCTACGTAAAATATTATATGATGAGAATTTGATACCGTCCATTATTGAATCATCCTTCCATGGGGATTGTGATCCTACAAGTATCTGGATGTCATAGGGTCTAGCCACTGAGGATTTCAAAGTTTCCTCCCTGTTTGTCGGTTGATAACACAAGCCTTGTTTGACTCACGAAACCCCCTGAGTTCAAACCATCCGGTAAGCTTGCATTTCCATCGGTGGTGGGTTACCTCACTTTCAATAACAGTCCACGTTCACTATCTGGATGTCAGCATACTGCTTAGAAGTTTCCAGGGTTTTTTCACATGTGTCTTTGTGTAGATACACAGTGGACTCTTACCTGTTTTCTATATGGACTTTAAAACACTCATATGTATTAAGTTTAGTTTTTAGTTTGCACTGTAATTTGATATTGTTTTCACATTCACAGTGAACCTCACCACTTAGGGTTTCACACCCCAACATCAATTTCCATAGTCAGGTTGTTATTACCATTTTCTTGACTTGGGCATTTAGTGCTACACTTTATTATTCTTTATGCATGCATCCACGTAAAATATTATATAACTTTCCGCAACCATTGCAAACCTTGAAATTAATGTTCATTATATTGCTGAAATGGGTTACCAGCAAACAAAGACTACATCTGGACATTCTGTAGAGACGCATTCAAATAGATCTGTCTGGTATCAGGAAAATGTTGGAGATGACTACAGATCATGAACAAAGCTAATCTGATTTTTAAAAATATGCTTGAACAATTCAACAACAATTAGCCATAAATAGCCTTAAATGCCCCCAATTGGCTACCCAATTGTGTCCTATTGTGCTGTGTACACAGTACATTTTGCTGAAATTGCAGATATTGGTCAACAGGTATACAATTCAATGTCTATCTTACAGTATCTCACAAATGTGAGTACACCCCTCACATTTTTGGAAATATTTTATTATATGTTTTCATGTGACAACACTGAAGAGATGACATTTTGCTACAATGTAAAGTAGTGGGTGTACAGCTTGTATAACAGTAAAAATGTGCTGTCCCCTTAAAATAACTCAATTTGCAGCCATTAATTTCTAAACCGCTGGCAACAAAAATGAGTACACCCCTAAGTGAAAATGTCCAAATTGGACCCAAAGTGTCAATATTTTGTGTGGCCTCCATTATTTTCCAGCACTGCCTTAACCCTCTTGGGCACGGAGTTCACCAGAGCTTCACAAGTTGCCACTGGAGTCCTCTTTTACTCCTCCATGACGACATCACGGAGCTGGTGGATGTTAGATGACGCTGAGCATGTGCACTCAACTTTTTTGGTCGACCATGGCAAGGCCTGTTCTGAGTGGAACCTGTCCACTGTATGGTCTTGGCCACTGTGCTACAGCTCAGTTTTAGGGTCTTGGGAAACCTCCAATAGCCTAGGCCGTCTTTATGTAGAGCAACAATTCATTTTTTCAAATCCTCAGAGAGTTCTTTGCCATGAGGTGCCATGTTGAACTTCCAGTGAGCAGTATGAGAGCGTGAGAGTGATCACACAGAATTTAACACACCTGCTCCCCATTCACACCTAAGACCGTGTAACACAAACGAGTCACATGACATCAGGGAAGGAAAATGGCTGATTGGGCCCAATTTGGACATTTTCACTTAGGGGTGTTCTCACTTTTGTTGCCAGCATTTTAGACATTAATGGTTGTGTGTTGAGTTTTTTTGAGGGGACAGCAAATTTGCACTGTTATGCAAGCAAAGTGTCATTTCTTCAAAGATGAAAAGATATAATAAAATATTTACAGAAATGATAGGGGGGGGGATTCTCACTTTTGTGACATGCTGTAAATGTGATTTGTCAAATACCCCATAAACTAACATACCAGATTTTTTCAGTTTGTTATAGCCAGATGAATTTTAATTTTTGTAGGAGAGGCAGCTATGCAACACAGCACATGTACTTAAAGTGGACCTTGAGCCTGGGTCCACACTAGTGCGATCTCAGAGATCTTATGTGATTCGCACCCACACCACAACTGCCTGTGGGAGAGGAGCGATGCCGAAAACTGGCGCTGGAAACCCGCTGGTTCTCGCTTCGCACTAGTGTGAACCCAGGGTCAGTCATTTTTTTCAACTTTCCATGTATTAAATCTTCTGCCCATGTTGTTTTAGCTTTGGATAATAAAACATTTTTTTTTCTGCCAGTAAATGCATTATACAGCCCACTTCCTGTTTCTTTTTTTTTCACAAGAAACCACTTCCTGTTTCTTGACTGCTAAAAAGCCTAGGCCTATGACATTATGCACAGTTCTCTCTTGCCTGGTAGGGAAGAGGGGTGAGTCATAAGAGGGCCAATAAGAGCTGCATGACTGCAGAGCTGAGGGTGTGCCTCTGTCTGACTGTGTAATTCTAGGAAGTGAACAGGCAGCAGCTTCAGCTGCCCACAGTTAAAATGGTTGCAGCCAGACTCAATGGAGGTAAATTTCTGCAGCTGATTTGGCAAGAACAGTATAATAATATGCAATGTGGTTGGAGAGAAGCTTCAGAATGGCAAATATGTTTTTATTATAAACTATGTGAGCAGACTGCACTCCTTTTTAGTGAACCTGATTTATAGTGCATTGGTTACTTGATATTCTGGTCAGAACGGCAATTTGTATTTTTAACAAGACACGTTATTGTACAGGTTTCAATATCGTTTAAGTATTCCTCTGCCGTCTGGGCACTTATCAGTTGTGGATGCTTTACTCATTAAAATATATCTAAAGCTCACACGTTTTTCATTTTGAATAAAGTAGGGATGTGTTAAGACCACAGTCAGTTTTTTGTACTATTTGTGTCTCATTATAGAGATTTCCCTTTTGTCTTTTAGACTTAACAGGAAGTAAAAGGAAATCTTTCTAATGTGAGGGAATGTCTCCAGAAAAAGTATTCCCTTTGAAAGATCATACATTAAGACACTATATATACTTTATATGGCAGTTATTAAAAATGTGCATGGTAAACAGTATGGCATTCCTTAAACCGCTGGATGCACTTTTCTTAACACTGCTCCTTCTGTAGAGGGTGGTCTGGCACTACTCATAGAGGGTTTTAACTTTACTGCAATACTGTCTCATTCAAATCATATCTTGACAACCAGTAAACATAGTTGTTTTAACATTCTCTAAAATAAAGAATCTGTGGACATCTGCCACTGCACTTCTGTGCTATGTTGTGTCTTGCTATGTGTGCTCTCTTGAGCTTCACCTAGTTCAGCCACCTTTGCAAGTACCTATGTATTTATGTGCCACTTAATGTTCAAAACCTCAGGAAAAATGTAGGGCTTATTTTGATACACTGAGATTCTTTCTTTTACATATGTGTGGGGAAATTAAGCAGGTTGATGTAGGATATCATTCCTTCCTTTTGTTAAGCAATAATGGAAAAAAGGGTTGACATTATTTTGGATGTCTTACTTGGTCTGGTTCTTCGTAGGTGTTGACCTGTTTATAATTGAAAAGTCACTGCTGGAAAGAGTGTTTCATTGTCGCAATATATCACATTCTGCAATAGGTAAAATTTTGTTACTGCTCTATATCATAAGACCTACAGATGTCATAGTGCTGATTATATTTTAGATTTAGTGGATTCCTGTTGGCATCTAGTAAAATTGAATTTTCAAGGTTATGTAAACAAAGTTGTACTGGTTCTTCAGATATTTGGAATAATAATTAAAACAATCACAACTATTGTCTAACATTTGTTGGTCTTGCTGCCACCTACATTTCGCCAACATAATGTGTAAACTACAATTTTGTGCTTTAACTTCCTTATTTTTAGTGAGATGCAAATTGAGTTGTGTGAATGGGGATTTGATATAATTTATTTTTTTATTCAGATAATGCATCTGTATTTAAAGGTCCGGGTTCCCACCCCCTACACGCTAATTGGCTCCCCTTTCTCCCTAGAGGCCCCAGTGTGTATTTTATGATTTATTTTTTAATACTTTCCAGAAGTCTTCAGGGTGTTCATGTGATATCCTCTTCTTCAGCGGTGGGTGGTTCTTAATAATACAGAGTGGGACATAGTAAAGTCAGAACAGCTCTCTGCGCCATTAAACTGTTATTGCAGAGCAACACAGAGACACACCCTTATGACACCCTGCATTCACAATATGTGAATACTAAAGTCTGATTTTTTTTAAATTAAAATAACAAACATGTTATACTTACCTGCTCTGTGCAGTGGTATTGCACAGAGTGGCTCCGATACTCCTCTTCTGGCGGTGATCTTGGCTCCTCCTTTTATGACAACCATAGCTAACCGCTTGCTATGGGGATAAACGTAGTTTGCGCACGCCTGACCTATGTGTCTATGAAGCCGCGATCCATAGACTTACACATCGGGACTTAGGCTCGCCCCCTACTTCCTCTTTACTACATTTGATTGACAGCAGAAAGAGCCAATGGCTCCTGCTGCTTCTCGAATGCTGTGTGAAGAGGAAGTAAGGGGAGAATAGATGTAGCCATGCACAGTGATGATCTCCTCTCCCCTTTCTTACTCTTCACACAGGGAAGGAGGGGTACATCGAAATTGAAAATCAAGCAATGCATTATGGTAAAAAAACATTTTTAGGTTTAGTAACACTTTAAGCCTTCTGTTTGAATGGTGCATGTTGTCATTCAACCATTTAGTGATGAACAGGAATTTCTGCTGGGGACAGCACCAGCGAAAAACCCGAGCTGCTTGTTTTGCTTTTCTCGAGTGCTGGAGGAACATTTGTGTAAATATGCACACTGTTTCCCTAACTGAGTACCTGCCACCAGCCCATCAGAGTACCCGAGTACCTGTCACCAGCCCATTAGAGTTCCAGAGTACCTGTCACCAGCTCATTAGAGTACCCGAGTACTTGTCACCAGCCCTTTAGAGTTCCCGAGTACCTGTCACCAGCCCATCAGAGTACCTGTCACCAGCCCATCAGAGTACCCAAGTACCTGTCACCAGCCCATCGCAGTACATGAGTACCTGTCTCCAGCCCATCAGAGTACCTGTCACCAGCCCATCGCAGTACATGAGTACCTGTCTCCAGCCCATCAGAGTACCTGTCACCAGATCATCAGAGTACCCAAGTACCTGTGTTTTCTTTTCAAAATGTGGTCATTTTGTGGGTGTTTCCATTGTACTGGTGCTCTAGGACCTTCAAAAGTGTGATAGGTAGTCAGGAAATGAAATGTGCAATTTAAGCTCCTAGAACGCCTAATGGTGCTCCCTGCATATGTTGGGCCTCTTTATGTGGCAAGGCTGTGTAAAAGTCTCACACATGTGGTATCACCATACTCGGGAGAAGTAGCTGAATGTATTTTGAGGGGGGATTTTTGCTATGTACATGCTATGTGTTAGAAATATCTTATAAATTGACAACTTTGTGTTGGAAAAAAAAAGAGGTTTCTATTTGATTTCCACGTTTCCCAAAAACTTTTTGAAAAAAATGACATTTTCAACAGACTCATTATTCCTCAAAGAATATATGTTGGGGTGTTTGCTTTCCAAAATTTGGGTCATTGTGTGGGTAATTCCATTGTCCTGATGCTCCAGGCCTTCAAAAGTGTAATAGGTTGTTAGGAAATGTTATGTGTAATTTATGCTCCTAGAACGCCTGACGGTGCTCCCTGCATGTTGGGCCTCTCTACAGTACCTGTCCACGAGAATGTGTTTCCAGCACGACAGCATCGCGCTGGTTCTCAGCGACAGGGTGCCGACATCTCGCACTCTCTGAAATAGGAAAAGAACATTCCAGCGAGCGCGACATAGATGCGACGGGGATCCGACTTGGATTCCCGCCAATTCTAGATGCCGTGTTTGGTATGAATCATGAGGGGGAACTCCACGCCAAATTTTAAATAAAAAAACGGCCCCTCCAGGAGCATATCAGGCACTTAGGTCTGGTGTGGATTGTAAGGAGAATCCCCCTACGTCGAAAAAACTGTGTGGGGGTTCCCCCACAATCCATACCAGACCCGTATGCGAGAACGCCACTCGGCCGGTCAGGAAAGGAGTGGGGATGAGCAAGCGCCCGCCCCGAGCCGTACCAGGCTGCATGCCCTCAACATGGTGGGTGCTTTGGGGCAGGGGGGCACGCCAAAGCACCCTGTCCCCATGTTGATAAGGACAGGGCCTCTTCCTGACAACCCTAGACATTGGTTGTCGGGGTCTGCGGGCGGGGGGCTTATTGGAATCCGGGAGCCCCCTTTAATAAGGGGGCCCCCAGATACTGCCCCCCCCCCCACCCTAGGTGAATGAGTATGGGGTACATTGTACCCCTACCCATTCACCTGGAGGAAATTGTCAAAAAAAGAAACACACAACACAGGTTTTTAAAAACAATTATTAGTCAGCTCCGGGGGTCTTCTCCGCTCTCCGGGGGTCTCCTTCTGACTTCGGGGGGTCGTCTTTAGTCTTCTCTGCTCTCTTATTCTGCTCTCCGGTGTCGTCTCGGCGCTCCCCGGTTCTTCTCCCACTCGCTCTCCGGTGCCTTCTTCAGGGCTGGCCGCCGCTATCTTCTTTGAAGCTATTTTACTAGTGGCGGCCAGTCCTCGCTGCCTTCGTCGCCTTCTTCCCTCTTCTTTTCTTCCGATGTTGACTCGGCGTTCCCTCTCGCTGTAATGCCGGGTGTGCGGTGCGCAACGATGTATATAGGCCTCTTATGATGTCACAGTACCAGCATGCTCCGGTGTCCCGGGCTCGTAGGTGGTCAATTTCGCCAAGAAAAGGAGCGAGATTGACACAATATCACCTACTGTATGTGGCCAGACTGAGTAAAAGTCTCACACATTTGGTATCGCCATAATTGGGAGTAGTAGCAGAGTGTTTTTTGGGGTGTATTTTTTGCTAGGTACATGCTATGTGTTAAAAATATCTTATAAATTGACCACTTTGTGTAAAAGACATTTTTCGAAGACTTTTGAAAAAAAATTAACCATTCAAAAGACTCATTATGCCTCATAGGAAATATATGCTGGGGTGTTTGCTTTCCAAAATGGGATCACTTTGTGGGTAATTCTATTGTCCTAGTGCTCCAGGGCCTTCAAAATTGTAATAGGCTGTTAGAAAATGTTATGTGTAATTTATGCTCCTAGAAACCCTGACGGTGCTCCCTGCATGTTGGACCTCTGAATGTGGCCAGGCTGTGAAAAAATCACACACATGTGGTATTGCCATACTCAGGAGGAGTACCAGAATGTATTTTGGGGTGTAATTGGAAGTATGCATATGCTGTGTGTGAGAAATAACTTGTTATTATGAAAATTTTGTGTAAAAAGAATAATAATAATTTCTTAATTTTCCCAAGAATTGTGGGAAAAAATTACAACTTCAAAAATCTTGCCATGCCTCTTACTAAATACATTGGACTATCTACATTTCTAAAATAGGTCATATGGGGGGTATTTGTACTATGCTGACATTTCAGGGCCTCAAGAAATGATATAGACCATCTTTCAATAATTTGCACCATAGCTTGTAGACTATAACTTTCACACAGACCAAATAATATACACCTATTTAGGTTATTTTTTAACCAAAGATATGTAGCAGTATAAATTTGGGCCCGAATTTATGAACAAAAATTATTTATTTGCTAAATTTTATCACAAAAATTATTTTTTTTTTCAAAATATTGCTCTTTTTTCAATTCTGTCGCAAAAATTTTAAAACACAGTGGTCATTAAATACCAATGAAATAAAGCTCTCTATTTGTGTGGAAAACATTATAAAATTTTGTTTGGGTACAGTGTTGCATGACAGAGTAATTGGCATTCAAAGTGCAAGAGCACTGAAAGCTGAAAATTGGTCTGGGCAGGAAGGGTGTATAAGTGCCCTGTATTGATGTGGTTAAAGTAACTTTTCCCCTAAAATTAATTCATGCAGGAATCAGTGGCACAGACAACCTGTGGATGGAGATCTGAGTATCTAACTTTTTCTCTTCATGGAAACCTTAATTTTGAGTTTGAGTTTTAGTAACACTTTAAAAGAAACCTATGGTGAGAGAAATAGTAGGATTACATTGCTGACCTTTTTTGGAAATGCTAGTTGTCTCTGTCTCTAATATCAGTACTTTGAATCACTGACCCAGAGCAAGTGTGCAACAAATACATTCCGTACTCCTTATGTTCATACTTGTTCAGGGTCAGTAACTTAGAAATCATTAATCGTTAGCATGACAACTTGCATTTTAAAAACAGTTTTCAGAGCTAGAAGTCTATATATTTTCTCCAGTAGAGATGTTTATTAAAACGGAGTTCCACCCAAAAGTGGAACTTCCGCTTAATCCACTCCTCACCCCCTTACATGCCACATTTGGCATGTCATTTTTTTGTGGGGGAGTGGGGATTTCAGGAGGAGTGGGACATCCTGTCACACTTCCTCCTTCCGCCCAGGGGCAGCTAAGGCGATATGTCATATCGCCTTTTGGCGGCCCCTCCCTATAGGCGATCACCTGGGACACGTGACAGGTCCCAGGCGATTGCCTGACCAATCACAGTGCGCAGCGCCGCTCACGTATGCGCAGTGAGTGCCCGGCCGTGAAGCCGAAAGCTGTCACGGCCAGGTGCCCACACTAACAATGAGGACGCCGGCCGGAGAGGGGGGAGAGGAGCGGAGCTCCGGCCGGCGCATCGCTGGACAATGGAGCAGGTGAGTGCATGTTTATTAACCCCCTTTGGTGGTAAACCTGAGCGTGACTCGGGGTTGGTTTTTCATGTTAGGATCGGTAACCCCGAGTCACGCTCGGGCTGGACGTGCAGAGTGTGCAGCGGCGCGGCTTACCTTCTCGCTGGATCCACAGGCAAGTTACTTACCTTGTCCCTGGATCCAGCGATGCCACCCCACTGTGTGAGCGAGCGGGACCTCCTCGCTCGATTCACAGTGTCCCCGTGTGCCGCCGATCTCCGAACGTCGCCAAATTCAAAAAAGTAAACAAACACTTTACATACAGTATACTGTAATCTTATAGATTACAGTACTGTATGTAAAAAATACACACCCCCTTGTCCCTAGTGGTCTGCCCAGTGTCCTACATGCACTTTTATATAATAAAAACTGTTCTTTCTGCCTAAAAACTGTAGATTGTCCAAAAGTGTCCCTTTATGTCAAAAATGGTTTTAGATCAGCTAGAAACCAGCGATAATAAATTATAATCACTTGCAGAAATGTGCGATAGCGATTTGTGGGGAAATTCGTCATAAAAAAAATAAAATAATGACAGCGACCATTCTGCAACTGAGCAAATTTCAGTGATTTTGAGTTGATTACATTATTGAATAATTTTTATTATAATTATATTATTATTTGTTATAATTAATTATAATTATTTATTATATTATAATTTATAATTTTATTTTAAAAAAAAATCATACCCGGGATGCCGACAAGACTCTTGCTTGGTCAGATTTAAGTGAGTTATTTCTAAAAATTACAGGCCTACAGTATAAAACGCCAAATTTCCTTGCAAAATAATTGTACCGCTTTTGGTACGTAATTCCAGACAGAATCATACCGCCAGGGAGGTTAAAAGCCAGCAGCTACACTTTTTGTAGCTGCTGACTTTTAATAAACTTTAAAAACACCTGGAACTCTCCCTTTAAGCACATATTCTATCAATTAACAATGAAAACATCCATTAGGATATAATGATTGCCACCTCTTTCGCAACTTTGACATAACACTTAATGCAACAAGAAAGGTCATTCATTTTGTACTGCTAAACTTTACATTTTATACACTATATTGGTTTCCCTTTTATATTATCAGTA
The DNA here is from genome assembly GCF_905171775.1 of Rana temporaria. Taxonomy (NCBI): domain Eukaryota; kingdom Metazoa; phylum Chordata; class Amphibia; order Anura; family Ranidae; genus Rana; species Rana temporaria. Next base: position 78,609,056 of record NC_053496.1, on the reverse strand, counting down.
TTAATGGGAGCTACTGTAGAAAAGATTATCTAATGTGATTCTTTACAGACTTCTTATCATGGTAAAGTTATTGAGAAGTAATGAAATGTTCCATTATGCAGAAGAACTGCAAAGACTTTGTGTTTGTATTTAAACAATGGCTTACCTGTGAAAATGGTTCTAAAAGCTGAAGGTTTTTTTACCTTAATGCATTCCCTGTATTAAAATGAAAAAACCTTCTGAGTGCAGCCCCCTCTTCTAAGTGCAGCCCCCTCTTGCTCTCGCATTCCAATTTGTATAATCTTATTTTATTTGTGGAGGTTTCCATTTAAGGTCAATGCAGTCAGGTTAAAGTTCAACTGCGTCAACAAAAGCACCTTGGTAGTTGGGGTTAGCTTCTATATTTGAAATTTTATGCAATTAAGGTATCAGGGTTTCCAACTTTCAGTTTGTAATATCCATAATTGTTGCATCTGTCCATGAATGTCCCTAATGGACATTCAAGGACAGATGCAAGAAGTACGGATTTTACGAACTGTTAAGGGACGTGTGCTATCTACTACTAACCAGCTGATCAGCTCGCCCTGACTTGTTGCTGCTTATTTAAATGTGGACTGTTATTCTGCTTCTTCAACTTTTTCATTTTTTTCCCTCTGTTTAGATGATCCTCCTTATGCTATCTCAGCTGTTATTTATTACTAATCTATCCTGTATGTGATATCTGCTATGCTTATTTTTGAATGTCAGTATATGTATTTGGTCTGTCTAGCGCTTATGCGCAGTTCATGAACTGTATTTGGCGCTTAACAAATAATCAAATCAAATTAATTTACTGAAAGTTGGCAACCCTGGTTTTATTATTATTATTATTATTATTATTATTAATATTACTATTATCTATAACTAGTATTATTTCTTAATCTGCCAGAAGAGTATCAAGTGTATCTTTTTCATTGTAGGCAAATCAGGTAATTAGCCATGATATACATTGGCTTAAGCCAATACTTTGCTTCTATATTAAATGAATAAAAGTTCAGAAGAAAATAATTTATGACATACAACAGTTTTTCACTTTGAGCAAACAATTCACACGGAGTGGTAAAGATTGTTCTTGATGTGTTTTTTCAGTTACCTGAGCCTCCCAATGTACCTTTTATTTTAGTTGTTGAACAGTGTGGGGTATATATACTCATTACAGTTTTGAAGGCACCGTGAGTATTAAATAGCACATTCAGAGAAAGAGCAGTGGGGAGCAACCAAATAAATAAAAATCGCAGCTTGTCGACTACTAATAGGCATGAGGAAGCACCTTCTTCTTTTTATTGAACCGTATGCTAATCTTTAGAGTAATCTTGTCACTTAATTGGTATATCGATCCTTGCAACCTGCTGTCATACTTCTCTTTAAATTTAGCATATAAGAATAGGGTAGCACACATTATTTGAAGTACTATCCTTGTTTTTAATAATGTTGTTTTTTTAAAGCACAAATCTTATACACATAATGCATCCTAAACATACATTATTATTAAAATGACAGGACAGAAGTACTGCAAAACAGAACTTAAAGCCCTGTACACACGATCGGATATCTGATGGAATCTAATCCAATGTTTTTTTTTGTCGGATATCCGATGAAGCTGACTTTCATCAGTCTTGCCTACACACCATCAGTCAAAAAAATGACCGTGTCCAAACGCGGTAACGTAAAACACTACGACGTGCTGAGAAAAATACAGTTCAATGCTTCTGAGCATGCGTCGACTTGTTTCTGAGCATGCATGGATTTTTGACCGATGGACTTACACACAGACGATCGTTTTTTTCTATCGTTTTTTTATTCATAGGAAAAAATGGAAAACATGTTCTATTTTTTTTCACTGATGGAAAACAAACGATGGGGCCCACACACGATTTGTTTGACCGATGGAAACAGTCCATCTGTCTGTTTTCATCGTACAAACCAATCGTCTGTACAGGGCTTCAGTTTGTATGGTTACATTCTAAAAAAACATTTGCCAAAGGTGATTCAGTTTGCATGTGTTGCGCTATATAAGTTTCTCACTTACTCACTCACTCATGAACAATGTGAAAAAATAACAGGAATAAGTGTTATTATTGTACAAAATAAAGAGCATGTGCCATCCTGAAAAGGCCTATAGAATGTATTTGTGAAGTCAAATTCCCATTTCCTAAGGCATTACGTTTTCTTCACTCTCTATTATCAGCAATAATATACAATCACTCTGATAAAGTTGGCCATTGACATAAAGTAATAGTTGCATCATATATATGCATAATCATTTTAGACTCCTCAACACTGGCCGTACTCATACAGTATAAGTGCAAGCATGGCAAAACACTTTAATGCCAAGATATATATCTACAGCATATTGAGCGTATTGAGCAATTACCATATGCCATAGTATGCAAGTTGTCTGATGGGGTAGGAGTTACACATTTTACATTAATATCAATGCATAAGTAACACATACTGGTGGTGTTCTTAAACAGTTGTATATTTACACACATGTACAGTATGTTCAACCATACATTGCATAGATAAATTCAAAAGCCTGACCCTCACCCGAGGGGAGCAGGAGAGTACCTAGAGGATAACATCATGGACCAGCTAGTAAGTATTCTCTCACAGAGAGGGCTAAAAAATAATTCTAAAATGTGTCGGTTCACACTACCGCAACCTGGGGGGCAACTTGTGTCGCCCCTAGTCACGCAACGTGATAAATTGCATGCAAGTGAATGAGAGCCGTCTTAATGCACACTACTAAAGTCGCTCCACCTTCTAAAAGGTTCTTGTACTACTTCAAGGCAACTTCTAGGCGACTTGTACCCATTGATTTCAATGGAAGTCGCTTCCAAGTCGAATCCCCTGTCTTAACTGAAGAAACTTTACAGGAAGAGAATCTAGTTTTCTCAGGCAAACCCCTTCCTCCCACAGAGCTGATTACTGTTTGATTGGCCACTGGCAAAGCCGCCTGTACTGGAGGTGACTTGAAGTCACCCCAAGTTGCGCTGAAGTCACGATAAAGTCACACTGAAGTCACCTTGCAAAGTCGTGCCCAGAGTCGTGTTGCCCCTGTGTGAACCAGCTCTAAGTATCAACATGAATATAGGAGGAATAGCCATGAGTCAAATATTAGCAACTTTTTGCATGTCTAGATTTTAAATGCCCTGTCAAAGTTCCACTTATTATATCCTTACCTGTAATAGACTTTTACAGAATCTGTCAAGTGGATGACACAATCAAAGGGATCTAAATCAATTATGTAATACTGTACAGTATAATGGACATAAGAATCTTATGTGCTACTTATGGTTACAATCCTTGATATTAATCTTATCTCCGTATTACCTGTGTGTTTCCAGACTGAATGTCAACAGTGTTATGTTAATATATCCTGTTATAATGAAACAGTGGTATGGGTTTTAAGTAGTGGGAATACTAAGCCTATAAATTGAAGTGTAGCAGTATCCCTCAACATGAAACTCCCAAAGGGTTGGTAACATAGAAATTAGTGTATAATGTAACTAAATGAACAACTAACAGTGTTCATACAGTATATCAATGCCAACATCACTAAACAAATCACATACACAGAACAAATGTCTTTCCTGCAACCATGGCTTGCAGGAAATACATTTTTCTGATTTCCCCCATCAACACAGACAGTGATGCTAATCAAAAGTGTGGCCTTACTGCTTTCTATCAAAAAGACGTAGTCATAGTAGATGAACTTTTTTTTTGTTTAACATACATAATAAGTTCTACAGCAATGAACTTTATACACCGTGATATGGATTGCATGTTTTACAATTTGGTAATGTTGTAATGGCCTCCTTTGCTAGCCATAGTCATTGGTAGGAATGGGCCGAACACCCCCCTGTTCGGTTCGCATGCAGAACTCTCAAACAGGGGAAATATTCTAACCTGAACAACGAACCATATTGACGTCTAAGGCCTTGTACACACGGTCGGACCAAACCGATGTGACTGGTACGTCGGACCATTTTCATCGGTTCACCTCTGAAGTGGCCGTACGGCCTGATATGTGTACACACCGTCAGTCCAAAATCCGATCGGGTCAGAACGCGGTGACGTCAAACACACGACGTGCTGAATAAAACGAAGTTCAATGCTTTCAAGCATGCGTCGACTTGATTCTGAGCATGCGCGGGTTTTGAACCGATGCTTTTCTGTACTAACCAACGGTTTGGTCCGATGGGGCAGCGGTCCATTGGTTCGGTTTTGAAGCATGTTTTAAAATTTTGGACCGAAGGAATACAGACCGATGGTCGGTTTGGTCCGATGAAACTGAACTTCGGTTCATTCTCATCGGTTCGGTCCGACCGTGTGTACGGGGCCTAAGGGAGCAGAACAGAAAAAATCAAGAGTGCCCGTTTTGAAGGCTTACAGTATCTCACAAAAGTAAGTACACCCCCTTACATTTTTGTAATATTTCTGTAATATTTTATTATATCTTTTCATGTGACATCACTGAAGAAATTACACTTTGCTACAATGTAAAGTAGTGAGTGTATAGCTGTATAACAGTGTAAATTTGCTGTCTTCAAAATAACTCACACAGCTCTTAATGCACAAACCGCTGGCAATAAAAATCAGTACACCCCTAAGTAAACATGTCCGAACTGGACTCAAAGTTTCAATATTTTGTGTGGCCACCATTATTTTTCAGCACTGCCTCATGGGCATGGAGCTCACCAGAGCTTCACAGGTTGTCACTGTAGTCCTCTTCCACTTCTCTATGATGACATCATGGAGCTGGTGGATGTTAGAGACCTTGCTCTCCTTTACCTTCCATTTAAGGATGCCCCACAGATGCTCAATAGGATTTAGATCTGGAGACATGCTTGGCCAGTCCATCACCTTTACCCTCAGCTTCTTTAGCAAGGCAGTGGTCATCTTGGAGGTGTGTTTGGAGTCGTTATCATATTGGAATACTTCCCTGCGACCCAATCTCTGAAGGGAGGGGATCATGCTCTGTCTCAGTATGTCACAGTATGGCATTAATGGTTCCCTCAATAAACTGTATCTCCTCAGTGCTGGCAGCACTCATGCAGCCCCAACCATGACACTCCCATTACAATGCTTGACTGTGGGCAAGACACAATTGTCTTTGTGCTCCTCACCTGGTTGCCGCCACACACGCTTGACACCATCTGAACCAAATACGTTTATCTTGATCTTATCAGACCACAGGACATTGTTTCAGTAATCCATGTCCGTAGTCTGCTTGTTTACAGCAAACTGAAGACAAGAAGAATGCTCCCCATTCACATCTGAGACCTTGTAACACTAACAAGTCACATGACACTGGAGAGGGAAAATGGCTATTTGGGCCCAATTTGTAAATTTTTCCTTGGGGGGTTACTTACTTTTGTTGCCAGCGGTTTAGACATTAGTGGCTGTGTGTTGCATTATTTTGAGGGAACAGCAAATGTAAACTGTTATACAAGCTTTACACTCACTACTTTACATTGTAGCAATGTGTAATTACTTCAGTGTTGTCATATGAAGATGTATAATAAAATATTTCCAAAAATGTGAGGGGTGTACTCACTTTTGTGAGATACTGTATAGTAATTGACCATAAAAGGGGTATGAGGTCTGGGTACTGCCCTGTGGGACATTTATCAATATATATATATATATATATATATATATATATATATATATATATATATATATATATATATTTTTTTTTTTAAATAATTGTTTTTTCAAGAGCAGTGATTTTAATTATGCTGAAAGTGCAAAAATAAACATGAAAAATACATTTAACCACTTCCCTTTGTCCCTCTGGGCGGCCGTCATATGACATCCTGGGTTTCCTGCAGTGTGGTGCACTCGCCACATCACTGAGGACCCAATGCACGTGTCCGGCAGCCGTGATGTCCACCAGGTACCCGCGATTGCTCGTCACAGAGGCAGGGACGTGGATCTCTGTGTGTGAACACAGAGATCCACGTCCTGTCGGGGAGAGGAGACCGATAGTGTGTCCCTTGTACATAGGGACACTGATCGGTTACCTCCCCCAGTCAGTCCCCTCCCCCTACAATAAGAATCACTCTCTAGGGAACACATGTAACCCCTTGATCGCCACCTAGTGTAAACCCCTTCCCTGCCAGTCACATTTATACAGTAATCAGTGCATATTTATAGCACTGTTCACTGTATAAATGTGAATGGTCCCAAAATAGTGTCAAACGTGTCCGATCTGTCCGCTGTAATATCGTAGTCCTGACAAAAATTGCAGATAACCGCCATACTAGTAAAACAAATAATAAAAATGTCGCAAATCTATCCACTATTTTGTAGGCACTATAACTTTTGCTCAAACCAACCAATATAGGCTTATTACCATTTTTTACCAAAGATATGTAGAAGAATACGTATCGGCCTAAACTGAAAACAAAATAGTTAAAAAAATAAAAATGGGATATTTATTATAGCAAAAAGTAAAAATATATATATATTTTTTTCAAAATTGTCAGTATTTTTTTGTTTATAGCGCAAAAAAAAAACACAGAGATGATCAAATACCACCAAAACAATGCTCTATTTGTGGGAAAAAAAGGCCATCAATTTTGGTTGGGAGCCACGTCGCACGACCGCGCAATTGTTATTCAAAGCGTGAAAATTGGCCTGGGCAGGAAAGGGGTGAAAATGCCCCATATTGAAGTGGTTAAATATCGTGCCTGGGGGGTCCCCTTAATGTGCCTGTAAAGTGGCACATCTGTAGCATGCTTAAAACATGATACAGCAAAAATTACATTTAAAGGAAAATAAACAAGTCCGATCCTATTTAAAATGAATCACGGTTTCAACAGCTGGCACCCATGTATTGAAAAAATAAAGAAAAAAATGGTGTGGGGACCCCCAAGAATCCATACCAGACCCTTACCCGGGCACGCAGACTGGCAGGTTAGGCCCCCTCTCCTCTCCCCCTACTGAACCATACCAGGCCACATGCCCTCATTCTCAGACCACAAAAGTGTACAAAAGTAATAAACAGAAGAGACAAGGATTTTTGACAAATCCCTTACTAAAGAATTAAAAAAATAGTGTCACTCAATGTAAATCCATCATCAATCACGCCACCTGCCGGACCCAAAAAAAAACCACTCTCATCTTCTGGGAGACGTATGCCTGCTCTGTGCTTTGACATTTCTTATATAGGCAAGAGGCAGGGCCACCCCGCTATGTAATTCAATGGCACTGCCCCCTTCTGACATCACGTGCAATGTGTGCCAATGTTTGTTTTATAAATCAGTAACTTTTCCTGAACAGTTGTTTTTCTCTTGAAAAATATCAAACACTTATGAATGAGTACAGAAAAATCTTACTTTGAATGGTTTAGGAATGAAAAGTCATTAAAATGCAAACAATTATGAATCTTTGCAAATCATTCATTCTATATTTTGTGTTTGCAAACTTTAGAGAAAATCTGGACACTGATTGCATCACAATGATTGAAAGGGCCAACAATCCCACCCATAACATTCATTTTATGGAAACCTGTACTGAGATAATTACATAAACTGTCACTGCTTAACTTCCTCTGATAATGCTAGTTGCCTGGCTGGCATGCTGATTTAACAGCATAAGTACTTTTAGTCATTGATCTTGAAAGAGCACCAAGCACATGCAATTTTAGAACTCTTAACTCTTAATAATTTTTCAGAAGGATTGGCAGTCTACATATTTTTCTCAGCACGTTTACTTAAAATTGCTCAGAATTGTACATAGACAATGCAGTCGCTGAAAATGTAATGTCTGCTGAAACTGAGTTTGGACAAGGGGCATTTTATATTGAATATGGCTGTGAGTAATATGCTGTCCATGGCAGTCCTTTACTATTACATTGATAATGAGCCATAGCTTTCACTCAGTAATTTGGAACTTAGTGAGAAGGAGTGTTATAGTTCAGAATATATAAAAAAGGAAAAGAAAACATAGCCTTTGTCAGATGTGACATTGTTAATTGATTAACAGCATACAACATCTTTTATGATAAACCAATCTGACGCAATAAAATGACATGTCCTCTTATTAGGCATCGGAGTTTATTTACTAAAACTGGAGAGTACAAAATCTGGTGCCAATAAGCTTCCAGATTTTTTTTTGTCAAAGCTCAGGCTCTATTCATACCTGAGCGATCTGCAGCAACAGGTTCAGCCACTCATGTTATTTTTTAGCTTTTTTTTGTTTTTTATTTAATCGTATTTGGAGCGGCACCATTAATTTGAATGGGCCTCCCTACACTCCACAAATGCTCCAAAAGAAGCACATGGCATAGAGTCAAGAGCATTTGCGGTCGCGTTTTTTGCCGCAATTGTAGCGTGATTTGTCGCTGGACAATCATGGCAAAATCAACCAACAATCGCAGTTTGGGGTGCCATTAAGATATAATGGCATCGCAAGAATTTTCTGCGGTTTGCCAGGGTTCTGGAATCGCGGACAGGATCAGGGAGATTCTGCTTGTAAGGAAGCTTATGAATGAATGAATGAATGACTTGTATAGCGCAACGCATGCAAACTGAATTGCCTCTGGGCGCTTTTTCCAGCCAGTATCTGCTTGGCTGGTGCGGTCATTTTACCCCGTAGGATCATGACACGCTAGGGGACACAGTCATACACACATATATACATATATATTGGGCCAATTTGGACGAGATCCAATTTACCTACCAGCATGTCTTTGGAGTGTGGGAGGAAACCGGAGTACCCGGAGGAAACCCACGCAGACACAGGGAGAACATGCAAACTCCAGGCAGATGGTGTAATGGTTGGGATTCAAACCAGCGATCCTTTTGCTGTTAGGCGAAAGTGCTACTCACTGCACCACTGTGCTGCCCTAGAAGCTTAGGTGTGAATGGAGCCTTAATAGAACAAGCTGAAGGTACGGTACAGTACAGTAGAAGCTGATTGGCTACCACGCACAGCTGCACCAGATTGTGCACTCACTAGTTTTAGCATTGTCAATTTCATTTTTTCTCTGTCCTCAGTGATCACCAACAGGTCATATTTTCCAGCAGTATTAATTCATCACAGTTTACGGGAAGCACACATTTTGTCTACGAATTTACAGAGCGAAATGGAACACATGACCTATTAGTGATGACTGAGAAGGTTTGAGAATTATTGGTCAATTTGATTAAGTATAAAAGCAAAAAGAGCAGCGTAACCTTTTTTTTTTTTTTTTTTTTAGCACTTGACTTCAATATTGGGATTTGTTGGATACTTGGGTGTTCTGATTAACAGCATAGCATATTAGAGAGGTTATGTACAAATAAAGTAATGCTATGTCCTCATACATCTTCAGTTTTCAGTGCTATCATAACAGCTATATATTTGCCAAAAAAGTTTAATGCACTTAAATTAAATACCATAAACCTTAAGTATTACACACATTTTAGCCTTGTGCCGTACACACGTACAGGTTTCCCGGCTGACTTTTTGTGGCTGGGAAACCCGAGGGGAAAGCCGAGAACCTGCTCAGTCAGTCTTTCCCCCTACACATGGCCAGGTTTCCATGAGAGCTTTGGTCGGGAATCCCGGCCGTGTGTATGCTCCCCCGCAGGCTTCCCCCATAGGAAAACTGTCGTGTTAAATACCGCTTTCAGCACCTAAAATCTGAAATAATCAGGTTAAAAGGAAATTTTTTTTTATTAAAAATTCCCTTAAATATAGTACCTGCTGGGTGTCTATAGTATGCCTGTGAAGTGGCACATGTTTAGAACTGTCCCTGCACAAAATGAGATTACTATAAGAAAAAAGTAATTTAAAACTGCTTGCGGCTTTAATGTAATGTCTGGTCCCTGCAATATGGATGAAAATCATTGAGAAAAATAGCATAGACACAGACAGTACACACACCACGTAGCTTTAGGTGCACACTGCAGAGGACACGGGCAGTACACACCAAGTAGCTTTAGGGCAAACTGCAGAGGACAAAGGCAGTACACACTATGTAGCTTTGGGTGCAACTGCAGAGGACACGGGCAGTACACACCAAGTAGCTTTAGGTGCAAACTGCAGAGGACAAAGGCAGTACACACCATGTAGCTTTAGGTGAAAACTGCAGAGGACAAAGGCAGTACACACACTACGTAGCTTTAGGTGCAAACTGCAGAGGACACGGGCAGTACACACCACGTAGCTTTAGGTGCAAATTGCAGAGGAAAAAGGCAGTACACACACCACGTAGCTTTGGTTGCACACTGCAGAGGACACAGGCAGTACACCACGTGAGAATACTGCAGCTAGCACAATCACCTGCCTGCCAGAAAATTAGGAAGAGCTGATCTAGCTAAACTATACAGTGTATAAACATATATACAACACCTGGGATGCATATATATCCTCTATACACTGTAACTTTAACTGACTAGTCTGCCTGCTCTATTTACCTAGAAAACATGACACTCTCTCTCTCTCTCTGTCTTCTCTCTTTTAACCACCGCAACACACTACAGAAGGCCGACCTGCAGGCAGCCTTTTAAAGTGTGGGGCGTGTACTAAACCCCCTGAACCATAATTGGCCAAAGCCACCCTGGCTTTGGTCAATTATGGCTCTCTCCGTTTTTTGCAAGCTGTGATTGGCCAAGCATGCAGGTCATAGTGCATGCTTGGCCAATCATCATCCGCAGTGAATTATGGGCCGTGAAACGCAACTCTAATTTGGCGTGAACGGCCAAAAAATGTTGTAATTCGACGAACGATCGAACATATGATGTTCGAGTCGAACATGAGTTTGACTCGAATACGAAGCTCATCCCTAGTCTTTGTAAATGAAAGTGCACCTCTTTACCCACTTGTTGAAAGTATGGTGTAGTAGGAGCTAAAAATTATGGGGCCAAGTGTTCCCATTAACAAGTCTGGGTCACATGAGAGAACTACACCCAGCGTGGGTTTTTCTGGGCTACATTAGGCACCTTTAACAGGATCACTTTCACATGGGGTACCTTTACTCTGTACAGTCTTCATCAATGGGCCAGGCTAAGGCCACCGTGGGGGAATACTCAACTGTAAGGTGGATCTCTGGTTCTAGAGATGGACGTACACCATGTACACTTGCACCATACCTGTTCTCCAGTTAAAGAGGTTTTAACCCCAAAAAAACGAAAAAAAAAAACGAGATCCTGTTCCCTTAAAGCGGATTAAACAGCACATTGTTTGTGCTGTCTAATCTGCACCTTTCTAAGCTGTACAAAACCTGTGCCCCCTTTGTGTTCTGACCACGATAATCATGGCTGGTGATCCATAATTACTGTGGTCAGGTTGATTGATTGATTGATTGATTGATTTTTGAGCTTAATTAGGCGCCAAATGCCCACTGTGAAGTGAGTGTCTAAGCGCCGCTGGTGAGATGTAACTTTGAATCAATCCGTGGTGAAGAAGAGAGAGAAAAGAGAAGAGAGGGCGGTGAAAGGAAAGGGTATCCGGCCCTTAGGGGAGCAAGAGGAAATAGCCGTGAAGTGTATGAGAAAAAATATAAAAGAAAAAAGGAATAGTGGGGATACTAGAGGAGGGGTAGAACACATCATAGTTATTAGAGAGGCAAGTGGCCCCTTCAATGAGGGGGCGGACTGTGAGAGGGAAAAGAATATAAATGTATCCATAGGCCTGGATGAACAGCTCCGTCTTTAGTTTTTTTCTGAAGAGGAGCAGGTTAGGTGTCATCTTAAGTTCCAAAGAGAGAGCATTCCACAGCAAGGCACCCCTACTCTGGAGTCGTTTGCCTCCCATGGAAGAAAGTTTAGATGGAATGACTGTGGCTAAATGTTGGGTCTTGGATCTTAATGGGCGCGAGGGTTCATAGTGCACCGCCAAGCTGTGTAAGTACTTGGGACCCTGTCCCCAGTATGCACGAAAGAAGATACAGAGCATTTTAAAGATCACTCTCTGCTCGATAGGGAGCCAATGAAGTGATCTCCTGGCCAGGCTAATATGGTCTCTTCTCGCTAGACCGAGTACAAAGCGAGCAGTGTGGTTCTGAACCACCTGAAGCTTATGGGCCAATTTCTGCGGGGCACCCAATAGGAATATGTTTGCCCCGTCTAACCGGGAATGGATAAAAGCCTGGGCAAGTAGTGATCTGTTATTTTGCATGAATAGATGTTTTACCTTTCTGAGGAGCCTTAGATGGTAATTGGCATTCCGCAGGATGTTTCTAAAGTGGGGCACAAACTGTTGTAATAGAGTGCTTGTTGCACTAAATCTAAGAAAAAAATTAAAATAAACTACAGCAGCTGACACAATATTGTTGGATACAATGGAAAATTATGAAAGTTGTGGTGTAGCGCTAAAATAATTATAAAAAGTTCATATGCAACATTCCTATAAATGACAATTGAAATGTGGATCCAATCCAATGTTCATATGTAATAAATGACAATCTGAAATAGGGATCCAATCCAAAAGAAATCCAGAAGAGAGGAGGAATCAAGTGCAAGAATAATAGCCAAGCCTCCACCAACACCCAAACACACTGACCCTTACAGTCAGTACATATAAAATGCACATGTAGGATATTCCAACCCAAAGAGCAGATGGAACTCTTGATTCACAGGATAATAGATCATTCAAAGAAAAAACATCCACCACTCCTCCTTCTATGGACTTGTAATTTCAAAGTGAGCTTCAGATCAGCAAGGCATATAACCCAATAGGCTCCAATAGCATGAACACATGTGTAAAAGATGAAAACAAAAACACTGCTCATTGCGTAGACATCCCATTAAACAAAGGTTTATCTAAAATGGTGTAAGGATGCACTCACATGTAAAACATAAAAAGCAGGCATGTAGTTATGAAAGTGACCTGCGCTTCCTACCAGTAACATGATGCCCTTCCGTTCAGCCCTCCAACAGCAAAATAGTGTTAGCCTTCCTCCACTGGAAGGAAAATGTGTATGGCTTGATAAAAATTGTTTTTGACTTAACAACCAAAAACTTTCGGGTCCCCATGACAATGTACACCTTCTCTGTAGTTTGCATTTAGGGGGGACATGCTGAGGCTTGTCCACACCCACCTGTCCAGTGTATCACTGCCATCTCACTTCTAGTAAAGGAATGGGGCCCTAGCATGCACATAGCGCAAACTCCATGCATGCACTTTAGGCACACACTTTACTGTTTGGTGAGATCTATTACCCTAGGTAACCACTTGCTTGCACTCCACACTGTGTTAACTCTTATGGAGCTGTCATCATACCCCAATGTGTTTAATGAGCCAAAACCATATGTGTGCCAGTTACTTGCATTACATCCCAAGTAACTACAGACCAGGCAGGAACAATGTTTTAGTGCTTTACTTGATAAGTGCAAAAGGAGTTACAAAGTTCAGCACTTTGTAAAACACAAAGTTCAGAGGCATAATTCTTTCGTAAATACCCAACCCTAACTTAGGCTATGTGCTGCCCTGGCATACCTGCAAAGATAGTGTTAATGAAATTACAGAATCCATCAAAGGTATTCTCCAGTCACTGGTGTATTTGGAAAAAACCCTGAGTTCTGATGACTTTACATCCAGGTAATTAGGAATGACATTCTTCTGCTCCTCACGGATGTTATTCTCTGTCTCAATCCATTATGGGTCCTGAATCTCTCTCTCTCTCTCTCTGGCCTATAGCAGGCCAGAGACCCCTTAGGGTCTTTCCAGGCCTCTCACGCTCCATGCCAGACCACTGCCCCGCTCATCTAACAAATACTAAATGGGTCAGACCCAGAGGAAGCCTGCCAAAAGACCAAAGAACCGTGAAAACATTAACTTTTACCCTCCCATCTGGAACAGCACCTAACTAGATATTTTCAACCTGCTTTCATGCAATAATTCACAACAACACAAGCTGTCAGTTTCACTCTATGTGCTCTAAATAACTGGGCTCAGTCTGCAATGAACAGGAGAGTTGAGGACTCCATCTGGGAGCTTAGAATGAGGAGGGGGTTTGTGCTGTGTTGACCCTGTGTGTACTGCATATTATTCTCCATCTCCTCCCACATTGTCAGTCTAGAACTCAGTGTCTGTTTCTCTGTGCTGTCAGATAACAGTGGCAGGAGACGGGACATATGCAATCTGACAACTGCTGCTCTGGAACCCCTGCACTAACTTTAAAAAGGACAGGTTCTATGTGGATAGCATCTTCTGGAGGTTTCTTTTTAATTTCTGGGTATACTTCTTTAAATATGGAACATGCATTAGATAAATTAAAGATTTATATGTGTTTCGCTAAATCATTATCACATTGTTGTTATTATTATGGTACTGAGCTCCTGGCTAGACCTTTCATTCCTTTTGAAAGCTAGGATTTTTATCACAAGAGGTAACAGCACATTTTATTATTTTTATTTTACAAAAGTTGCTGCCCACAAGCAATTATATTGATTTTCTTACTTTTGACCCATAAGAACATCCTGAGATAAAAGTGTACCACATGTCCAGTGGCAATCCATCATTTTATCTCTGATTTCTGTCTGATCTCTGCTGACTGATTAAACCATGCAATACTTTTTATACTGAATTGGAGGCATTGAAGAACCTCTCTTGTGGTAAGGCTGCACACTTTTATCTTCAAAGCAAGCACATGCAACAGTACTCAATGTAATGGGGATGCCCAAAATGAGTTGTAGTTGTAATTCAGAAGATTTTGCTTCATGATTAGACCATTGCTGTCTTTTGATAAATTAATATTAGTACAGGAAAGGTCAGCTGTGTCACTGTGGTAAAATTCAAAATAAATATATATATAACATTTAAAACAATTTTATAATATGTCCGTGCAATTTTTTCAGGAATGAGTTACATCAATAAAACTTATAGACTCTCTAAGCCCCAGCTCTATTAGAATTCATAAAAACATAAAAAAGGCACCCTATCATCAAAAATAATCTTTAAAGCAACTCTACAGTAGACTTTCCTTACCTAATCCAGTTCTGTCTTTAAACAGCAGGCCTACAAATCAAGTTCTAGTCAGCTTAAAGGATAAGTTTACCTTTCAAGAAAAAATAATAAATGCACATATTTTTGCAGAAAAAAAAGTGCATGTATTATTTTTTCATGCAGGTGCCTGGAAAACATTGCACCTGTGATCAGTGGATCATGAGTGTTGTTTTTAAATTGTGACAGAGTGTGCAGGGAGAAGATCCTCTGCCCAATATTACACAGAGAGAGGGAATCAGTGAACTGGTGGCTGGAGCTGGAACATGTTATATGTTCCACCCCAAATATAGGTGGAACATGCAACATGTTCCAAAAGTTGAAATTAACGGTTAAGTACTTCTAGTGCCAGAACCCCAGGTTGCTCTAAATCTGACAGACTGAGTTTTTAGGGAAATAAAATTGGTTTTCTTTCTCTTTGATCTGTGATTTAGAAACTTTGATTGCATTATGAATTGTTGAGTGTGAGCTTGTATCTCCCAATTCTGGGAAAGTGCTGTCTGACCTTTTGAGTATAGGTCAAATAATATCTTGGACATCCACCAAAATCTGCGGGAGCACAGGAGTGACAGAAAGGCACAACAAAGTGTTTTTATTTGTGATAATTTTGTGGATAGTTTGGAGAACTGATGAACAGGTTACAGCAATTAATGCACCCTCTTTATACTCAATGGGGTTAATTTTCTAATACCGAGGAGTGTAAAATATGGTGCAGCTCTGCATAGAACCAATCAGCTTTCAGTTTTTTTTTGTTTGTCAAAGCTTAAAGGGGTTGTAAAGGTACAATTTTTTTCCAAAATAGCTTCCTTTACCTTAGTGCAGTCCTCCTTCACTTACCTCATCCTTCGATTTTGCTTTTTAAATGTCCTTATTTCGTCTGAGAAATCCTCACTTCCTATCCTTCTGTCTGTAACTCAACACAGTAATGCAAGGCTTTCTCCCTGGTGTGGAGTGTTGTCCTCGCCCCCTGCCTTGGACAACAGGAGAGTCAGGACGCTCTCAAAGTTGCACATAGAGAATGGAGCTGTGTGTTAGTGGGCTTCCTGACTCTCCTGTTGTCCGGGGGGGGGGAGCACGACACTCTACACCAGGGAGAAAGCCTCACATTACTGTGTGGAGTTACAGACAGAAGAACAGGAACAGGAAGAAATAAGGACATTTAAAAGCAAAAACGAAGGATGAGGTAAGTGAAGTAGGACTGCACTAAGGTAAAGGAAGCTATTTAGGGAATTTTTTTTACCATTACAACCCATTTAATTGAACAAGCTGAAGTTAGGAGAGGATTGGCTACCATGCAGACCTGCACCATTTTTTCACTCTTCAGTTTTAGTAATTCACCCCCACTGTGAATTTAGTTTAGAAAGAGTGCCATAATTAGCTTTCATATTAGAATATGGTAGCTTTGTCCCAAAAATATGAAAGAGAATGGAAAGAGTAGGATAGGGATGGACTTTAATGGTACCATATAACAGGAAAGATAATATTCTCAGATAGCGATTTTCAATTTTTTTTATTACAAAAATATTCATGTATAGTTTAAAATAAAACATGATAATTAAGAGACATTGGCTCTATAGTCACATATTGTGACATCTTATAAGAGTACTACCATCTGTTTATTCCTTGCTCTACATGTTTTGTGGATGAAGTCTACCACTTCTTCACAATATATATAGTACATATAAACATATGAAATGCTTTATAGAGGGATTATCATATAACTATAAATAAAGGAAAAATATACAATAATCATATAGTATGTATCAAATTACATAAGAGGTACATCATATATCTGCTGTGGAAACCCTATGGGTGAATCGTCTTACCAAGAAATGCTGCAGTGTGGGCGGCCCAAAGGAGGATGGCCCATCCCGGAGGGCCTGGGAGCCCCTCACACAGAACAAAACATCAATAAACGTCTAACTTGAAAGATTCGGAATTAAATTAGGGACATGTGTCTGGCCATGATGGTTAATCACAAGATAATAAATTACAGCAATTATTTATACCAAGATCTTGGCTGAATTGGGGGGGTGGGGCTTAAATAGCCCAATACGATTATTCTCTATGAAATCTATAAGGAAACATACGTGGATAAATAAATATGTAGCGCCCGGTTACTTCAGAGTGCCGGTGCTGTTTAGATTTGGAGGGGGATCGGAGTGTAGTTGGACTCTGATCCAAATTGTTATGTTTAAAACATGGTCTCTGTCTCGGCTTGGCTGTGCTATGGGCTCATTCTGTTGTACTGTGGTGTTCTTCCCACCCTGGTTCGGTAAATGGCCGCAGTGGAGTCAAGGTTTGGGTGCTCTTCCCCAGCACCCAATCAGGAGGGTTGAGCCTTGCTGTGCATGCGGGGGGAGGGTATTTATGGGGCAGACGCCATTGGTTCTGGGTCTTCTTCATTCAGTGTCGCACCCACCTTTAGGGTGACCACATCACGGTGCCCTGGCGTTATGGCCTACCTGGCCAGGGCGCGCGTGCCGCGCGGTGTTCCTGGTTCAGGGACCATGTCGGTCCGGAGCATTTGAGCAGCGACAGAGACCCAGTGATCAACTGGGTTCCCACCTCTGAGGATCCCAAGCGGTATAGCTGTTCGGTGGGGAGTCCGTCTGAGGAGCGCCAATGAGAGGCTGGCAGTCCAAAAGGATTTCAACAAACCACGGGGATCAAGGTAGCCGGACACTGAAGGATTGATCACCTGTCAGTCGGTACCTGGGCAACGTTAAGAAGGAGATCCAGACGTAATTCACCTAAGGAGGATTGCCTCCCTAATTGCAATCAGAGAGGGCCTGTGGCAGAGGTGTCCCCCTGACGTTCATTCTAAGGAGGGTCTGTGGTAGAGACTTTTCCTCAAAGGTTCGAGCGATACTCTGGCTGCCAGGTTAGTGAGAGAGGCCTGTCCATGTACGCTATACCCACTCAAGCAGGAGTGGCGCAGAGAAGTGTTACACTTGGGAGCAAGACTGTTTTCCTATTGCTACGCCTGAATTTGCTATTCTCTACTGCAACTCTACTTTCCTCACCACACGTTTATTTGTTTTTACCTGGCTGGGTAATAAAGAGCACAGAAAAAGACACTTGTTGCAGACATTCCTTTACTTCTGCTATATGCACCATTCACCCCTAGGAATTCGGAAGAGCCACAAGTTAAATGTACCACCCAAAACAAACCAGCAGCTCCTCCGGGGGTAGTGCTACAAATAAATTAATAATTGAACCCATGAAAACATAATTAAAGGGTTATAAATGGGGGGGGTATATATCCATATATGTTATACCTTGTGCGATCGGTATATCGAATCAGGACGCATATACATAGACATGCACTGTGTACAGAAGATTTTGAAGAGATATCTAAAACCAGAAACAAAGAAGGGATATATGGGCTGCCCACACTGCAGCATTTCTTGGTAAGACAATTCACTTATAGAGTTTCAACAGCAGATACATGATGTACCTCTATTTTCATTCTACCTTATATGTAATTTGATATGTACTATATGATTAACTGCTTGCCGACCAGCCGCCGCAGTTATACGGCGGCAGGTCGGCTCTGCTGGGCGAGAGCACGCATCTATAAGTCACCTTGCCGAGCAGCCAATAGGGGCCCCCGCTCGTCCCTGACCCCAACGCGCGTGCCCGGCGGTCGTGATCACCGCCGGGCACCCGTGATCGCTCGTTACAGTCAGGGGGGAAATTACCTATCGTCTGTTCATACAATGTATGAACAGCGATTTGTCATTTCCCCATGTCAGTCCACCCCCCCTTCAGTTAGAAAACACCCAGGGAACATGATTAACCCCTTTCTCGCCTCCCTAGTGTTAACCCCTTCACTGCCAGTGGCATTTTTATAGTAATTAATGCATTTTTATAGCACTAATCGCTATAAAAATGACAATGGTCCCAAAAATGTGTCAAAAGTGTCTGAAGTGTCTGCCATAATGTCGCAGTACTGATAAAAATCGCTGATCGCCGCCATTACTAGTAAAAAAAAAAATATTAAGAAAAATGCCATAAAACTATCCCCTATTTTGTAAATGCTATAACTTTTGCGCAAACCAATCAATAAACGCTTATTGCGATTTTTGTTACGAAAAATATGTAGACGAATACGTATCGGCCTAAACTGAGGAATTTTTTTATTTATATATATATATATATATTTTTGGGGGATATTTATTATAGCGAAAAGTAAAAAATATTCATTTTTTTCAAAATTGTCGCTCTATTTTTGTTTATAGTGCAAAAACTAAAAACCGCAGAGGTGATCAAATACCACCAAAAGAAAGCTCTATTTGTGGAAAACAAAGGACGCCAATTTTGTTTGGGAGCCACGTCGCACAACCGTGCAATTGTCAGTTAAAGCGACGCAGTGCTGAACCACAAAAAGTGGCCTGGTTTTTGACCAGCAATATGGTCCGGGGGTTAAGTGGTTAATGTATGTTTTTACTTTATTCATAGTTATATGATAATCTCTATAAAGCATTGCATATGTGTATTTGTACTATAAAACTCCTGAAGAAGCGGTAGACGTCATCTGCGAAACATGTTGTCAAGATCAGGCGTCGGGCTTGAAGACCAGTAGCAATAGCAGTTGTGGGACAGGTATACAGGCAGTCACTTCTGGCAGATGACACAGGCTCACCTGAGGTGCGGAGTCTAAGTACTAGCTGGTGTTCACCAGAGCTCCTGATGATGGAGATGGATTTAGCTGCGTGCTAGTACCAGGTCACAGTACTCAGGTTTGCCCCACCAGGATGTGAGCAAACCGGGTTACAAAAGCGGATGAGAAGATAACGATTAAACAGCAGCATGGTCAGTAAGCAAGCCAAAAGGTCGGTAACGAGTAGTTGCAGGTTGGGATCAGGCAGTAGAGCAGTCAAGGAACAAACCAAGGGTCAATCACGAGCGGTAGCGAAATACAGATGGCAGCAGGGAAGTCAAATAGCAAGGCATTGTCTGGGAAGGCACAATAACCTGGCAAAGAGGAATTGCAGAGAAAAGGGGGCAAGTAATTTTCGGCAGGCGTAGCGTATAGTATTAACGCTTCGCCGCCGCAACTTTGAGAGGCAAGTGCTGTATTCACAAAGCACTTGCCTCTAAAGTTACGGTGGCGTAGCGTAAATCTGCCGGCGTATGGGCGCGGAATTCAAATGTTAAAGATGTGGGCGTGTTTTATGTTCATTTTACTTGACCCGACGTAAATGAATTTTTTTCTGAACAGCGCATGCGCCGTCCGTGGGGGTATCCCAGTGCGCATGCTCGAAATTAACCCGCAACAAGCCAATGCTTACGACGTGAACGTCATTCTACGCAAAGCTCTATTCGCAAACGACTTACGCAAACAACGTAAAATTTTAAAAATTCAACACAGGGACGACATCCATACTTAACATTGAGTATGCCTCATATAGCAGTTTACGCCGAAAAAAGCCTTACAGAAACAACATAAAAAAATGTGCCAGCCAGATGTACGTTTGTGGATTCGCGTATCTAGCTAATTTGCATACTCGACGCGGAATTTTGACAGAAGCGCCACCTAGCGGCCAGCGTAAATATGCACCTTAGACCTGACGGCGTACTAAGACGTACGCCAGTCGGACCTAACTCAGCTTCAGGCGTATCGTGTTTTGTGGATACAAAACAAAGATACGCCGGAGCAAAATAGAAGTTACGCGGCGTATCAATAGATACGCCGTCGTAACTTCTTCGTGGATCTGCCACATGGTTTTTATAGGAAGTTCATGGGAGGAGCAAGGAGTTCAAGGTTCAGCAGCAATCGAGACACAAGGCAGAGTTGTCCAATAGATCAGTGAATTTGTTTTGTCTGCCTAGGATTGTGTGGTTGCACAAAAAAAAGAAAAGCATAACAGTTTTGTGTTTGATATTTATCACTTACATTTGGTTACTTATCTAAACAAATGCTTGTATTTTTTCACATTAACCACTTTAGGACCAGCAGCTGCAGTTTTACTGTGGCAGGTTGGCTCCCCTGGGCGTAACAATGTTACCTTACAGCGCTTCGCCTTTTGCCCACTAGGAGGCACGCACGCCGCCGGAGCTGATATGAGTGCCCAGTAGGCGCGATGACCACCGGGCACCCGCAATCGCTCGTGACAGAGCGAGAACCTAGACCTGTGTGTAAACACACAGATCCTGGTTCTCTTAGGGGAGAGGAGATTGATCATGTTTTCATACTAAGTATGAACACTGATCTGTCATCTCTCTTAGTCAGTCCCATCCCCTCACAGTTAGAACACATACTAGGGAACACAGTTAATCCCTTGATCCCCCCCTAGTGTTAACCGCTTCACTGTCAGTGACATTTATACCATAATCAGTGCATTTTTATAGCACTGATCACTGTATAAATGCCAATGGTCCCAAAAATGTGTCAAAAGTGTTCGATCTGTCTGCCGCAAAAATACAGTCCAGATAAAAATTGCTGATCACCCCCATTACTAGTAAAAAAATTATAATAATAAAAATGCCACAAATGTATTTCCTATTTTGTAGACGCTATAACTTTTGCGCAAATGAAACAATATACTCTTATTGTGATTTATTTTTACCAAAACGAATACATATCGGCCTAAACTTTAAAATTGGGGTATTTATTATAGCAAAAAGTAAAAGATATTGTGTTTTTTTCAAAATTGTCACTCTTCTATTGTTTAAAAAAGGGACCTCAATTTTGTTTGGGTACAAAGTCGCACGATCGCACAATTGTCAGTTAAATCGACCCAGTGCCGAATCGCAAAAAATGACCTGGTTATCGAGCAGCCAAATCTTCCAGGGCTGAAGTGGTTAATGACATAAAGGAAATTGATCAAAACTGGAGCAGCTGTGAATGGCAGCCAATCAGCTTCTATCTTTTATTTTTTAGCTAAGCTGAGCAAGCTGATGGGTTACTATGCACAGCTACTCCAGATTCTGTCTACTCCTGTTTTAATAAATTCCTCATATAATTTTTTTATTTAGCAGTAGGCTTGAGTATAATCATTAGGAATCTATCTTTTTAGAATATTTGCACAGCAGCTGTAGAGTACAGGGTAAAAGAGATATAGATTGACTATCTATAAGGCCTCGTACACACGATAGGTTAAACAGACGACAACGGTCACAAAACCGATCGCGTGTGGGCCCCATTAGTTATTTAACCATCGGTTAAAAAAAAGCCAACTTGCTTTAAATTTTAACCTATGGGTTCCTAGCCAATAGGTCAAAACCGATCGTTAGTAGGCACAACCATCGGTTAAAAATCCACGCATGCTCAGAATCAAGTCGACGCATGCTTGGAAGCATTGAACTTCGTTTTTTTCAGCATGTAGTTGTGTTTTACGTCACTGCGTTCTGACACGATCGTTTTTTTAACCGATGGTATGTAGGCGCGACGGACCATCAGTCAGCTTCATCGGTTAACCGATGAAAATGGTCCATCGGTCCGTTTTCATCGGATGGACTGATCGTGTGTACGCAGCATAGTTTTTCTTGGCTAAGGGTCATTTTGGCAGTCTGTATTTTTCTGTTCACTTTCCTTTTGTGTGCTTCCCTGAGTCTTGCTTTAATCTGTGAGGTTGATTTACAAAATGCAAATAGACAGTTCACTTTCCAAGGGAAAAATGTGGTGAAATTTCACTTTGCAAAGAATGCCAAATCATGTGCAAGGAAAGTAAAAAAACAGCATTTTTGCTTGCACGTGATTGAATGAGGAAAGTCAGCAGAGTTTAACCTCATTCACTAATCTCTTTGGAAAATGATCTTGCAAAGTGCACCTTCCCTTGCAAAATAAACAGTACTTGTGAATCACCCCCATTGTTTTTACAAGACCTGTGTCTTACCTGTACTTGCTTAGGGGCTTTGTCTCCACCAGCTAGCAATGTTATACTACCTGAGATTAGGCTGACTTTGTATTTTAACACAGCCCTTGTTTATGAATATGGACTTAAAGTGAATGTTTCTTTATTACAATCAGGTTTCTGCTTTAAGAAAAGGGGGGCATTGGGACTTTGAGTGAGATGTGTGTTAGACAAAAATAAATAAATTGCACAATAATGAGAAAGTTTATTCATATAGATACACATGGGGCATGGTACATAGTAGATAAGACGAGCTGCTGGGCATATAATAAACAAATGTGAACATTCCATTATTGCACATGATACTGTACATAAAATCAAATAAAATGTTATAATATAAATACTTGATTGAATAAAAAATGCATTTAAAATCTTGACACATTTTGTGGATGAGGTTCCACTTCTTCAGAAGCAAGTGCAGAATGCATATCTATAAACAAATATTCCACATTACTACAATAAATTAAATAAGGATGTAGGGGAGGAGAAAACCAAACACCCCTAAAATGACTTATATATTCAGGCCTAAAGTTGGTCATGAAATGCTAAAACCTGATAGTTTAGAAAAGCCAGGAAATATACCGCTGGGAGCTGTGGGGGCGTAAAACTGCGGGCAGCCAAAGGCAGAGAACACCACACTCTAGGGGAAAGATACAAAGTGCCCATAGTGAGCGCCGGCAGCATTTGTTTCATTCCCACCATGTGTTGGGCATCTCCCCAGACGCTGGCCGCACTGTGTCAGCTGTTCTGGTGGGAATACCTCCATTTAAACACACAGCGTGATGCTAGGGATGTCATGTGTAACAGCCTTGTTGGGTATATATTGCAGTCTTGTGGGAGGCATGGTCCCTCATTTCATGCTGGACACTTTCTGAATCACACATGAATGCCCTGAGATCACCAGGTACACTCACCCCCCCCCCCAAAAAAAAAACAACCTTTGGGGTTTCTTGGCTTTTTTGTCACCCTAGTCTCTGGACAGGATTGGTCTGTCGGGATTTCAGGATGTTGTACCTTATCACCCTTTTGTTTGTTTTGTTTTGGTGTGAGGTTTTCTGATGATCTTTACTACACTTTTTCTGTCATGATCTCAGGATGTTGCACCTCATCACCTCTGTTTGTAGTAAAAAGTATACCTCACAGCAATTGGTCTAAGCCACCCTTATTGCTTAAAAAATCTTCAGCCTGTTCAGATGTTCCGGAAAGCATATCTCACACAACTTCCTGTATGTAAGCCCTGCCTTCTTGTTCTTCGTTGGTGACTGTTTAATGCCTTACTGTTTGGGGGGTAACTCTGGAGCAGAAAGCAGAACTGTTGCAACTGCTGATTACTCTCATAAAAAAATAAAATAAAAAAATAATGAAGCATGTTCCCTTTGACCCACTACCATAAAGTAAGCACCTGTTACATGCAAATACCTTGACCGCCCCACATAAGTGATGTGAAGTAAGTAAAATTGTTGAGGCTCATGTGCACATGCAGTGGATCACTATTCAGAGGGCTTTTGATAGGCAGTTAGGAGGTGGTATGCTTGTTTTACCCCTAAAAACCTGTACCTCCACACATTAACTGAATGCATTGTTACAGTGGCTGGATAATTGTCGCCATGTTGTAATGCAAAGTATTTTGGCAGTGGCTATATACTGTGTACTGTGCATCCAAGGAGCAGAAGCTGTGTGCATTGAGGGGCTTGAAGCTGTGTGCATTTAAGGAACCCAAAGACTGTATGCACCAAAGACTGTGGGCCTGGAACATCTGGTGGTTTGAGGTACCAGTACCTATAGCAGCAGTGCTGTTGAAGAGTAGCCAGGACCTCATGACACGCTGAGAAACATCCCGGGTGTTAGTCTGCTTCCTGGTTAATCTACTCTGCATGCAAGCCAAAGGCTGTGGCTGGGCTATAGCCAATTGCGTTTTTGTGCTTGCCTTTTGGTAAGCGGACATTTTTTACAGTGGTGGGCACTTCATCCGTGTTAATCACTGCAGTGTTACCTAAAATCATTTGTTTGCTGTATGGTCCTATGTGAAGCTGATGGATTTCCTTGAGTTGCTATTCAATTAACTATTTAACACTGGTGTACCTAAATGGGATATTATACATCTGTTCATATAGCCTATTTTTAATGTCATCTTAAGGACTGATGTGGACTTTATAATATTGATTGGCACAGTTCACCCTTCCGTTTGCTTGCTTATTTTATGCGTACTGTATACCCCCATGTACCTACCCCAAACTCCTGTTTTTTCTGCCCCTAGGCCGAAAGTGTAAACTAAGTCTCACAGGTATATTTACTAGCGTTGACAGCAGTTAATTTAAAATTATCAATATTTATTTAAACTGGAGTTTAACATAGAGACCTGGACAAAACAAGATTGCTGTTTCTTAACACCATGTAAATCCTAAACTGCCATCCATCTATTATTAAAATTATGTTGAGTACTAATATATGCAAAATATGATCTTTGAACAACATTAAAATATGAGGCCGGTAAGGTTTATCACAAGCTGCCTAGAAAGTATTTATTAGCACACAATAGAATAAACCAGTCATTCTAAAAGGTTAGCAACAAAAGTAATCAGAACAGAAGGCAAAAAATAAGCTGCAAGGGACTATTTGATCTTAGATGTCAGACAATCAACAGAATGAGTTAAGTCCATGTTTTTATTTTACTGCAAGGGAATCAAATTAATTTATTCCACTGCCCATCTAAAAAAAAGCCATAAAGATGTGATCTAAGAAAATTAAAGAATATATAAACCCAACATTTCATATTCCTTATATGTCCCTGCTGTACCTGTACTTGTATGAAGAAGTATTGTGTTCTCTTTTTATTGCTTCTCATGGGTTTCAGTAAAATTCTAACTGTTGAAGCCAGAATGAAAAATATATGTATTTATTATACAAGCATGTAGTTACCTACATGCAGGGAGAACAATACAGTACACAATGACGTTTTTAAAAGAATTGCTCTAACTGGCTAGGACAGCTAATACAAATGTATATGGTCTGAAGTGGGTGGCACTTATTTACCTAAAATGTCTTTGAAGTCGAATCTTGTATTTTTTTATATGTATGTGTATATATATATATATATATATATATATATATATATATATATATATAAAAAGAGAGAGACATATACATTTCACATATTTAACCACTTCAGCCCCGGTAGGATTCACCCCCTTAATGACCAAGCCATTTTTTGCGATACAACAATTTCACTTTAACTGACAATTGCACTGTCGTGCAACCCTGTACCCAAACAAATTTGAGGTCCTTTTTTCCCACATATAGGGCTTTATTTTGGTGGTATTTGATCACCTCTGTGTTTTTTATTTTTTGCGCTATAAACAAAAAAAGACAAACAATTTTGAAAAAAAAAAAATATTGGGCCAGATTCACAGAAAACTCCGGCGGCGTAACGTATCGTGTTTACGTTACACCGCCGCAAGTTTTCAGCGCAAGTGCCTGATTCACCAAGCACTTGCATGTAAACTTACGGCAGTGTATCGTAAAGACATCCAGCGCAAGCCCGCCTAATTCAAATGGGGCGTGTACCATTTAAATTAGGCGCGCTTCCTGCGCCGGACATACTGCGCATGCTCTGTTTTGAAATTCCCGCCGTGCTTTGCGCGAAGTGACGTCATTTTTTTGAACGGCGACGTGCGTAACGTACTTTCGTATTCCCGGAATTTGAAATTCGACCCGGGAACGACGGCCATACTTTAACATGGCTCATCTAAGGTTAAGCCATGTTAAAGCAGCCGTAACTTTGCGACGGGAAAAAATTACTAGCGACGACGTAACAAACGCGAAAACCATCGTGGATCGCCGTAAAAGCTCATTTGCATACCCGACGCAGGAAAACTATGCAAACTCCACCCAGCGGCGGCAGAAGTATTGCAGCCTAAGATCCGAAGGCGTACGAAGCCGTACGCCTGTCGGATCTTAGGGCTATCTATGCGTAACTGATTCTATGAATCAGTCGCATAGATACACTCAGAGATACAACGTCGTATCAGGAGATACGCCATCATATCTCTTCTGTGAATCTGGCCCATTATTTTTACTTTTTGCTATAATAAATATCCAAAAAATAATAATTTGTTTATCGGTTTAGGCCAATATTTATTCTTCTACATATTTTTGGTAAAAAATTGCAATAAGTGTATATTGATTGGTTTGAGCAAAAGTTATATTGTCTACAAAATAGGGGATATGTTTATGGCATTTTTATTATTATTATTTTTTTATTAATAATGGTGGTGATCAGCGATTTTTAGCTGTACTGCAATATTGAGGCAGACAGATCAGACACTTGTGATGCTTTTTTTGATCAGTGAGATTATTACAGTGATCAGAGCTAAAATAGCCACTGATCACTGTATAAATGACATTGGCAGGGCAGGGGTTAACACTATGGGGCGAGCAAGGGGTTAAGTAAAGAAGTATTCCCTAGAGAGGTTTTTTCTAACTGTGGGGGAGGGGACTGACTGGGAGTAGAGAGAGATTGCTGTTCCTGATCACTTGGAACAGACACTCTCTCTCTACTCCACTGACAGAACAGGGATGTTTGTTTACATTGACCGATCCCCATTCTGGCTCTCTGTGGAGTGATCACAGGTGGCTGGTGGACATTGCATGACTAAGCATTGGTTATCAATGTGAAACTAGTTAGCTCTATTACCCCACTGTTTGCTGTTTTTCTCTTGCTTTTGTAGTATTTTTTTACCAGAATAAAAGGCACCACCTTTTTACCTTTTATTGTAGTGCGGCTGTCCAAAATGTATTTTCTCCCATTTATGCTCTGTGCATTGCCTGCACCCACTGGATTTTGGGCTATTTTATTCACCACTGAGGTACATCATCTGGAGCGGCGGTTCCTTCTTTCTGGACATTGCATGTGCCTGCTATAGCCTTTAATTTGTAGGGGGGTTTTCACAAAAACAGACCAAATTGTTGCCAACATCCCGCTAACACATGGATAGAAACAAAATGCACCCCAATGGGTTAGACTTTTAAGGCAACTGGATATATGATTCTAAATATATATAAAAAAATTAACAAATTTTATTGAATTATTATTAAAAAGTCAGTAAGTGCATATATCACCATAATTGACCAATAGTTAAGAATAAAAAACAATATAGTTGGTATGATATAAAGACATAGATCTTCTTTTGATGATTTTCCCGACGTGTTT
Source organism: Rana temporaria (assembly GCF_905171775.1). NCBI lineage: Eukaryota > Metazoa > Chordata > Amphibia > Anura > Ranidae > Rana > Rana temporaria. The sequence goes on along the minus strand of NC_053496.1, from coordinate 78,581,027 downwards.
CAGGATTTGTATTACCTTCATCGGGGGAACTTCATTTGGGAGAAATTAATATAAATCTATAACAAAGAACACAACACAACTTTGAAGAAATTAGATATAATTCTATGTCGATCTTAGAGGTATGGATGGTGTCTTGCAACAATAGGTGTTGAGGTCACAACCGATACAGTATAGTGGAGTACCCAAAAGTTCTACGAATAAACAATAGGAAAAAAAGCCTTCAAAGGGACCACGGTACTGGTATGGCAATTTGCGTAGCTGAGCCAACCTGCTGCAGCATAACTGCGGCAGCTGGTCGGCAAATGGTTAAACACATTACCCTAAACAAAACATACATTTCTCAATTCACCAAATTTCCCACCCCTCTTCTCTACCCTCCCCCCATTATCCCTTGTGTGCCAATCACTCCCGTTTCTCATCTCCCCATTCTCTCTAATTCTGTCCCTATTCTACCCAACATTCTGTATATTTTCTTAGTTTTCTTAAATTCTGTCTACTTCCCCCATATACAATTAGAGTTCAAAGTGGGGTAGAGTGGGACTTTAAATGTCCCTCAGTGGAGAATGGACAATAATATATAACACAATTATGTAAAAATCGAAAAGTTTTATTTGCCATCCATAGGCAGAAACTTCTTTAAAAAATCTATTACAGTTTAAGAAAAACTACAGTCTACTGTTTCTTGAATCCAGGATGTGCAGGTCCTGGTAGGAGATGTCAAAAGATTTTCCCTATACGTTTTGTGGGAACCCCCATTTTGTCAGGGCCTTAAAGGTAGCACAAAAAACATTATATAACATCATATAAATATTGAAAACATTGAGAACGTTCTTCTTTTTTGGTCTGCTCCAAGCCACCTGTTGATCACTGTTGGAAAAAAGAGAATACATATAGAAGGTATTAAAGAAAATGCAATGGTACATTCTCATAGAAAATGCATGACAGCCAAGTTTTTTTCCCTGAAATGTGTGTGTAACTTGCTGAGATTAAAAACCTAGCACACCTAGTGGGTCATTAAAAGCAAGATCCCTTCATCTGGATCAGTCTGCACATTGAATAAGAGGATTTGTGAATACAGCTTTGATCAATATATTCATTGTCCCAGATTCACAAAGACTTGCGTTGACGTATCTAATGATACGCCGCGTAAGTCCACGGATGCGCCGTCGTATCTATGCGCCTAATTCACAGTACAAGATGCGCCTGAATTTTGGCTTCCTACGACCGACGTAAGTCTCCTACGCCGTTGTATCTTGGGTGCATATTTACGCTGGCCGCTAGGGGCGCTTCCATTGATTTACGCGTCGAATATGTAAATGAGCGAGATACGCCGATTCATGAACGTACTTGCGCCCGTCGCAGTAAGCTACGCCGTTTACGTAAGGCGTACGTCCGGCGTAAAGATAAACCACCAAAAAGCTGGTCTAAGTCATGTTAGGGTATGGACGTCAGAACTTCCGTCGGATTTTACGTTGTTTACGTAAGTCGTACGTGAATGGGGCTGGGCGTAGGTTACGTTCACGTTGAACGCATTGAGTCGTCGTATCTTAGGGAGTATATGCAACGTGATTCTGAGCATTCGCGCGCATGCGCCGTTCGTTCGGGAATTAATTTACATGGGGTCACGGCTAATTTTAATACAACACGCTCACTACCTTCCTAATTTGAATTAGGCGGGCTTACGCCGGCCCATTTACGCTTAGCCGACGTAACTTACGGAGCAAGTGCTTTGTGAATACTGGCCTTGCCTCTATTTTACGTCAGCGTAGCGCAAATGAGATGCGCTACGCCGGCCAAAAGATGCACCCTCTACCTGAATCTGGGACATTGTGTATACCCCATACACTGAGGGTCAGTTAAATCTCATCTCACTGGATTCCTTCATTTGTGGATTATGTTATGAACTTTCTGGCATCTTCACATTACTGAATTTTTCTACATGAACTTTTTGTTTATTATTACCAATTTTTAGCGATACACCTTTATCCCATATTGTGTTTATTGTATCCAACAATATTGTGTTCGCAGCTTTATTCACTTTTATCATTTCATTGGCGCAACAAATCTGTTTCTTCTATATATAGCATATAGGTGGCTTTTTATATAAGCACCATGTCATTTTAAAACATATATAGTTGCTTATTAATAAAATCCAGTTGCCTTTATTAATAAGCAACTATAGATGCTTTAAAATTAAATTATACATTTAAACCTGTGCTAATTCTATCTGATGTTTTCAATATTTATACAATGCTATATGATGTTTTTCTTGCTACCCTTAAGGCCCTTGCGAAGCAGGGGTTCCTGCGAAACACGTAAGCAAAATCTTTTGACATCTCCTACCAGGACCTGCACATCCTGGATTCAAGAAACAGTAGAATGTCCTTTTTCTTAAACTGTAATAGATTTTTTTAAAGACATTTCCGCCTATGGATGGCAAATAAAACGTTTCTATTTTTACATAACTGGGTTATATATTATTGTCCATACTCCACTGAGGCACATTTAAAGTCCCACTCTACCCGACTTTGAACTCTAGTTGTATATCTTTCAGTGACGGTGCTTCTGTGGAAGTATATTCATTTAAAGTCTACCCCAAACCCTACACATATACTTCCCCCACATCTTGTCAAATCTTTCTACCTGATCTTCTTCCCTACTACTCAAATATTAAATTGTATATATATATATATATATATATATATATATATATATATATATATATATATATATATATATACAGTGAGGAAAATAAGTATTTGAACACCCTGCTATTTTGCAAGTTCTCCCACTTGGAAATCATGGAGGGGTCTGAAATTGTCATCATAGGTGCATGTCCACTGTGAGAGACATAATCAAAAAAAAAATTCCAGAAATCACAATTTATGATTTTTTTAACTATTTATTTGTATGATGCAGCTGCAAATAAGTATTTGAACACCTGTCTATCAGCTAGAATTCTGACCCTCAAAGACCTGTTAGTCTGCCTTTAAAATGTCCACATCCATTCCATTTATTATGCTAAATTAGATGCACCTGTTTGAGGTCATTAGCTGCATAAAGACACCTGTCCACCCCATACAATCAGTAAGAATCCAACTACTAACATGGCCAAGACCAAAGAGCTGTCCAAAGACACTAGAGACAAAATTGTACAGCTCCACAAGGCTGGAAAGGGCTACGGGGAAATTGCCAAGCAGCTTGGTGAAAAAAGGTCCACTGTTGGAGCAATCATTAGAAAATGGAAGAAGCTAAACATGACTGTCAATCTCCCTCGGACTGGGGCTCCATGCAAAATCTCACCTCGTGGGGTCTCAATGATCCTAAGAAAGGTGAGAAATCAGCCCAGGACTACACGGGAGGAGCTGGTCAATGACCTGAAAAGAGCTGGGACCACCGTTTCCAAGGTTACTGTTGGTAATACACTAAGACGTCATGGTTTGAAATCATGCATGGCACGGAAGGTTCCCCTGCTTAAACCAGCACATGTCAAGGCCCGTCTTAAGTTTGCCAATGACCATTTGGATGATCCAGAGGAGTCATGGGAGAAAGTCATGTGGTCAGATGAGACCAAAATAGAACTTTTTGGTCATAATTCCACTAACCGTGTTCGGAGGAAGAAGAATGATGAGTACCATCCCAAGAACACCATCCCTACTGTGAAGCATGGGGGTGGTAGCATCATGCTTTGGGGGTGTTTTTCTGCACATGGGACAGGGCGACTGCACTGTATGAAGGAGAGGATGACCGGGGCCATGTATTGCGAGATTTTGGGCAACAACCTCCTTCCCTCAGTTAGAGCTTTGAAGATGGGTCGAGACTGGGTCTTCCAACATGACAATGACCCGAAGCACACAGCCAGGATAACCAAGGAGTGGCTCTGTAAGAAGCATATCAAGGTTCTGGCGTGGCCTAGCCAGTCTCCAGACCTAAACCCAATAGAGAATCTTTGGCGGGAGCTCAAACTCCGTGTTTCTCAGCGACAGCCCAGAAACCTGACTGATCTAGAGAAGATCTGTGTGGAGGAGTGGGCCAAAATCCCTCCTCCAGTGTGTGCAAACCTGGTGAAAAACTACAAGAAACGTTTGACCTGTAATTGCAAACAAAGGCTACTGTACCAAATATTAACATTGATTTTCTCAGGTGTTCAAATACTTATTTGCAGCTGTATCATAGAAATAAATAGTTAAAAAAATCATACATTGTGATTTCTGGATTTTTTTTTTGATTATGTCTCTCACAGTGGACATGCACCTACGATAACAATTTCAGACCCCTCCATTATTTCCAAGTGAGAGAACTTGCAAAATAGCAGGGTGTTCAAATACTTATTTTCCTCACTGTATATATATATATATATATATATATATATATATATATATATATATTTTTTTTTGTTCTACTGTTAAACCAATCCCTAACTGTAGGTTTCTCCAGGTCCAACCATTTTCTTGGTATTGCCCCCTTTGCTGCATTTATTAAATATGATATAACCGAATTCTTATATTTTTTTGTGATATTTACATTATGGAATAAACAAAACGATGGGTCATTGGGAATCTCTGACCCCATAATCTCCCCCACAGTTCTTTTCTGACCACACCCTCCCCAGCACAGTTGGGATTTTCCTGGTTAGTATTTCTGTATCGGTGTCATGTACCATCTTTACAAACATTTGTAGTTTGTTTCCATTGTGTTTTATGTCTGCTGCAAAGCCATATGCGGCCCGCAGAATTTTACTTACTTGTTGTTCTTTTAGACATGACCCTAGTTCCCTTTCCCATTTTTCTATGGATGGAGGTGTTCCCAGTCCTTCCATCCTTTTGAGAACCCTGTAAGTCTATGAAATCCTGTGTTTCTTTGTTATCAGTTGACTGCATAATTGTTCTACTAAGTTTACGTTCTCCCCATCTCTAATTGGTTGCGGCAAGCTTCCCACAAAATGTTTTAACTGTGAATACCTCCATTCATCTAATATAATCACTTCTCTCCTGTGCTTTAATTTGTGGTCTGGGCATATTTTTCATTTATTTTATTATATATTTTAGCTGTGCATTTTTTACCCAATTTCCATTACCAGGTGAAAAAAAAAATTGCCCCCTCCCCTAGTGAAATTAGTGGTGAATTGTATTCCCATTTTGCCCGTCTATAAATTATAACCCATATTTTTAAAAACATTCCTAGTCAATTCATGTGTATTTTCATCTAACTGTCTATATTTTTGTGGTCCTCATATATTCTTACTTAAGTGTGCTCTACTTAATGTATTTTCCATCTTCACCCATCTTTTATCACTCTTTGGGTTCATCCATTCTATCATTCGTGCTAATTTAATTGCATTATGATACCTTTTAATATCAGGTGCAGCTAATCCACTGTGTGCTTTGCTTTTACTTATTATCGAGAACTGGATTCTAGTTTTCTTGTTCTGCCATATAAACTTTAGGATCATTGTTTTTAATATTTTAAAGAATGTCTGTGGGAGGGCAATTGAATTAATTTGAAAATTGTACACAATTTTGGGGATTATAGCCATTTTTACCATGTTTATTCATCCCACCCATGAGAGTGGTCGTATTGATATTTTTAAAATTCCTGTTTTAATTTCATCAAGTAATGGGATATGGTTTACTTTTTTATAAATTCCCTATTGAGAATGTTATTTTTACCCCAAGGTATTTAAGCTCCCCCCCCCATATAAATGTGAACTCCCTTTTTAGGGATGTCACTTCTTTGTTGTTCATACTTATATTTAAGGTTTTCGACTTAGTAGGGTTGATCTTCACTCTGGTATCTGTAGTCCTATCACTAGCTCATGAGTGACTCCACAATGGAAGCACATGTATTCTGATGGATGGGTGGAGGCAGGTGGACTGAAGGTAGACGCCCCTTCTTAAGGGTACAGGGGCACCCTGAGCACCCAGCACATAGCACAATGGCTGCAAAGGTGTCAGTGTGTTGCCTGACCAATATAACAGAAATACAAAAAATAAGTCACTGCCACACCTATAACTGGCCATTGCAGCAAGCAGCATTGGAAGGCAACATATGTTAGAAAAAAGGTCAAGGATAAATCCAAGGAAAACTCCAAGCTCACTTACCGACCAGCCCGCACACATTTGCAAATACATGCAAAAGCTACAGACCCCCGCCAAGGCACCCTGGTATCTGTAGTCCTATCACTAGCTCATGAGTGACTCCACAATGGAAGCACATGCATTCTGATGGATAGATGGAGGGCATGTGGACTGAAGGAAGCCCACCCCTTCTTAAAGGTACATGGGCACACTGAGCACCCAGCACATAGCACAATGGCTGCAAAGGTTTATTTTTTCTACTTCTTTTTTGTTGATCTTTAAATGAGTACGTTAAGCGTACTTTTTTAAATTATTTTATTAAGTTTTGTAGCTTTGTTCTAGGGTTGGATGTATAAAACAAAACATTGTCGGCATATGCCGCTACTTTGTGTTCCTCATCTCCAATCTTCACATCTCCTATGTCTACACTATTTTGTATGGTAGCCAGTAATGGTCCCAATGACAAGATATACAGTCATGAAGTCAAATCTTGATTGATATGCGGAATACTAGGTTCACATAAGCTACTCACTTCCAGTGGCTCTGTGGGAAAAGACTGAGATATCCATCTTTACAGCTAGGGGTGTAAATGACATTTGAACACAACAGCTTTTACACTTCTAACAGCATTTGCATCAAATATATCTGCTTAATCAGAAATACATGTTTTGATAATCATAAATAAATGTTTGATAAATAAAATGGCTAAAAATTATAATTCTTCTCAATCCCTTCTAAATTTCCTGACATCTCCCTCTTACTGCCTAATCTTTGTTTAAATATGTATTTTTCTAGTTCATATTTCTCCTGATTTATGTACCCAATTGTCAAATTTTTCTTTGTCAAGGCCTAAAAATACAAAATGTAAAAACAAATAAGCATGACAAAAAAATCTCAAAATTAAGAATTGGTCTAACAGTGTATGAATGACAAATCTTTAGTTTATTCCTCTGATGTAATTTTGACAGCTAGTCCTCTGTAAGACTCTCCTGCAACGCCTAAGAATGCATACAATGTTCATACATAATATTCTCCTCTTCAGGAGAATCGCGGTCCACATCACAGGACACTTCCGGTAGGTGTACAGATCTTTTTGCAATCATAGCAAACTGAGCTTTGACTTTTTGAGACAACAGACATGACAAGTATCAAAGTTCTTCGGACATTAAAAAGCTTTTGAAAGCACTCTTCTCCATCAATATTTTTTGTGGCTGATGTCATGACAAACATACTCTCACAATTAGCTAGCTGAAACGCTAGACCAGGGATTTGCAATTAGCGGACCTCCAGCTGTTACAGAACTACAAGTATGAGGCATAACCAGACTCTGACAGCCACAAGCATGACACCCAGAGGCAGAGGCATAATGGGACTTAATGAGTAGTTTTGCAACAGCTAGAGGTCCTCTAATTGGATATCCCTGCTCTAGACAAAAACAAAATTGGCACATTTCTCTAATTAACCACTTGCCGACTGCTGCACGCCGATATACATCAGCAGAATGGAAGCGGTGGGCAAATGGGTGTACCTGTATGCTTCCTTTAATTTGCGTGCTAGTGGGTGTGCGCACGCCGCCGGCGGGGCACGCGCATGCCCACCGCATACTGTATGACCGTGCCCATGGGTCCCGTGGACTCGATGTCCATCAGTGTCCAGCAATCGTGGCATGGCGAGGCAGAACTGGGAGATGCAAGGGAGATGTAAACAAGGCATTTCCCTAGCAACATGACAGGGAGAACCCATTGCGGTCAGTTCGCTAGCTATGCTGGGTATGCAGCCTGCTCTCCTCCGATGATTAGACTTGTCCTGACACCCCCCCCCCCCTCCCCACAGTCGTTTGCTGGGAAGGTCAGGGTGCTTCTCCTCTCCCTAGCTCTTATGCAACTGGAAAAAAGGTATGTATTATTTTTTTAAATCTATACACAGATGTGCCTTTTATTTATATTTTAAATGAATGGGTTGTTTTACAAGGTGGTTGTTCACAAATTTCACAATCACTTTTAATGTAACATTCTGTAAACTATAACTGAATAGTAGTGAGTAGTCCCTTATACATTTTTCTAGAGGCCCTACAGTATGTATATATATATATATATATATATATATATATATATATATATATATATATATATATATATATATATATATATATATATGTATATATATATATATATATATATATATACACATACACAACACACACTAAAACTGAGTGATCCAATGCTTCACATGGGAAATGTAGTCTATGGTTCACCTGCTGTATGTAAACTCTCTTTAAGAAGCTGTATGTTAGCCAAGGCCAATTGCATAATCAATGCTTTTTAAAGCAAAAGAAAAGCTTTGCAATATGAAACAATAAAGGCAATGGATGCTTTTGCAGCAATGTGCTAAATACTAAAAATATGTAATTGGATTTATGTACATACACGTCATTGTTCCTGCTCATCAATGGTTTTTTCATGCAGTCCCTGTGCTGTCTTAAAGCGGAGTTCCACGCAAAAATGGAACTTCTGCTTTAAGAGCAGGTTACACCCTGACATGCCACATTTGGAATGTCACTTTTTTGGGGGGGACGGGGGGAGCAGAAGCCCTCTTTTTAGAGGGTTCCGGCTCCCATGGCATGGGAAGGAAGTTCACCTCTCCCCCCTCCCTCTCGGCATTAATCTGGAACACATCACAGGTCTCAGATGATTGCTGGCCAATCACGGTGCACAGCGAGGCTCACACATGTGCAGTGAGTGACCAGATATCTTTTGACTACTGAGAGGTCTGGTAAAGAAATAAAAGGAAACAACTTGTGTGTTTAAGCACGCTCTGCTATATAGTGAGTTTTTATTTTTGAATACACGCACACTTTGATATGTAATATTTGGTATTTACAGTGCCTTGCAAAAGTATTCACCCCCTTGGCATTTTTTGTGTTTTGTTGCCTCAAAACCTGGAATTAACATGGATTGTTTGAGGATTTGCATCATTTAATTTACACAACATGCCCACAGCTTTGAAGATGTTTTTTTTTTATTGTGAAGAAAACAACAAATAGGACAAAAAAAATGAAAAAGTCAATGTGCATAACTATTCACCCCCCTAAAGTCAATACTTTGTAGATCCACCTTTTGCGGCTATCACAGCTCCACGTCAATTTGGATAAGTCTCTATGAGCTTGCCACTTCTTACTACTGGGATTTTTGCCCATTCCTCCTTGCAAAACTTCTCCTTCAAGTTGGATGGTTTGGGATTGTGAACAGCAATCTTTAAGTCTGACCACATATTTTCTATTGGATTGAGGTATGGGCTTTGCCTAGGCCATTCCAACACATTTACATGTTTCCCCTTAAACCACTCAAGTGTTGCTTTAGCAGTGTGTTTGGGGTCATTGTCCTGCTGGAAGGTGAACCACCGTCCTAGCCCCAATTTCCACACAGAGTGGTACAGGTTTTGCTCAATAATATCCCTGTATTTAGCACCATCTTTCCCTCAACTCTGACCAGTTTCCCAGTCCCGACTGTTGAAAAATATCCCCACAGCATGATGCTTCCACCGCCATGTTTCACTGTGAGGATGGTGTTCCTTGGGTGATGTGATGTGTTGGAATTGTGCCAGACATAGCGTTTTTTTTGATTGCCAAAAAGTAAAATTTCAGTCTCATCAGACTAGAGCACCTTGCTCCATACATTTTAGAAGTCTCCCACGTGCCTTTTCGCAAACTCAAAATGTGCCATTTTGTTTTTTGCTGAAAATAATGCCTTTTTCTGGCCACTCTGCCATAAAGCCCAATTCTATGGAGCGTATGGCTTATTGTCATCCTATGTACAGATACTCCAGTCTCTGCTGTGGAACTCTGCAGCTCCTCCAGAGTTACCTTAGGTCTCTGTGCTGCCTCTCTGAATAATGCCCTTCTTACCCAGTCCGTGAGTTTTGGTGTGCGGCCGTCTCTTGGCAGGTTTGCTGTTGTGCCATGTTCTTTCTATTTGGTTATGATAAATTTGATGGTGCTCCTAGGGATTATCAAAGATTTGGATATTTTTTTTTATAGCCTAACCCTTGTACTTGTACTTCTCAACAACATTGTCCCTTACTTGTTTGGAGAGTTCCTTGGTCTTCATGGCAGTGTTTGGTTAGTAGTGCCTCTTGCTTAGGTGTTGCAGCCTCTGGGGCCTTTCAAAAAGGTGTGTATATGTAATTACAGATCATGGGACACTTAGATTGCACACAGGTGGACATTATTTCACTAATTATGTGACTTCTTAAGGTAATTGATTGCACCAAAGCTTTTTATGGGCTTCATAACAAAGGGGGTGACTACATACGCACATGCCAATTATCATTTTTTTATTTCTGAAAAATAGTTGTATGTATATTCTTTTCTAATTTTATTTCACCAACTTAGACTATTGTGTTCTGATCCATCACATATAATTCAGATAAAAAAAAAAAAAAACATTGAACTAAAGGCTGTATTGTAACAAAATAGATACAAAGTCAAGGGGGTGAATACTTTTGCAAGGCACTCTAGCTGACTTTAAAAGGAAACACATTTTTTTTTATAAATAAAGACAATATGTACCAAGCCACTACACATTCCATTTGAATAATGAATGTGGCTTAATCCTTAATTGGTTAGAAATATTTTCAAGTGGATATTACCATTAAAAATGCAAACTCAAACCCTTATGCCACACTGTGCCTATATGTATTCTTAGTTCATTGAAACTAACACCACCTTTCCCAAATTGTAGTCCCCTGCCCCCCATGTGACAGTACTGGGGCCTGACAGTTGGCCACCTAGGCCCTATATACTGCATTGTAGAGTGGCAAACCAACACTCTCCCATATCTAGAATTATCAGAATGTTGCCTGCATGTTAGCAAGGATAAGAACAGCATAAGAGCTACCCTAATCAGGTTTAGACTTGGATAGGTGCCTAGTAGACATGGGCCGAAGACTACAACATTTTGGTTGCAGCTGAACTCCCAAACGGGGGAAATGTTCTAATCCAAATGGCAAATTGAAGTCTATGGCTGAACAGAAAACATCAAAAGTGACAATTTTTTATTGTACTCCTACCCATTCACCAAAAAAAGTGTCAACAATTAATAAACACAAGAGACAAGTTTTTGACAATTCCTTTATTAAAAAACAATGCCCCTAAATTCATCATCAATTACGCCACCCACCAAAGCGAAAAAACAAAACAAAATGCTCCCGCCTCCTGGGAGGCCTTCCGCTGAACACTTCCCCTGCACTTTGACATTTCATGTATAGGTAAAGGGAGGGGCCATCTGGCAATGCCACCCGGTGGCACCACCCCTTCTGATATCACGGACTAGTGCATGTTGGACATGTGATGACAGAAGGGGGCGGTGTCACCATGTGACATGGCCAGGTGGCCTCACCCCTTACCTATATAATAAATGTCAAAGCAAGCATTCAATCTTTCTGATGCATTTTTCCCTATTGTTTACACTATTAAAATGCATGCATAATATAACCAGAAGGAGTTAAATGCTGTCAGCAAGTGCAGTATTTGAATAGTACAAGAAAGGTATTTTTTTATTAATTATGACTTTGTGCACCTCTCTAGAGTTGCCTTTCCATGTCTCTGCATTCAAAATGCTGCACAAAGTTGTTTTTTTAGCTTCATAAGTCATATATTCAATTTCAGGCAACCTGAATATGATTGTATGAAAATGGAGCAGTGGCAATATTATGCCTTATATTAAGAAGGAAGACATTTTTTTTTTTCATTTTTCACATATACCTTCTAACAACATTTACCTGCTTTCTGCTGGATTATACAATAAACATCAAGCTACACCAGCAGATCAGCAAATTCTGAGCTGTGTGAAAGATTGATTCCAGTGACAATATGCAGATGTATCTGAAAGGCAGTAAAATTCCTATACTGCTTGTGATCAAGAAGTGTAGAGTTTTATTTAATTTTATTTTTTTACACCAACCTCTACAATGTAAGATTTTTTTTTTCTGTGCAATCTGTTGCATTTTTTATCTCATGGAGCCACCCAGGGAACTATGCATGTTAACCATTAAACCTCATTAACCCTTGTGTATGGGGCCAACTTTGATTTACCACTGAAGACTCAGTTGGGTTTCCTGTGAACAACTGCAGGCTGGAAGTCTCATTCAAAGCAATATGAGGCTGAGAGTGATCTTAGCCATTTGCTGTCATTTAGTCTTTTCTGGAATGGCGTGTACCAAGCACTCACTGTGCAGTGTTTGCAGGATTATGGGTGCAGGACATGCATGACAGGCTAAAAAAAAGATCATGAATTTCTTAGATGCACCTCCAAGTTCAAGTACGGACAAATGTCCTGCAAATGCCACAAAATGTTTGTTAGATGATGGAAAACGTCCCTTTGCACATGTAAACATACACTAGGCAGTGTAAACATACACAAGGCAGTCCCAATCTTTAGCAGGTGAAGCAGTATCAGCTTATCCAAAGTGAAACATTCCTGCATAGACTGTGTGTTATGGAAGGGTTCTCTATAGAGGTGGCATGTTTGGCACACAACTTGTAGAGAGAGCTGCAGACTCATGCCTTGTACACACGATAGGAATTTCTGATGGACTAAAATCTGATGGAATTTTTCGTCAGAATTCCGATCAAGCTGTCTTCCATCAGTCTTGCATACACACTGTCAGACACAATTACGACCGTACAAAATGCGGTGACGTAAAACACTACGACGAGCCAAGAAAAATGAAGTTCAATGCTTCTGAGCATGCGTCGACTTGATTCTGAGCATGCGTAGGAATTTTCTCCGACGGAGTTTCACACAGACGATCGGAATTTCCCATAGGATTTTATTCCATCAGAAATATTTAAAACATGTTCTATTCTTTTACTCTGATGGAAAAAAAACTATGGGCCCACACACCATAAGAATTTCTGATGAAAAAATTCCATCAGACTGTTTTCATCAGAAATTCCTATCGTGTGTACAAGGCATTACTGTTAAGGCGCTGATCGGGGATATCCCTTAGGCCAGTCCATCTCAGTGCCTTGCACATTCAGAGTCTTGAAGGGAGACGCCAAGCCTCGGCTCCTTCACACTGCACTCCACTGTTGCTAGCTACCATCTCCACCTCAATGATAGTCTGAACATCCACATATGCGCAGTTAAGCCTACAGCTTTCACCCATATACGATAGCCGGGTATCATAAATACTTGCTGTATATTATCAAATGACCAAGAAGCTCAGGTCACTAATTACATAGAGCTCAGGGACCCTATGTTGTATACTTGATGGTTGACATGTGACGAGCTTCTTCAGAACCCGCTGAAGATTGGGACTGCCTTGTTATATAATAGCTGTTTACATGTGTGGGGGGACTTTTTCCATCATCTAACAAACATTTTGTGGCAATTGCAGGACATTTGTTCATTCTTGGATTTGCATTTGGAGGTGCATCTAGGAAAATCATGATCTTTCTTTCTAGCCTTTCATGCACATCCTGCACCCATAATCCTGTGAACACTGCAACATGAGTACTTGGTATTGGTCATTTAAGAAAAGTCCTCAGGGTCTCAACTTGGCTTACCCACACGCCTTGGAATTGCTCTCAATTCAGACAAATATAGAGGAGTTTTGCTTCACCAGTGAGCCCTTACATGTCATTTAGATGCTCATAATGGTCATTATCCTAAGGCCTTGTTAACTTGTGCCATGCTCAGTACACACTGGTTTGAAGATGTTGCCATGCCCCATAATATATGTTGTCTGTCTGTCCAAGTTTAGGCCCCTATGTCTAGTAAGTTTTAATGAATAACAGCATTGTTAATACAGTGTTTGGTGGAGGTTTTTGATATTTTTGTATGTGATTTGAGTAACAAATTCCATAAACTTATAACTTTTTAAGCTTTACATACCATTTGGGGTCACATTATACCTTCTTTCTTTTGGGGTCCCTTTCCCCTAAGTTTTGCAGTGCTATATGTGTCTTTGTTTAGTTGGTAAATAAGATATTTGCATTGCTGGAGATGGCTTTAATTAGATTTACAGCTCTATGCACTCTTCTTGGAAAAGCTGTGAGTTAATCACATGTGCAGTAAATGATTTATAGAATCGGTATACGATGTGACTTTTTTTTAAAAATCAGATGCAGTTTGAAATGAAAATTTAGCTTTAATAGCATTAAATAGCAAATGGGTTCAATCAGTTATGTATGTTATATTATTTTTTTAAAAGATAAAACTGAGTTTTGTTTTAACTGTCATATTTAAAATTATACAAAGTAAGGAAAACGTGTAATTTTATAACTTGTCCATTCTAACCACAGTCATTATTGATGGGCAAGCAGTTTCAGCGTAAATGCTTCTAAAAGTGTAGGGTACTAGATAGCTAAATCATTAGCCCATTCATACAATGTGCAAATATTTTATTTGAGGCTATACACTTTAAGACAAACATTAGAAATTATTTTTATTTTTCATCCATTAACTTTTCAGTTGCAAAATCTACCATGCAAATTGCCAGCTGTCCCCATGCCTCCAAAAAGAGGTAGTTAGTGGTCCTTTGCAATTATCTGTTTTAATTAGAAGTAAAACTGCAGTGGATGATGACACCACAGTTTAGCTACCATTAATCAAACAAAATAAAGTATAAGAGGGGGGGGGACACTCTGTAACAGACTACATATGGACCCCAAAAGCTAAAACAAACTTTTTTCTGACAAAATATACTGATAACAAATACACACTGTAATCATATGTACTATTTCATGTTGTTGTTTAATAAAACATGTATAAACAGAAAAGATGTGCAGTTGGGTCTATTAACATTTAAATAGCATTTGTGTTTATAGTACTTTTAGATCATATCAGTTTTAACTGGTATTGCCTGCATAAAAAAAGTAATAAAACCATATTGTACCTGTGTGTAAAAATATAGAAAGGTGTGAGGCTTCTGTGCTGCCAATCTCCTTAAATTTTTGAGAAAAATTAAAGCTAGCCAGAAAGATATTAAGCTACAGATATAGAAAAACAACAGATGTTACTGCTGTGGGCTCTATTACTATACTTTAAAACTGCATATAAAAGCAAGGTTCTGTAAAAGATGATGAAATGTCCTTATGCTAGTAATCACAATAAAAGTAGTAATGCTCATGATTACTGTGTTGCAAAACTAATTACTTTAACATTTTTTAGGTGAATGTCTGTCTGACATTTGGCAAATAATTATAATTCTAAAATGTAATAATCTTGCAAATAAAGGTGACAAAGATAGTTACGATATGTAAATATAAGCTTTGGAGATTTTGGTTTATTTAGTATTGTCAGCGTATGTACACCAGCAATTGTTATCAATCTATAAAATACAAGGGTGTGCTGCAATTATCTGTAACCAATAACAAATGTAAAGTGCAGGGGCATAGCACAAGTACTCCAATGTTTTCTCAAAAAAGTCTGAAAAACACGTTCACAGTGTTTACATATTAGGGGGGTATGTTTACAAGTAGTGTTGGGCAGTGTTAGCAGCCCTAAAAACAGCTGTCAATGGTCTTCCCAGCTGACAGCTGAAAAACAAAATATTTGCTGCTAAAAATAAATAATAAAGAAAAACGGTGTGGGGTTCCCCCAATCTATACCAGTCCGATATAGATTTTAAGGGGGTGCTTTGGGGTGGGGTGGCTCCTCCACCCCTGCTCCACATCACCATGTTCCCATGTTAAGGGTCTATTCCCCACAACCCTGGGCTGTGGTTGTGGGGGTCTGCAGGTAGTGGGCTTAATGGAATCTGGAAGCCCCCTTTAACAAGGGGGCTTCCAGATCTCACCCCACATGTGAATAAGTATGGGGTACATAGTACCCCGACCCATTCACCAGACAAGTATCAAAAAGTAATAAAAACACAGAGACAATTATAAAATAAATAAAAAACAGTGTCCCGATGTAAATACATCATAAATCACATTGCCACCGCACCTCCTGATAATGAAAAAGAAAAGAAAATCGCTCCGTGCTCATTGGCGGCTGACTGCCACATGCCTAATTCCCCTTGTGATGTCATGGACTGTTGCATGCTGAGTCAGTGCCATCACAAGGGGGCGGTGTCACCTGGTGACCTCCCCAGATGGCCCCACCCTGACCTATATAAGAACTGTTAAATGACAGAGGCGGCATTCAGCGGTAAGTCGTCAATGAGTGTGGAGTGATTTTAAATTTTCAGGTTCCGCAGCTGTGGCGGCGTTGTGATTGATGATGGATTTACATCTGGGGATACTGTTTTTTCATTTATTATTTTTTAATAAAGGAGTTGTCAAAAACTGTCTCTGTGTTTTTATTACTTTTTGACATTTTTTTGGTGAATGGGTAGGGATACTATGTACCCCATACTTATTCACATAGAGGAGGCCAGGATCTGGGGGCCCCTTCCTAAAAGGGCTTCCAGATTCCGATAAGACCCCTGCCTGTAGACCTCAACAACCACAGCCCAGGGTTGTGGAAAGTATACAAACAGAAAAAAATTGATGTATTTTTTTTCCCCACAAATTGAGCTTTATTTTGGTGGTATTTGATTATCTCTGCAGTTTTTATTTTTTTGCGCTATAAAGAAAAAAAGAGCAGCAATTTTGAATAAAACACAATATTCCTTACTTTGTGCTATAAAACATCCCCAATAACAAAATAAAAAAAAATTGGGGGCGTGGCTTGGCTCACTATGCAGACAGCAGCTCACTGAGGGAGCTCCGCTGACAAACACAGCCGTACACAGCTCTACACCCGACCACCAGCTCCCAAATGCCAGGAAAGAGGCTCTACGCCACCCCTCACTCTCACCCATGCCAGAGCAAATCTGTAGCACACAGTAGCGGCCTGGGATTCAAGATTGGGCCGATGCACCACGAGGAGGAGTACAGTGAGGATTCACAATCTGCTGCGGAGGACTCAGGCAGGGGTAAGAAAACATTGGACCCTCCTAACCTTCTCTGACATGTCAGCGATCGCTGCAGATATCAAATCTACTTTCTCTGCAGCCATTACAGATTTAAAGACAAACTTACTAATGCTTAATGAGAAACTGATATCTCCAGAGGCTGCAGGGAAACATAGAGACAAAGCCACCCACAGGCTTGAGAAGTTATCGAGCACACAGGCCCAACACTTCATAGTAATAGATAGACATATCGAAGATTTGGATAACAGAGGCAGGAGATGTAATATAAGAGTGAGGGGGATCCCAGAATTAGTGGACCATGATCAGATTGTACCAGCGCTACAGAGGGTCTTTAACAGCCTGCTAGAAAGACAAGAGGACATGGAGATAGACTTTGTGAGAGCACACAGAGCCCTGAGGCCAAAGGGTCCTGAGACTGCCCCACCAAGGGACATAATCTGCTGTCTTCAAAGCTTTACTCTTAAAGAAGACATCATGCGCAAAGTAAGGGGAAATTACCATATAGTGTTCAATGGGGAAACCAAAATGATATTCCAGGATCTCTCCCAAATCACTCTAAAAAACAGGTGAGCCTTACGCCCCCTGCTGGAGAAACTGAGGGATAGAGACCTGAGATACACATGGCGTTTCCCATTCGCCTTTACAGTCTCACACAATGGACAACAACATTTCCTCCGCACACCTGCTGACCGCACTGAACCTAGGTCAGACAGATCCACCTGACTTGTACTCAGACTTCCTTCAGGCCCCTCTGGAAAGAAGACCCCCCAGGTCCCCATTCTCCACACCTGATAAGAGGCATTTCAAGAAACAAAAACAGAGTAGTGGAGTCGTGTCCAAAATTGGGACTCCAAGACCACAAGCTGGGTCAGCTAAGAAACAAGGCGAAGACTAATCCATCCACATTCCACCTTCTTTTCCACTTCAACATCACAAGCTGAGCCGAGACAGATGCTATCTAAGGGGCACTCAGAGCTCAAAGTGAAAATATACTCACCCTATATGCACTTTATGATACTTCAGGGGCAACCTGACTGAATTGGCCCCTCCTATCTCTTCACTCACAGTCAATTCATGAAACCTCGGAACTCTGCAAAATACTGCTGAACATCAACAAAATCCGTGATGACATGCATCATTTTTCCAAATTGGCTGAAATTATCATATGTGCTTTCTCCCGTTGGAGAATGCTAAGAATTGAGATGATGCCCCGCTCTACCACTTCCTAGTTTAAAGGGACTTAAATGATAAGCACTCAGGCTCACAATTACCTTTTTGCATTATTATTTTTTCCCTTTTTAGGTCGGGTTCACAAATTTTACGAGTTTACAAGTTTATATGTTTATTTGTTACTTGAATATATGTTCTATATGTGTAGCAACTAAGGTTACAGCTGTGTGTACAACATACATTCACTCCCCTCGGTTTCTTAGTTTAATCTAGCCCTAATCTATCCCTACCCCGTAGAGTGACCCAGTGCTCCTGCATAAGGACACATGGGATGCTACTTCTATAAGGAAGTACTTACTCCTGAGTGGGCTGGACCTCCCCCGGAGATGTACCACTGACAAACAACCACCTCTCTCACATTTATACTTGAATCTTCCCCTACTTATCTCCTATTACTTGAAGCCAGAAAGGAACTACAACACATACTTGACTCCAAAACCAAACGCATGCTATTTTTCAGGAAGAAATTGTACTACGAGTCAGGGAATAAGCCGGGAAAATTCTTGGCCAGGGCTTTGAACAATTTTTTTTAAACAAATAAAATAAGTGATCTTTTCCAATAAAAATTCTGTATATCTCGCAGATGTTCTATTTATTTATAAATATAATATATTATAGATATAGAAATGTAAAATGTAACTATATTTTTACAAACTCGTCTTTAATCAAATTATGCAAGGCTCAAAAAAAAATCATTACTCATGATAAAGACTTTTTTAGAAACTTAAGCAAACAATCCAAATTCCAAAATGCTTTGACTGAAAAGCCAAGAATTAAATATAAGTCCATTTTTAAATACCATATATTTGAACTGAACAATTGTCTTTTTTTGGCTTTCAAGTGTATGGTCTGGTATGGCCAAAGCACCACCTGCTATGAAATTATTTATGCTGAAAAAATATTTTTCCACAGCCACATTTTAAAAGCTTCACAATAAAGAAATGTTTGTTGACTGAAAACAAGATACTTCTGTTCTCTTTCCAACATGCAAATGTGGATTATTTGGAAGGATCTCCCCTCTGGCTAGTGATGAATGATGACAAACTGCTAACAGTGTCAGTTATATTCTTTGTTCTAGAAAGTATTTAATTATGAATCTTGATGTAAAGCTGTTTATCTAATAACCTAATTGGTGCTGTGCTGTCTTAAATACTACAGTAATAGATGGCGAAATTCCCAGAGCTCCCAATACAGCTAGTTAAAAATTAAGTAATTTTGGTTTTCTTTGGAATAGATAAGATTCATGCAGAATATTTAAGTATTTGAGATTTGAATACAGTAAATGCAGTCTTTTTGCTTATGGAAGTTAAATCAGAACCTCAAACATAACACACACACCATAACTCACACACGTGTAACAATTTCTGGTGCATGGAATGTTTCTTAGAAATAAGTTGTATGCTTCATCACATCACACTCAGATACATGATTTTGAGAATTCATAGGATGTGATGTGTGTGACATTCAATCCGTTATATTTTATTTTTCAGGGAAATAGTAGTATCAGTAAACATTTAAAGTTGTACGCACAGGCAATTTTCTGCATTTGTTTGAAAGGTAAAAAATCTCAACCGCTATCAAGAATTTCTGCAAAAAAGGTATTTTAATAATATAATGTAGTTTCAAAAAAAAAATATTTAAATAAAAAAAAAATGTATCCATTCACTGCTGGGCCCAACCTTCACTTTAAGTGGTTAGACAATTTTTGCTATCTTTTTAACTTTTTTGTTTAAAGCTTTGAAAGTTAGACCCCTCTCTGCACAAAACATATATTTCATGAAAGTAAAAATTCTGTAGAATTTATAATACTGGTGATACCAATTTTGTATCTTTATTGAAAAATACACAAAAATCATTATTAGTACACACAAATGCAACAAAACTTTTTAAATTTTAAAAGTTAAACTGTATGGGCCAGATTCACGTAGATCTGCGGCGGCGTAACATATCTCATTTACGTTACGCCGCCGCAAGTTTTACGGGCAAGTGCTTGATTCACAAAGCACTTGCCTGTAAAGTTGTGGCGGCGTAGCATAAATCCCCGGTGCAAGCCTGCGTAATTCAAATGAGCCGGGTAGGGTGGCATAGAGCATTTAAATTAGGCGCGTTCCCGCGTCGAACCTAATGCGCATGTGCCGTCCCTAAAATTTCCCGACATGCATTGCGCTAAATGACATCGCAAGGACGTCATTGGTTTCAAACTGAACGTAATTGACGTCCAGCCCTATTCACGGACAAGTTACGCAAACAACGTTAAATTTTAAAATGTTGGCGCGGGAATGACAGCCATACTTAACATAGGATACGCCACCTAGGGGGCATGTTTATCTTTACACCGTGTATCGCTTACGGAAACGGCGTATCTTTACTGCGACGGGCAAGCGTATGTTCGTGAATCGGTGTAACTACTCATTAGCATATTCTACGCCGACCTCAATGGACGCGCCACCTAGCGGCCAGCGTAAATATTGCACCCTAAGATACGACGGCGCAGGCTGTCATATCTTAGGCATGTTTAAGTGTATCTCAGTTTGAGAATACATTTAGACATACGACGGGCTTAGATTCGGAGTTACGTTGGCGTATCTACTGATACGCCGGCGTAACTCTTTGTGAATCTGGCCCCAAGTGTGTTAATAAATAACAAATGTTTGTAAACCTTTATTTGTGTTTTTTTTTTGCATAAAAAGAAAATCAAAGGACATTAAAACTAAAAAAAAAAAACTCAAAAGAAAAGTGTGGAATAAAAAAAAATATCAAACATACATACACAACTAGATTGCTGCAGCATTAGTTCAAGCGTCAACTGTCTCCCACTGATTCTACGACAATAACTGAGCTTTTAAAGACAGCTGATTGCCTATTTGGGTCTACTCTGGGCACAGAGGGCCAAATCTTCAAAGGAGATACGCAGGCGGAACTGCTGTTCAGCCTGCGTATCCCTGTGGCTATCTTTGGAAACGATCCTCAGAAGGATTTTTCCAAAGATAGTCAGAAGACACTTACACTGTCGGATCTTAGGATGCAGTACCGCATCCGCCGCTGGGGGCATTTCGAGTCAAAATGCCGCTTTGCGTATGCAAATGAGGACTTAGGCAGATCCACAAAGCTTTTTTTTTGTGTTTTCTGCGTAAGTTACGTTTTGCATACGTAAAATTAGGGATGCTTTTACAAGGCCTAAACTGTTTAGACCTTGTAAAAACAAACCTTTTTTTCGATCGCCGCGTTTTTTTTTAAATTTCGAATTTTTTTTCCCGGCGCGTATTTTCTTTTTTACCCGACGCAACTTTATTGTCCCGTCGCGATCCACAAAGCCTGGCGTAAAGTACGTTCGCGCGATGCACGTCAGGAAAAATGACGTCACACGCATGCGCCGAACGTCCGGCGCGGGAGCGCGCCTCATTTGAATAGGAATCGCCCCCTCGACCAGACGACCGCCTTGCGACGGAGGCACTTAGGTTACACGGCGTGTAATTTCTAGGTAAGTGCTTTGTGGATCGGGCACTTAGGTAGAAATTTAACGCCTGTGTAACTTAACTGCTGAAAGTTAAGTTAGGCAGGTTTTTTGAGAATTTGGCCCAGAGTGTTGACTGTCACTGGAGGGCCAGACTGTGGAGAGCATCTGGCTCAGGCTCTCAGTGGTGCACTGAGAGGCTAAGCTAGCTGCTATTCTGGCATCTGGGCAGATCCTGACATTATTGTTGTCATCTCTGCAGAGCCTGCACCAGCTCTGTGTCATCAGCTGACAGTGGGCTTTAGGAATGATTTCAGAGATAGACATGTTGTTGGTTTATTTTGATCAATTTACAAAATGCTAAGTAAATTAGAAGAGATCTCCAAATGAAAACAGTATTTGTTGTGGTTACCTTTGGCTTCAAATCAGCATCAGTTCTTCTAGGCACACTTGCACACAGTTCATGAAGGAACTCAGCAGGTAGGCTGTTGAAAACATCTTGAAGAACTAACCACACATCGTCTGTGGATGTAGGCTGCCTTGAATTCTTCTGTCTGTCTTCTGTCTTTTCACATGATCTCAGACAGACTCAATGTTGAGATCATGGCTCTATGGGGGGCCAAACCATCACCCGGACTCCTTGTTGTACTTTACACTGAAGATATTTCTTAATGACATTGGCAGCATGTTTGGGGTCGTAGTCCTGTTACAGAAAAAAATTGGGGACAATCACATGCCTCCCTGATAGTATGGCAAGTATCTGCCTGTATTTCTCAGCATTGAAGACACTATTGATTGGGCAACGCTGAGGACCATAGATGCAGTGGTCAGCTAAGGAACTTAATTCAGCCGATGAAAGACACATAATTCTTACTTCCCTTCAACATCGGAAGAAGTCGAGCATTGCCATCATCACAGAACTGGTACAATCCAGTGGCACACAGTTACATTCATCTACTTTGAGGAGAAGTCTTTCCAGAAGTGGGCTTCATCGAAGAATTGCAGCCAAAAAGCCATACCTCTGATGTGGAAACAAGGCTAAGCAGCTCAACTATGCACAAAAACATAGGGACTGGGATGTAGAAAATGGCAGCAGGTGCTCTGGACTGATGAGTCAAAATTTGAATTATTTGACTGTAGCATGAGGCAGTTTCTTCACCAAAGGGCTGAAGATCTGTACAATAATGATTGTCTGCAGGCAACAGTGAAGGATGGTGGAGGTTTCTTGCAAGTTTAGGATTGAGTTTTTTGCATATGGAGTTGTAGATTTGGTTAGGAACAATGGTGTCCTCAATGTATGTATCCTAGTAAAACCCTGTTTATGTGTATATCGTATATCATATAATACAGCAAGAATAGAATAAAGGGACTTTAAAACTGGCCATACACTTGTAGATTTTTAAACATTCATACAAAAATTCTCATCGGTACATCAGTGAATGTCTATCACATACCTGGTTAGGACTGAAATGTTGTGGAGGCCTCTATTGTACCTCCTGCCCAACACTCCTGAAGGTGGAGACAAAGAGTGTGAGGGCAAGGAGTGGCACAAATGCAAGAGTAGCTGACTGGTGAAGTCTGCTCTTAGGTGAATGAAGCCTGGGGGTCGAGTACTAATGCCAGGATAACAAAGCAGCTTGGCAACAGAGCAAGAGATGGCAACAGACCTGATATGCAGGCAGCAACCAGTGGCAGCTGGGTAACAAGGGACTGAGTCAGCTGGCAGAGCAAGTCCAGAAAGCAGACCAAGGTCTTTAACAACAGAATCAGCAGGCAAAGATGAGTCCAGTAAACAGACCGAGGTCACAAAGATCAGGTGAACAAGTCCAGGAGAAACTGGGTGATACACAGGTAAGCAGGTTCATCAGATCAGGTCTCAGGAATACAGGTACAAGCTGAAGACCATTCAGCAACTGCTCATGGTGACAGGTGGGATTAAATAGGCATCTTGGTGCCAAGTACGCATGCACACGTGCACACATGAATGCGAGTAATACATCTATTGCCTCTTTGCTTAGAAGTATTAGCAATACACACTTGCACAAATGTTAGCATAGGCCTGCACTGGTTTTCTGGTGCTAGGAATCTGGTTTGCCTTACAATGTCATTCTGAAGTGCTTACAAAAAAATGTATATTAAATATTTGATTGTGGAGAGAGTGGAATGAAAGTCATATGCACTGAAATTCATTAATTAATGAAAAAGTTTCCATCCTTCTCTTTCTAATTTCCTTCCCACTGTGATCAAAAACAAATGTCGAATTGACCCTGCTAATGATTAGAAAACTGAACAATCATTCTTAAGATTAAAAAAAAAAGAGAGAAAAATTCTGCTAATGACCCTCTTTAGAATACATAGCATAAATTAAACAAATGATGTCAGTTAAAAAAAAAAGGCCCGGATTCAGAGAGGACCTACGCCAAAGTATCTTTTGTTACGCCGTGTAAGTCCACGGATGCGCCGTCGTATCTATGCGCCTTATTCAGCAAACAAGATACGCCTGAATTTTGGCTTCATACGACCAACGTAAGTCTCCTACGCCGTCGTATCTTGGGCACATATTTACGCTGGCCGCAAGGGGCGCTTCCCTTGATTTACGCGTTGAATATGTAAATGACCTAGATACGCCGATTCACGAACGTACTTGCGCCTGTCGCTGTAATCTACGCCGTTTACGTAAGGCGTACGTCCGGCGTAAAGTTATTCCACCTAAAGCAGGTGTAAGTCATGTTAGGGTATGGACGACGGAACAGCGACCGAACAGCCGTCGTATTTTACGTTGTTTACGTAAGTCGTACGTGAATGGGGCTGGGCGTAGGTTACGTTCATGTCGTAGGCATTGAGCCGTCGTATCTTAGGGAGTATATGCAACGTGATTCTGAGCATGCATGCGCCGTTCGTTTGGCCATTCATTTGCATGGGGTCACGGTTCATTTACATGTACCACGCCCTCCTTCAACCTACTTTGAATTAGGCGGGCTTACGCCGGCCAATTTACGTTATGCCGGCGCAAGTTTGGGAGCGAGTGCTTTGTAAATACTGCTCTTGCCTCTCAGAGTTATGCGCTATGCCAGCACAAAGATGCGCCAATCTACGTCAATCTGGGTCAAAGTGTGTGTGTATATATATCTATAGATTTATAGATATATAAATAGGTGCACAGGTGAGGTAGACGGCACAAACGATACTCTAAGGCCGCGTACACACGGTCGGACAAAACCGATGAGAATGGACCGAGGTTCAGTTTCATCGGTCCAAACCGACTGTGTGTATAGCCCATTGTTCTGTTGTCCTTCGGTCCAAAATTTTAAAACATGCTTTAAAATCGAACCGATGGCCCGCTGCCCGATCGGTCCAAACCGATGGTTAGTACAGAAAGCATCAGTTCAAAACCCGCGCATGCTCAGAATCAAGTCGACGCATGCTTGGAAGCGTTGAACTTTGTTTTATTCAGCACATCGTGTGTTTGACGTCACCGCGTTCTGACCCGATCAGTTTTTGGAACGATGGTGTGTACCAGACCATCAGGCCACTTCAGCGATGAACCGATGGAATGACGGTGTGTACGCGGCCTTACTAGTGCATGCAATCAGGCCTTCCCAAGGGCCATTTATACAAATAAATCCAGGGATTGCTGCAATTAAAAGTTTATTGAAAAATAAACAGGTTATGCGTCGTTAGACACAACGGTTTTGGGCTATAAAGCTTACGCCCTTCTGAAGTGTGTGGAACGACATGTAACCTCTTTATTTTTCAATAACCTTTTAAGTGCAGCAATCCCTGGATTTATTTGTGTATATATATATATATATATATATATATATTCACTCCCTGGTCATCTCTTGTCTCGACTACTGCAACTCACTCCTCATTGGATTACCTTTACATACACTACCCCCCCTTCCCCCCCTTAAGTCCATAATGAATGCCGATGCCAGACTCATGCACCTTACCAACCATTCAGTGTCCTCCACCCTTCTTTGCCAATCCATGTACTGGCTTCCACTCATCCAATGAATACAATTTAAAGTACTAACAATAATTTACAAAGCCGTCCACAACTCTGTCCCCAGCTACATCACTAACCTAGTCTCAAAATACCAACTAAGCCGATATCTTCGGTCCTCCCAAGACCTCCTTCTCTCTATCTCCCTTGTCGTCATCTCCTCTCATGCTCACCTACAGGACTTCTCCAGAGCTCCTCCCAACCTTTGGAACTCCCCACCCCAATCTGTCTGACTGTCCCCTAATCTATCCATCTTTAGACAATCTCTGAAAACTCTTATTTTTAATTATGCTTATCCTGCTTTTAACTAATACACTGTTTTACTTTCTCTATCAGCTCATCCCCACAGCAATTACCTTTTGTATCAATTGACCCTCCCTCCTAGATTGTAAGCTCTAGCTAGCAGGGCCCTCTGATTCCTCTTGTACCAAATTGTATTGTAACTGTAATGTCTGCCTTCATTTTGTTAAGCACTGTGCAAACTGTTGGCGCTATATACTGCAAATATGTATAATAATAATATATACAGTTGTGCTCATAAGTTTACAGAATAATAAGATCAAAAACAAAATAAGAAAATAACAATAAACATAAAAATAATAATAAAGATAAGATAAAAAAATATAGTTTTTAGTTTTATTATTATTTTTTGTTTTCTTATTTTGTTTTTGAGTGAGTGAGAAACGTATATAGCGCAACACATGCAAACTGAATCGCCTCTGGGCGCTTGGTATCCATTCCCTGGGCCCTCAGAAGAGATGGGTCTTGATCTTTCTCCTGAAGGCCAGGTGGTTTACCTCCAATCGAATGCTGGTTGGTAGAGCGTTCCATAGTCTGGGTCCTTGGACCGCAAATCTTCGTTCTCCTTTGGACTTGTATCTGGCTTTGGGTATCTGGAGTAGATTTTGGTTGGTGGATCGCAGAATGCGATTGGTGTTGTGAGCTTTTAGTTTCTCGCATAGATATTGGGGGGCATTTCCCAGAATACACTTATGCGTTAGACAGAGAGCTTTGAAAGTGATTCTGTCTTTTACGGGCAACCAATGAAGGGATCTCAACGAAGGTGAGATTGATTGCCATGTTTTTTTCCCAGTCACAAGTCGAGTGGCCGTATTTTGAACGACTTGCAGACGAGTGATTTGGTATTTTGGGAGTCCAAGATAGAGGGCATTTGCATAGTCAAGTCTGGAGTTGATAAGTGTCCCCACCACGACTGTTATGTCTTTTTTTGGGATAAAGGGAGTGAGTCTGCGTAGAAGGCACAGCAGATGGTGCGATCCGCTGACTACTGACCCTATTTGTGCATCCATTGTCATGTATGTGTCGAAGATGACTTTGAGATTTTTGACTTTGGTGCTGGGGGTGATGGATTGACCCAGAATGGGCGGGGGCGTCCATGTTATTGCGGGATGAATCTTCCGATTGGCCTGAAACAGGAGAATCTTATTTCTTATTTTTTATTTTACTTTATTTTTTAATTATTCATTTTTTGTCCTTTTCATACCCATCCTCATTATCATTTTTCACACTTTATGCATTTTTTCATTGTTGCCGTTCATGATGGTTTTCACATGTATTTCAGTTTTTTGCATTCATCTCTGGTCCGCATTGTGTTTCATTTTATTGTACTTCATTTTATTATATTTTACTATATGTAGCCGTTTTTTACCTCATCCCCCTGACCTTTTTAATATATGCTTGCCACCTATACTGTGCATGGCAAGATCGCAAAAACCACAGACATTAGGACCCAGGAGCTCTGCCTACAGAGCATATAAGCCCTTATCCTACATAACCTCTGTTAGGTCTGAAGAAGAAGCGCATACTCCAAAAACGCGTTAACCTATTGGTCCCCCCAGCTACCCAGAAGTAACTGACATCAACACGGCTCACCGCCCAACCGGAATTTACCTCATTCCCCCGGCTCCCTTTGTATCTGTGTCTGAGGTACAGGAAGTGTCGGCTTCCACTGTCCCAACCTGCTCCACGACACCAGCCTGCAGCTATAGGAGAGACTGACTTCCGGATGCTTCATGTTATTACACGCTCAACTTTATTCTACTTTTGTGAGTACATACGCTCTATTTGCTCATTAAATGATTTGTCATTACTGCACTTAGAGTGGCACCTCTGTGTTTTCTCCCCCAAAGAAAAATGCACAAATAACTTCAGTTGAAATACAGGACTCTCTGAAAACATGTGGCGTAGCTGTTTTAAGATGCACAAGAAAGATGGTCTGCATGGTCGAGTCACCAGGAGAAAGCCATTACTACGCAAATGCCACAAAGTATGCCGCTTACAATAAGGCAAACAGCACAGGGACAAGCCTCAAACCTTCTGGAACAAAATCATTTGGAGTGATGAGACAAAAATTTAGCTTTTTGGCCACAACCATAAATGCTACATTTAGAGAGGAGTCAACAAGGCCTATGATGAAAGGTACACAATTCCTACTGTGAAACACAGAGGTGGATCACTGATGTTTTGTGGATGTGTAAGCTACAAAGGCACAGGAAATTTGGTCAAAATTTAGGGCAAGATGAATGCAATATATTATCAATAAATACTGGAGGAACATTTGCATTCATCAGCCAGGAAGCTGTGCATGGGACGTACATGGACATTCCAACATGACAATGATCCAAAACACAAGACCAAGTCGACCTTTCATTAGCTACTGCAGAATAAAGTGTAGGTTCTGCAGTGGCCATCTCATGTCTCCTGACCTAAATATCATTGAGCCACTCTGGGGAGATCTCAAACGTGCAGTTCATGCAAGACAGCCCAAGAATTTACAAAAACTGAAGGCTTTTTGCCAAGAGGAATGGGCAGCTTTACCATCTGAGAAGATAAAGAGCCTCATCCACAAATACCACAAAAGACTTCAAGCTGTCATTGATGTTAAAGGGGGCAATACGTGGTATTAAGAACTGGGGTATGTACAATTTGGATCAGGTTCATTTGGGTAGTTTCTGTTGTCATTATGATATAAAAAGAGTAAACACGGATGATTGCGAATAAATGGCTTCAGCCAAACACTAACCACGAGGGAGAATTTAGTTTTGTGTTATCATTCATATTCTCTGAAAAATGGCCAAGAGATCATAAATTCTGCCAGGGTATGTAAACTTATGAGCACAACTGTATACAGTATCTATTTAATTACATAAAAAAAACATATGAATGAGAGCCTCTGGGGTAAGATATGTAAATACTATCATGAAAGGTACCATCATCCTTTGAAGATTTAAGTATAGAATAGTTGAATCTAAGGTCCCCGAACCAAAGAACCAAAATGAAGAAAGGGGGGGCCAATAGGACTATTACGGTACAAATATAAGAATGAAAATGTAAATTTAAAACAAAAAATAAAGTTTTATTCAAACACAGATACAAAAAGGGGTACAGAATTAAAATGGTTATAACCAAATACAACACCAATATAGAGGTCCCCAAGGGGGGAACAGCACGATGGGTTGGAGGTTATAACAGTCTCAACTAGTTTTGCGGTGTGTACTGCTTCATCAGGAGAAAATCTAAAAATAATTAAACAGTCAATCAATGATTAAGTTAAAAACAACAATATACAGCAGTATATAAATGGGGGGACACTGGGCTGAGCTGCTTACCTAAAAAGATCCCGCTAGGTAGAAACAGCGGGCACAACCAGACAGGGTCCCGTGTGGTAGCCATGGGGGACACACATGTAGGAGGACCTACTTGTCTATTGTATGGAATATAAGAATATATTAATTAACATCTTGGGGGCCAAGCCTGGGGCAATGGGGGTGTGTGACACACATGGACACTACATAATGGTGATAAAAAGGGCTGGGAACGTGAATGTGGGGGTGTGAGTAAAACAATGAAGGAGAAGGAGGGGGGATAGAAAGGAGGGGGTGGGAGAAGGGGGGGAGAGGAAGGGGAGGAGGGGAATGTGGGGGATGGGTATGGGAAGGGGGAGGAAGGGGAAGGGAAGGGGGGGCAAGGGCTGGAAAAACAGGGAGGGAAGGATAAATGGGGAAAGGGAAGAAGGGAAGGTGGAGAAGATCTATATAATAATAAGGATGATGAAAAGAAGAAAAAAAGGGGATAAAAGGGTACCTGGGTGGCAGGAATGGTGGTGATAGAGAAGTGAGTCCCAGGAGCAGGAGCCCAAATGTAACACAAATTGAAGTATATGTGAACTCTACACATACTTACCTTATATTTTTTGCTGAGTTCACATGTACTTCAATGTGTGTTACATTTGGGCTCCTGCTCCCGGGACCCCCCCTTCTTCATTTTGGTTCTTTGGCTCAGGGACCTTAGATCCAACTATTCTATACATAGAAAACCATACATTAGGATACCAACCACACATTGGAATCAAGCTATATGCTTATTGTGCATTGGAAAATCCAATAGGGGGGAGATAGTGGTGCTTAACCTGTGGCCCATGTGCCTCTAAACCAGGGAAGCACATTCCCATGCTCTGGGATGGAGGGTCGCCAATCCCAGATTGTGATCAATGGGTGGCCGACCCGCCAACCCAGAGCATCAGTGTGCATGGAACCGGCAGTAGAGGAAGCAAGTGGACATGGAGGGAGAAGGAGCTGCATAAGCCAATTCTTCCTCTGTTGCACTGGCCCCTGTCTTAGGCAGAGTGATTCCAAGTGTACTATGCCTGGGACCTTTCTAGAAGTCTGAATAACTATGCCAGAAGAAGCTGGAAGAGGAAAGGTCAGTGTATTAAATATCATTATTGCAATGGGCATATTGGAAGAAAGGGTTATTAGCAGTAGCGGCCAGTGGATTTTTTTTTGGGGGGGTGGCAAACAGTAACACTCCCCTGGGTGGTTGGGTCTGGAGCATTTATCCCATCTATGGTGGACAGTGCTTCTCCCGGGCTTCCCCAGCGGCTTCGCCTGCTTGTAAACAGTGGTGGCTTTCCCTTCCCTTGCTCTCCACGGGCATTGCATCGACTTCTGTTTCCTCCCTCCTCCTCAGCGGCCAATTGGGACTCTTCTCTTTTTTGGGCCAATCGGAAAACGGGTCTGAGACCCGCTTCTGATTGGCCAGATTGAGGATCAGTGTTTCAATAGCGAATATTTATTCACTGTTGTAACACCTGGGTGGGCTCGCAGTGCAATCCTCTACACCACAAACCTACCCTATTTTGAAGCCTATTAGAGCCTCTGGCTCTAATCAGGTGTTTAAAAAAAACACCCTCGCCGCTGTAATTCATGCGCCTGGCATCCTTAAAGGGGTCAGATGCATGAATTGGGGGTGGTGGCCGTGGACTGGATAGAGCATGGGGGTGGTGGCCGTGGATAGAGGGGGCGGCTCTAGGGGCCCTAGTGAATGGGCCGCCACTGGTTATTAGGCTGCTTTCACACCTGTAGCTTTCCTATGGTTTATCTGCACTGAGCCATAGAATTCAATCGGGTTTGGTTTGCTTTCTAAAAGTGCACCAAACTCTGAAGTAAGCCTTAAGCCCTGTACACACGATCGGTTTGTCTGATGAAAACGGACCGATGGACCGTTTTTCATCGGACAAACCGATCGTGTGTGGGCCCCATCGGTGAAAAAAAATAAACCGTGTTTTAAAATTGTCCTATGGATAAAAAACTGATAGAAAAAAACAATCGCCTGTGTGGAACTCCATCGGAGAAAAATCCACGCATGCTCAGAATCAAGTCAACGCATGCTCAACTTCTTTTTTCTCAGCACGTCGTAGTGTTTTACATCACCGCGTTGGACACGGTCGGATTTTTGACTGATGGTGTGTAGGCAAGACTGATGAAAGTCAGCTTCATCAGATATCCAATGAAAAAATCCATCAGATATTCGATTGTGTGTACAGGGCATTATGCTTGCTGTACTATGTACTCTAAACTGTAAATTAAATACGTATGACCATTGCAATATGTACAATATATACTCCTGACTCCTGTATTATATATTCTATATCATAGATACATACTCCTGGCCAAAGTGTTCATTGTCATAAGTGTTGTTAGTTGCAAAGTAGTCCCTAACTGTTTTAATTAAGTGTTTTTTTTTAAACCAGTTTGCATATGGGGCATTTTTTTTTACATTTTCACATATGTTTAAATCAGCATTTGTGATAGAAAATGACCTATAACCACCTAACAATTATATATTTTCCATTAGCAGAGGCCCTGCAAAATAAAATGGTGGCAGTTGCCATTTCGAAAAAAATATACAAAAATTAAATTTAGTGCACACAAACACAAACACATTTTGTATTTAACTAATAAATCCTTTCATTCACCCATCTTAGTCATATGTTATAAAGAACAAACCTGCAGTACTCAAAGTATAAAAAAAAATTTCACTCCATAAACTTACAACATGTACTTACAACATGTACGGCAGTGTAAACTCACCCAGAACAAAATGTACTCGATTTCCAAGTAATTAGCAGTTACAAATAAAAAAAAGCAGAATTCATATGTGATTTTCCCCCAAAAAAACTAAAGCTGAGCATTTTCTGTATTCAGACTGGAGCAGCTGGGCTTGGTGCAGATTGTGTGAAGCTGTCAGCCGAATCAGCCTGTATGGTGACCCCCGGGAGCTACACTGCTCTGAGATTTTTTCAATGCTTATCATTTTATTTTTATTGTAAGTTCGGTTTTAATACATTTCAAGTTATCATTTTGACACAGTGGGCACTATGTCTGTTTGTTATATATATTTTATGGCTGTGAATTTATTATTTTATTCTCTCTTCAGTAATCTTGATGGTAGAATAGAGCACTTATATGCACTTTCAAATGTTTGAAAGTTAATTTAAAGATGGAGTTTGGTATTAACTTTTTATTATAACATTTTACTGTATTACTGGGCACTGATTCTTCACTGATTCTTCATCGAGGTTGCACAAGGCTTTTCACATTAATTTAGTTTTCTATGGCAAATCATATTTGAATGCTGCTTTTGATTTATAACTTCTGATTACTTGACAATCTACAAAAATGTTGTTTTGGTAAATTTACAGTGTGGTAAAAGTTTTTAAGTTTCTAGAGTGAAACATGATGTATATCCTCAATTGTTTTAATAAAATATGTGGTTGTGTTTAGTAAATACATACTAGACATGTCAAGCCTCAAAACTGAGCATGCCTATGAAATGGAGAAAACTATGGTACTCAAAATTGTCCATAGGTCATGCTTTAAAAGCTTTTACAGGTTATCAGTTTAGAGTTGACCCTATATGATGGTCCTAGAATTATTGTTCTCACTTTGACATTCACAGCAATACCATATGTGTGCACATTTGCTATTTACATACTTGTGTGGGCCCTGTGCACGTGTTTGCATTTGTATTTGCATGTATGCACAGATGACAAAGGTGTTTTAAAAAAATATATATTTTTATGTATTTATATTTAATTGTTAAACCCTCATGCAGCCACAAGCTTGTTTTAGCCATTTGAAATCCTGGACATTTATAAATGGCTTAGTGAAGTCAAATGGATAAATAGGTTTAGATAGTGAGTGACTCTATGTTTATATCTTGTGTGCAGAAATACATACATAATGGACGAGTTTTCATTTTTAAAAATGATGCTTAGATTTACATGTGTTTTTAAAACTCTACAATTAGAGCATATTTTTTTAGGTATAAGGAAACCTATACAAACTGTGTTGGGTTACTGTGAGTAAGCTTGGGTTCTATTTAGACCTGTCAAGACCTCCTGCTCTCTAGCTTTCTAATCACCAACTTCCACGCTTGCCTCCAGGACTTTTCCAGAGCCTCGCCATTCCTATGGAACTCCTTACCCCAATCTGTTCATTTATCTCCAGCGCTGCACAAACTGTTGGCACTTTATAAATCCTGTAAAATTATAATAATATTTAGTTATACCACTTTAAACTCCTCCGATTGTGAGTGCAGTTAGACCACACCCACCGTTCACCTCCTTGGAGTACTTGGGATGCTCCAGTGCTTTCACAATTCTAGCAACAGCCCTGCTTGGCACAATCTGTCCACTCAC
Organism: Rana temporaria; assembly: GCF_905171775.1. NCBI lineage: Eukaryota > Metazoa > Chordata > Amphibia > Anura > Ranidae > Rana > Rana temporaria. Next base: position 78,547,335 of record NC_053496.1, on the reverse strand, counting down.
CTGATCATTACATGGTGTTATTTGATATTCAAGGTGTTTCTAATGTTAGCTTTTCTCAATTTTTATTGTATTTTAAATTGAATTAAGGAGACAAATAAATTGCTAAAAATACTAAGTACCAAGTTGTCTCTGGCTTCAATACTTTAACCACTAGAGTACCAGCCGCGGCAGTTATACTGCTGCAGGTTGGCTCCCCTGGACAAATCGCTGTAGCTGTACATCAGCCGCCTTAAGACCACTAGGGGGCATGCCACCGGAGGCGTGCCCGTGATGTGAAGATGGAGCTGATGCACGTGCCCAGCAGCCGCGATGTCCATCGGACACCCGCAAATGCTTGTGAGAGAGACAGAACAGAGATCTGTCAATGTAAACTGACAAATCTCCATTCTGTCAGGAGAGGAGACAGATCTGTTGTTCATACTAAGTATGAACAGCGATAGGTCTCCTCTTCCAGGCAGTCCCATCCTCCCACAGTTAGAATCACTCCCTAAGACACACATTTAACCCCTTAATTGCCCCCTAGTTTGAACCCATTCCCTGCCAATGACATTTACACAGTAATCCGTGGCTATTTTTAGGTCTGATCAATGTATAAGTGTCCATAGTTCCAAAAAAGTGTCCAACGTGTCTGATTTGTCTGCCGCAATGTCGCAGTCCCGCTAAAAAATGCAGGTCACAGCCATTACTAGCAAAAAAAATATAATAATAATGCCATAAATATATCCCATATTTTGTAGACACTATGGGCCAGATTCACAGTGCAAGTACGCCGGCGTATCTACTGATACACCGGCGTACTTTCAAATTTGCCGCGTCGTATCTTTAGTTTGAATCCTCAAACCAAGATACGACGGCTTCTGGCTTTGATCCGACAGGCGTACGACTTCGTACGCCTTCAGATCGTAGGTGCAATACTTCGGCGCCCGCTGGGTGGAGTTTGCGTCGTTTTCCGCGTCGGGTATGCTAATTAGCTTTTTAAGTCGTCCGTGAA